>NC_056677.1:48072182-48412247 GCF_018350195.1 Panthera tigris
AAATCATCAACACAAGAAACTACAGGTGTTGGCGAGGATGTGGAGTGCACTGATGATGGGGATGACAACTGATGGAGCCACTGTGGAAAACATTATAGAGGCTTTTCAAAATGTAAAATTAGAACTACTTTACAAGCCAGCATTTGTTCTACTGGGTATGTACCCAAAGAAGACAAAAACACTAATTCAAAGTGATGTAAGAATCCCTATGTTTATATCCGAATTATATACAATAGCAAAAATATGGCAGGATCCCAAGTGTCCATCCATTGGACTGGACTGAAGTCCGTTCTCAGTCCATTGATAAATGGATGAAGAATGTGTGGTATATTTATAATGGAACGTTCTTCATACATAGAAAAATAATGAAATATTGCCATTTGCAACAGCATGAATGAAGCAAGAGTGTATAATGCTAAGTGGAATGAATCAGAGAAAGACAAATACCATTGTGATTTCACTCATATGTGGGAATTTAAAAAGCAAAACAAACTAGCAGATGGAAGATTAGAGAGAGAGAGAGAGAGAGAGAGAGAGAGAAACCAAGAAACAGACTCTTACTTATATAGAGAAAAAAAACTGATGGTTCTCAGAGGGGAGGGGGTGAGGGGATGTATTGAATAAGTGGTGGAGTTTAAGGAGTATGCTTGTCCTGATAAACACCAAGTGATGTATGGAATTTTTTAAATATTGTTTAAGTTTATTTATGTATTTTGAGAGAGAGAGAGAGAGAGAGAGAAAGAGATAAATCCCAAACAAGTCCCACACTGACAGCACAGAGCCCGACTCAGGGCTTGAATCCACGAAATGTGAGATCATGACATGAGCCCTAAGCCAACAGTTGGATACTTAATCAACTGAGCCACCCAGGTGCTCCATGACATTATTGAATCACTATATTGTACATTTTAAACTAATATAACACTGAATGTTAACTAACTTGATGTAAAATGAATGCTTAAAAAGGTATTTAAAAAGGATGTAGGTGAAGTATGTGAATAAAAAAGCAAAACCCATCTATATGCTGCCTGCAAGAGAGACATTTCAGAACTAAAGACACATGCAGATTGAAAATGAAGAGGTGGCAAAGCATTTAATATCCAAATGGAAGTGAAAGGAAAGCAAAATAGCAATACTTACATCAGACAAAATACACTTTATTTTTTAAAAATTTTTTAATGTTTATTTTTTATATATAGAGAGACAGAGCACTAGCAGGGGAGGGGCAGAGAGAGGAGACACAGAATCCAAAGCAGGCTGCAGGCTCTGAGCTGTCAGCACAGAGCCCTACGCGGGGCTCAAACTCACAGACCGCAAGATCATGACCCGAGCTGAAGTCAGAGGCTCAACCAACTGAGCCACCCAGGCACCCCAGACAAAATACACTTTAAAACAAAGACTTTATCAAGAGACAAAGTATAACACTATATAATCATAAAGGGAACAATCCAACATGAATAAATAATAATTATAAATATTTATGCATCCAACATGGGAGCACCCAAATACATAAAGCACCAAAATCAAACATAAAGGAAGAAATTGATAGTAATACTATAATAGTAGGGGACATGAATAGACATTTTTCCAAAGGAAACAAAGATTGCCAACAGATACATGAAAACATGCTCAATATCACTGATTACTAGGGAAATACAAATTAAAACTACAATGAGATATTACCTCACACCAGTCAGAATCGCTAAAATTAACACAGGAAACAATTGTTGTTGACAATGTTGTTGTTTCTCTCACAAACAATTGTGGAGAAAGGAGAACCCTCTTCCTCTGTTATTGGCGATGCAAACTGGTGCAGCCACTCTGGAAAATAGTATAAAGTTTCCTCAAAAAGTTGAAAATAGAGCTACCCTACAGTCCAGCAATTGCAATACTAAGTATTTACCCAAAGGATACAAAAATACTAATTTGAAAGGATGCATGCACCCTTTAACAAGAGCAGCATTATCAACAGTAGTCAAATTATGGAAAGAGCCCAAATATCCATCAACTGATAATGGATAAAGAAGATGTGTTATATCTATACATATATATTCACACAATGGAATATTACTCAGACATAGAAAGTAATGACATATTGCCATTTGCAACGACATGAATTGATCTCAAGAGTATTATGCTAAGTGGAATAAGACTGTCAGAGAAAGGCAAATATCATATGATTTCACTCATATGTGGAATTTAAGAAGTAAAAGAAATGAATGGAGGGAGGAGATAAACCAAGAAACAGACTTTTTAAATTTAAAAAGTTTATTTGTTTAAGTATTTATTTTGAGAGAAAGAGAGGGAGAGAGAGCAAGTGGGGGAGAGGCAGAGAGAGAGGAAGAGATCATCTCAAGCAGACTCATGCACCATCAGCATGGAGCACAGTGCGGGGCTCAAACATATGAACCGTGAGTTCATGACCTGAGCTGAAATCAAGGGTTGGATGCTTAACTGACTGAGCCACTGAGGTGCTCCAAGAAACAGACTCTTAAATATAGAGAAGAAACTGATGGTTACTAGAGGGGAATTGGGTGGGGTGATGGGTTAAATAGGTGATGGGGATTAAGGATGTCACTTGTCATTAGCTCCAGATGTTATAGATAAGTTTTGCATCACTGAATTCTGCAATTGAAGCTAATATTTTATTCTATGTTAACTAACTGGAATTTAAAAATAAGTAAGTAAAAATTTTAAAAATAAAAACTTAAAAATAGAAATAACAGATTTGAGTGACACTATAAACCTACTAGACCTAACACTCTGTCCAACGATAGTAACATATGCCTTCTTCTGATGTGCTATGAACATTTGCTAGGACAGGCTGTATGTTGGACTACAAATTGAACTTATAAGATGTATCTTCTCTAGCCACAGTGGAGTGAAGCTTGAAATGAATAACAGAAAAACTGGAAATTTTTCAAATATGTGGAACTCATACCTTCACACAATGAATAGGTAAAAGAAGACACAATGAGAAAAATTGCATAATACTGGAGATGAATGAAAATAAAAACAGTATACCAAAGTTTATGAGATAAAGTGAAAGTGGTACTTAGATGTACATCCATAGCTGTAAATATCAGCATTCCAAAAAAGAATTTAAAAACTGATTTTGTACATTAGAGAACTAGTAAAAGAAAAATAAATAAAATACAAAGCCAATAGAAAGAAAGAATAAAAATTACAGGGGAAGTAAAATATAAAATAGTGAAAGAATATAGCAAACAAAATGAAAATTTGGTTCTTTAAAAAGATGAGCACAATTGACAAAAATTTACATGAATTAGAAATAAAAAAGAGGGGGAGAGAGGGAAGATGGCGGCATAGGAGGACGCTGGGCTCACCGCGCGTCCTGCTGACCACTTAGATTCCACCTACACCTGCCTAAATAACCCAGAAAACCGCCAGAGGATTAGCAGAACGGAGTCTCCAGAGCCAAGCACAGACGAGAGGCCCACGGAAGAGGGTAGGAAGGGCGGAGAGGCGGTGTGCACTCCACGGACTGGCGGGAGGGAGCCAGGGTGAAGGGGCGGCTCGCCGGCCAAGCAGAGCCCCCTAGTCTGGCTGGCAAAAGCAGAGGGGCCTGACGGACTGTGTTCCCACAGCAAGCGCGACTTAGCGTCTGGGAGGTCATAAGTTAACAACTCTGCTCAGAAAGTGGGAAGGCTGGAGGACAAAGGGATGGAGAGCTGCTGAGCCCCCAGACGACAGAGCTCAGTTTGGAGGGGAACAAAGGCGCTCGCCAGTGCCATCTCCCCCACCCATCCCCCAGCCAAAATCCCAAAGGGAACCAGTTCCTGCCAGGGAACTTGCTAGCTCCGCACAGACACCCAACTCTGTGCTTCTGCAGAGCCAAACCTCCCGCAGTGGATCTGACTCCCTCCCGCTGCCACAGGGCCCCTCCTGAAGTGGATCACCTAAGGAGAAGTGAGCTAAGCCTGCCCCTCCTGCCCCCGTGCACCTTGCCTACCCACCCCAGCTAATATGCCAGATCCCCAGCACCACAAGCCTGGCAGTGTGCAAGTAGCCCAGATGGGCCACGCCACCCCACAGTGAATCCCACCTCTAGGAGAGGGGAAGAGAAGGCACACACCAGTCTGACTGTGGCCCCAGCGGTGGGCTGGGGGCAGATATCAGGTGGGACTGCAGCCCCGCCCACCAACTCCAGTTATACACCACAGCACAGGGGAAGTGCCCTGCAGGTCCTCACCACTCCAGGGACTATCCAAAATGACCAAACGGAAGAATTCCCCTCAGAAGAATCTCCAGGAAATAACAACAGCTAATGAACTGATCAAAAAGGATTTAAATACTATAACAGAAAGTGAATTTAGAATAATAGCCATAAAATTAATCGCTGGGCTTGAAAACAGTATAGAGGACAGCAGAGAATCTCTTGCCACAGAGATCAAGGGACTAAGGAACAGTCACGAGGAGCTGAAAAGCGCTTTAAATGAAATGCAAAACCAAATGGAAATGACGACAGCTCGGATTGAAGAGGCAGAGGAGAGAATAGGTGAACTAGAAGATAAAGTTATGGAAAAAGAGGAAGCTGAGAGAAAGATAAAAAAACCCAGGAGTATGAGGGGAAAATTAGAGAACTAAGTGATACACTAAAAAGAAATAATATACGCATAATTGGTATCCCAGAGGAGGAAGAGAGAGGGAAAGGTGCTGAAGGGGTACTTGAAGAAATCATAGCTGAGAACTTCCCTGAACTGGGGAGGGAAAAAGGCATTGAAATCCAAGAGGCACAGAGAACTCCCTTCAGACATAACTTGAATCAATCTTATGCACGACATATCATAGTGAAACTGGCAAAATACAAGGATAAAGAGAATATTCTGAAAGCAGCAAGGGATAAACGTGCCCTCACATATAAAGGGAGACCTATAAGACTCGTGACTGATCTCTCTTTTGAAACTTGGCAGGCCAGAAAGGACTGGCACGATATCTTCAGTGTGCTAAACAGAAAAAATATGCAGCCGAGAATCCTTTATCCAGCAAGTCTGTCATTTAGAATAGAAGGAGAGATAAAGGTCTTCCCAAACAAACAAAAACTGGAGGAATTCGTTACCACTAAACCAGCCCTACAAGATATACTAAGGGGAATCCTGTGAGACAAAGTACCAGAGACATCACTACAAGCATGAAACCTAGGGGCATCACAATGACTCTAAACCCATATCTTTCTATAATAACACTGAATGTAAATGGACTAAATGCGCCAACCAAAAGACATAGGGTATCAGGATGGATAAAAAAAAAAAAAAACAAAACCCATCTATTTGCTGTCTACAAGAGACTCATTTTAGACCTGAGGACACCTTCAGATTGAGAGTGAGGGGATGGAGAACTTTTATCATGCCACTGGAGGTCAAAAGAAAGCTGGAGTAGCCATACTTATATGAGACAAATAGACTTTAAATTAAAGGCTGTAACAAGAGATGAAGAAGGGCATTATATAATAATCACAGGGTCTATCCACCAGGAAGAGCTAACAATTATAAATGTCTATGCGCCGAATACGGGAGCCCCCAAATATATAAAACAATTATAAACACAAACATAAGCAACCTTATTGATAAGAATGTGGTCATTGCAGGGGACTTTAACACTCCACTTACAGAAATGGATACATCATCTAGACACACGGTCAATAAAGAAACAAGGGCTCTGAATGATACATTGGATCAGATGGGCTTGACACATATATTTAGAACTCTGCATCCCAAAGCAACAGAATATACTTTCTTCTCGAGTGCACATAGAACATTCTCCAAGATAGATCACATACTGGGTCACAAAACAGCCTTTGTAAGTATACATGAATTGAAACCATACCATACATACTTTCAGACCACAATGCTATGAAGCTTGAAATCAACCACAGGAAAAAGTCTGGAAAACCTCCAAAAGCATGGAGGTTAAAGAACACCCTACTAACGAATGAGTGGGTCAACCAGGCAATTAGAGAAGAAATTAAAAAATATATGGAAACAAACGAAAATGAAAAGACAACAATCCAAATGCTTTGGGACGCAGCGAAGGCAGTCCTGAGAGGAAAATACATTGCAATCCAGGCCTATCTCAAGAAACAAGAAAAATCCCAAATACAAAATCTAACAGCACACCTAAAGGAAATAGAAGCAGAACAGCAAAGGCAGCCTAAACCCAGCAGAAGAAGAGAAATAATAAAGATCAGAGCAGAAATAAACCATATAGAATCTAAAAAAACTGTAGAGCAGATCAACGAAAGCAAGAGTTGGCTTTTTTAAAAAATAAACAAAATTGACAAACCTCTAGTCCGGCTTCTCAAAAAGAAAAGGGAGATGACCCAAATAGATAAAATCATGAATGAAAATGGAATGATTACAACCAATCCCTCAGAGATACAAACAATTATCAGGGAATACTATGAAAAATTATATGCCAACAAATTGGACAACCTGGAAGAAATGGACAAATTCCTAAACACCCACACTCTTCCAAAACTCAATCAGGAGGAAATAGAAAGCTTGAACAGACCCTTAACCAGCGAAGAAATTGAATTGGTTATCAAAAATCTCCCAACAAATAAGAGTCCAGGACCAGATGGCTTCCCAGGGGAGTTCTACCAGACGTTTAAAGCAGAGATAATACCTATCCTTCTCAAGCTATTCCAAGAAATAGAAAGGGAAGGAAAACTTCCAGACTCATTCTGTGAAGCCAGTATTACTTTGATTCCTAAATCAGACAGAGACCCTGTAAAAAAAGAGAACTACAGGCCAATATCCCTGATGAATATGGATGCAAAAATTCTCAATAAGATACTAGCAAATCGAATTCAACAGCATATAAAAAGAATTATTCACCATGATCAAGTGGGATTCATTCCTGGGATGCAGGGCTGGTTCAACATTTGCAAATCAATCAACGTGATACATCACATTAATAAAAAAAAAAGAGAAGAACCATATGATCCTGTCAATTGATGCAGAGAAGGCCTTTGACAAAATCCAGCACCCTTTCTTAATAAAAACCCTTGAGAAAGTCGCGATAGAAGGAACATACTTACACATCATAAAAGCCATTTATGAAAAGCCCACAGCTAACATCATCCTCAACGGGGAAAAACTGAGAGCTTTTTCCCTGAGATCAGGAACACGACAGGGATGCCCACTCTCACCGCTGTTGTTTAACATAGTGCTGGAAGTTCTAGCATCAGCAATCAGACAACAAAAGAAAATCAAAGGCATCAAAATTGGCAAAGATGAAGTCAAGCTTTCGCTTTTTGCAGATGACATGGTATTATACATGGAAAATCCGATAGACTCCACCCAAAGTCTGCTAGAACTGATACATGAATTCAGCAAAGTTGCAGGATACAAAATCAATGCACAGAAATCAGTTGCATTCTTATACACTAACAATGAAACAACAGAAAGACAAATAAAGAAACTGATCCCATTCACAATTGCACCAAGAAGCATAAAATACCTGGGAATAAATCTAACCAAAGATGTAAAAGATCTGTATGCTGAAAACCATAGAAAGCTTATGAAGTTAATTGAAGAAGATATAAAGAAATGGGAAAACATTATGTGCTCATGGATTGGAAGAATAAATATTGTCAAAATGTCAATACTACCCAAAGCTATCTACACATTCAATGCAATCCCAATCAAAATTGCACCAGCATTCTTCTCGAAACTAGAACAAGCAATCCTAAAATTCATATGGAACCACAAAAGGAAGGCCCCGAATAGCCAAAGTAATTTTGAAGAAGAAGACCAAAGCAGGAGGCATCACAATCCCAGACTTTAGCCTCTACTACAAAGCTGTACTCATCAAGACAGCATGGTATTGGCACAAAAACAGACACATAGACCAATGGAATATAATAGAAACCCCAGAACTAGACCCACAAACGTGTGGCCAACTCATCTTTGACCAAGCAGGAAAGAACATCCAATGGAAAAAAGACAGTCTCTTTAACAAATGGTGCTGGGAGAACTGGACAGCAACATGCAGAAGGTTGAAACTAGACCACTTTCTCACACCATTCACAAAAATAAACTCAAAATGGATAAAGGACCTGAATGTGAGACAGGAAACCATCAAAACCTTAGAGGAGAAAGCAGGAAAAGACCTCTCTGACCTCAGCCGTAGCAATCTCTTAATCGACACATCCCCAAAGGCAAGGGAATTAAAAGCAAAAGTGAATTACTGAGACCTTATGTAGATAAAAAGCTTCTGCACAGCAAAGGAAACAACCAACAAAACTAAAAGGCAACCAACGGAATGGGAAAAGATATTTGCAAATGACATATCGGACAAGGGGGTAGTATCCAAAATCTATAAAGAGCTCACCAAACTCCACACCCGAAAAACAAATAACCCAGTGAAGAAATGGGCAGAAAACATGAATAGACACTTCTCTAAAGAAGATATCTAGATGGCCAACAGGCACATGAAAAGATGTTCAACGTCGCTCCTTATCAGGGAAATACAAATCAAAACCACACTCCGATATCACCTCACACCAGTCAGAGTGGCCAAAATGAACAAATCAGGAGACTATAGATGCTGGAGAGGATGTGGAGAAACGGGAACCCTCTTGCACTGTTGGTGGGAATGCAAATTGGTGCAGCCGCTCTGGAAAGCAGTGTGGAGGTTCCTGAGAAAATTAAAAATAGACCTACCCTATGACCTAGCAATAGCATTGCTGGAATTTATCCAAGGGATACAAGAGTACTGATGCATAGGGGCACTTGTACCCCAATGTTCATAGCAGCACTCTCAACAATAGCCAAATTATGGAAAGAGCCGAAATGTACATCAAGTGATGAATGGATGAAGAACTTGTGGTTTATAGACACAATGGAATACTACATGGCAATGAGAAAGAATGAAATATGTCCTTTTTTAGCAACGTGGATGGAACTGGAGAGTGTGATGCTAAGTGAAATAAGCCATACAGAGAAAGACAGATACTATATGGTTTCACTCTTATGTGGATCCTGAGAAACTTAACAGAAACCCATGTGGGAGGGGAAGGAAAAAAAAAGAGGTTAGAGTGGGAGAGAGCCAAAGCATAAGAGACTTTTAAAAACTGAGAACAAACTGAGGGTTGATGGGAGGTGGGAGGGAGGGGAGGGTGGGGGATGGGTATTGAGGAGGGCACCTTTTGGGATGAGCACTGGGTGTTGTATGGAAACCAATTTGACAATAAATTTCATATATTAAAAAAAATAAAAAAGAGAAGACACAATCTAGAATAATTAAATCAGAAATGAATGGAGATATTACTACCTTACAGAAATGAAAAGGTTTATAAAAGAATACTGCAAATAATTGTGCACCAACATGATATATAATGTCAATGAAATGGATAAATCCCTAAATGTACAAAAATTATACAAGTTATTGAAACCTACTCAAGAAGAAACAACATATGAATTGGTAACCAAGAATCTCTATGAAGAAAATCTTAGAAACAGACAGACTCACTGATGTTTGTTTACCAAACATTTAATGACGTATTAACACCAGTATTTTTCAAACTCTTCCAAAAAATAGAAGATGAAATACTGTGTAAGTCATCTAATAAGGCCAAATTTGACTTTATATAAATGCTATACAAAGACACCACAGGAAACAGAGTATACAGACCAATATCCCCTATGAATATAAATGCAGAAATCTTCAACAAATTCCTAACAAACTGAAACCAAATCATGTCATATATGGATATATAATACATGCATTACACAATTATGACCAAGTGAGATTTATCTCAGTAATAGAAGGGTGGTTTAACATAAGAATATCAATCAATGTAATATACCACAGTAATAGAATGAAGGCAAAAAACACAAGAATCTCAGTTGATGTAGAAAAGGCATTTGGCAAAACTCAACACCATGTTGTGATTTTTTAAAAAAAATCAGAAAACTAAGAAAAGTGAGAATTTCCTCCATAATAGTCATCTCTGAACAACAAATAACATACTTAGTGATAACTGACTAAAATTATTACTCCTAAGATCAAGAAGACAAGGAGGCTTCTTTCATCGATACTGTCAACACTGTCCTGGAAATTTTAGCCAGAGAAATTATGAAGGAAAAATGAAACGAATCCAAGTTGGAAAGAAAGAAGTAGAACTGTCTCAATTCACTGACCACATGATCTGAATATCAAGTGTTAGTGATATTTGAAATAGTCGAAATGTGAATAGTCGAACATTGTTGGTAAGAAAGAAAATGGTGCAGATATTGTGGAAAAGAGTTTGTATGCTTCTTTAAAATATAATGTAGAATAGCCATATGATCCAGCAATTCCATTTCCAGATATATATCCAAAATAATTAAAACAGATATTGAAAAAAATACTAGCATACTAATTTTCAGAGCAGTGATTTTCACAATAGCTAAAAGGTGAAAACAACCCAAATGAATAAACAAATTGATAAAGAAACTATGGTATATACATAAAATCAACTATTATAATATTCAGTCATAAAAAATAATGAACTACTGATACATGCTACAACATGAATGAATCTAAAAAAATACTGACTTAAAGAGGGCAGACAAAAAAGGTCACATACTGTATGAGTCTATTAATATGAAATATTCATAATAGGTAAATGTGAAAAGATAAAAAGGAAACTAGTGTTGGTCAGGTGCTGTGAGGTAGTGGGAAAGTGGAGAGACTGCTAAATGGATACAGAGTTTCCTTTTGGGTGATGACAATGTCTTGGAACTAGATAGAGTTAGTAGTTGCATAACACTGTGAATGTGGTAAATGCCACTTCTCACTTTCAAATAGTTAATTTTAGGGGAACCTGGGTGGCTCAGTCAGTTGAGTATCTGACTTCAGCTCAGGTCATGATCTCATGGTTGATGAGTTCGAGCCCCGTGTCAGGGTCTATGCAGATAGCTCAGAGCCTGGAGCCTACTTTGGATTTTGTGTCTCCCTCTCTCTCTGCTCTTCCCTACTTGTGTTCTGTCTCTCTCTCTCAAAAATAAGTGAACATTAATTTTTTAATAAAATAATTATTTTTATGATACATAAATTTCACAACTGAATAAAAAAAGAAATAAAATAATTATTCATTTGGCAAAAGATACTCCTGAATACATGATACATGATACAAGATACCCCTGAATACATGATACAAAAATTAGAAGTCAAAATTGAAAAAGGTAACTTATTTAACAACATAAAAGTAGAAAATATTTATACTGTATAGATACAATGTAATATGTTGGAGCCATTAAAAAAAGATGAGATTGCACCATCTGTGATGATATGAATGGACCTAGAGGGAATTATACTAACTGAAATATGTCAGACAGAGAAAGACAATTACCATATGATATTACTCAAATATGGGATCTAAAAAAACAAACAAAAATAGACCTATAAACACAGGGAACACATTGATGGCTGCCAGAAAGGAGGGGTTGGGGGAATGGGCAAAATGGGTGAGAGAGTGAGAGACTTCCAGGTATGGAATGATCAATAAATATTGAAAGTAAAAGGCACAGCACAGGGAATATAGTAAGTGATATAGTAATAGTATTGTATGGTGATGGATGGTAGCTACACTTCTGGTGAGCATAGCATAGTGTATAGAGAAGTTAAATCACTGTGTTGTACACCTGAAACTAATGTAAAGGTGTGCGTCAACTATACTGAAAGAAAAATGTATTTTAAAAAATTGAAACAGTGTATTTATACTGAAAGACACTATAAACAAAGACCAGCTTATACTAAAGGGTTAAAGTCATGACAAGAGTTAAAATATGTAAAAGAGGAATATGGCAGAAGAGTAGGAAGACCTTAGGCTCTTCTCATCCCACAAACACAACTAGATAACAATAAAATTATTCTAAAAGCCATAGAAATCGACCTGAGGACTGACAGAACAAATTCCACAACTAAAAGGAGAGCAGAAACCATAATGAATAAGGATCAAGAGACATAACTGGTTTTTTAAACACACAAAAGAAGGCAGAGCCTTAAAAAACGCTGGGACAGAGGAATTTATTCCAAATGAAAGAAAGAGATAAGACCACAGTGAAGACCTGGGTGAAAGAGTTATAAATAACATGCCTGATGGATAATTTAAAGCAACAATCATAAGGATACTCACTGAGCTTGAGGAAAGAAGAATATAGTGAGACCATTACCACAGTGATAAAACAGTTAAAAAATAATTAATTAGAGATGAAGGCTACAGTAATGAGAATGGAAACATGCTTGATGAAATGAACAGCAGGATGGAAGAAGGAGAAGAACGAGTTAGTGATGCAGAAAACAAAGTAATGGAAAAATGATGAAGTTGAACAAAAAAGAGAAAGAATAACTATGAAACAAAAGAATAGACTTAGGGAACTCACTGACTCCATGAAACGTAGTAATATTCATACTATAGTTCTCCCAGAAAAAGAAGGGGGAGAAAGGGAGTCAGAAACTTTATTTGAAGAAATAATAGCTGAAAACTTCCCTAGTCGAGATAAAGAAACAGACATCCTAATCAAGGAGGCATGGAGAATACCCATCAAAATGAACAAAAGCAAGCCAACTCCAAGACATATGCTAAGTTTGCAAAATATAGTGATAAAGAAAAAAATATTAAAATCAGCAGCAAAAGAACTCCTTGATGTACAAGAGAAGACCTATAGGGCTGGCTGATGATTTAACAGAAACATGGCAAGCCACAAAGGATTCAACATGCGAATAGCAAAAATCTGTAGCCAAGAATACTTTATCCAGCAAGTCTATCATTCAGAATAGAAGGAGATATAAAGAGTTTTCCAGAAAAACAATAACTACAGGAGTTACCACTAAGCCAGCTCTGAAAAAAAAAAAAAATTAAAAGGGACACTTTGAATGAAAAGGAGAGACTAAAAGTGACAAAGACAATAAAGGATTAGAGAAAACCTCCAGAAATCACGAAACAAGTAATAAAATGGAAATAAAAACATATCTATAAATAATTCCAATGTAAATGGAATAAAGTCTTCAATTAAAAAGAGTGTATCATAATGGATAAAAAAAAAACAAAACAAGACTCATCTATATGCTGCCTACAAGAGACTTGATTTAGACCTAAAAACACCTGCAGATTGAAAGGGAGGGGATAGAGAAACATTATCATACAAATGGATGTAAAAAGAAAGCTAGAGTAGCAATATTTATATCACACAAGCTAGACTTTATAACAAATTCTGTAACAAGAGACAAAGAAGGGCAGTATATAAGCATAAAGGGGACAATCCAACCATAATATCTAACAACTAAATATTTATGCAGCCAACATGGGAGCACACAAACACTAAGAAAGTTCTGTAAAGCCACAGCATACCAAATCAATGTACAGAAATCTGTTGCATTTATATACACTAAAAATGAAGTAGCTGATATAGAAATTAAGAAAACTATCCAATTTATAATTGCACCAAAAACCATAAGATACCTAGAAATAAAGCTAACCAGAGAGGTGAAAGACTTATACTCTGCAAACTATAAAACAATAATGAAAGAAATTGAAGATGACACAAAGAAGTGGAAAGACATTCCAACCTCATGGATTGGAAGAACAAATATTGCTTAAATGCCTATTCTATTCTATCAAAACAGTCTATAGATTTAATGTAATTCCTATCAAAATACCAATATCATTTATCACAGAGCTAGAATAATCCTAAAATCCCAGGAATCGTCAGTTAATTCTGTATAGTTGAGTCTTTCAATGGTTTGCCTCCCTCTCATTTTTCTTTCCCCTATATTAATTTGTTTTCTTTATTAAATTGCAAGTATGAATGAAATCAAATGATATTTGTCTTTCTCTGGCTGAATTAATTCGCTTAGCATAATACACTCTAGCTCCATTCAAATCATTGAAAAATGGGAAGATTTCATTGTACTGAAATCTGAGTAATATTCTGTTGTATATACATACCACTTTTTTATCCATTCATCAGTGGATGGAAATTAGGGCTATTTCCATAATTTGTCTACTGATAATAGTGCTTCAGTAAACATCGGGGTATATGGGTACCTTCAAATCAGTATTTATGTATCCTTTGGGTAAGTACCTAGTAGTACAATTGCTGGATTATAGGATAGTTCCTTTTTTATTTCATTTTTGAGGAAGCTCCATACTGTTTTCTGCATCCTTGCCAACATCTGTTGTTTCCTCTGTTGTTAATTTTAGCCATTCTGACAGGTGTGAAGGGGTATCTAATTGTGGCTTTGATTTGTATTTTCCTGTTGATGACTAAGGTTGAGCATCTTTTCATATGTCTCTTGGTCATCTGTATGTATTCTTTGGAAAATGTCTATTCATATCTTCTGCCCATTTATCTGGATTATTTTATTTTTGGGTGTTGACTTTGATAAGATCTTTATAGATTTGGAATACTAACACTTTTTCAGATATGTCAATTGCAAATATCTTCCCCCATTCTGTAGGATGCCTTTTCATTTTGTTGATCGTTTCCTTCACTGTGCAGAAGTTTTTAACATGATGAAGTTCTTCTACATGTTGCTGTCCAGGTTTCCTAACACCATTTGTTGAAGACACTGTTTTTCATTAGATATTCTTCCTGCTTTGTCCAAGATGAATTGACCATATAGTTGTGGGTCCATTTCTGGGTTCTTTATCTGTTCCATTGATCTATGTGTCTTTTTTGTTACCAGTACCATACTGTTGTAGTGACTACAGCTTTGTAATATAAATTGAAGTCCAGAATTGTGATGCCTCCAGTTTGCTTTTCTTCTTCAAGAATGCTTTGGCTCTTTGGGGTCTTTTGCAGTTCCATCCAAATTTAAGGATTGTTTGTTCTAGCTCAGTGAAAAATGCCAGTGGTATTTTGATGCAGATTGCATTAAATGTGTTGATTGTCCTGGGTAGTATAGACATTTTTTATTTTATGTTATTTTTTAATTTTTTTAACGTTTATTTATTTTTGAGACAGAGAGAGACAGAGCATGAATGGGGGAGGGGCAGAGAGAGAGGGAGACACAGAATTGGAAGCAGACTCCAGGCTCCTAGCCATCAGCCCAGAGCCCGACGCGGGGCTCGAACTCACGGGCCACGAGATCGTGACCTGAGTCAAAGTCGGACACCCAACCGACTGAGCCACCCAGGCACCCCAATATAGACATTTTTTAAATACATTTTTTAAATATTGAAGTTAGTTAAGTACACTGTAGGATTGGTTTCAGGAGTATAACCCAGTGATTCATCACTTGCCTATAACACCGAGTGCTCATTCCAACAAATGCCCTTCTTTATGCCCATCATCCATTTTCCCCCCACCCACATCCACTCTAGCAACCCTCAGTCTGCTCTATGTATTTAAGAGTCTCTTATGGTTTGCCTCCATCTCTGTGTTTATTTAATGTCTATTTATTTATTTATTTATTTTTGAGAGAAAAATAGAGAGCACAAGCAGGGGAGGGACAAAAAGAGAGAGAGGGAGACAAACCCAAAGCAGGCTCCAGGCTCCAGGCTCCGAGCTGTCACAACAGAGCCCAACATAGAACTCTAACCCACAAACTGTGAGATTATGACCTGAGCAAAAGTGGACGCTTAACTGACTGAGCTACCCAGGTGCCCCTCCCTTTCCATTTTTATCTAATTTTTTCCTTCCCTTCCCCTTTGTTCATCTGTTTTGTTCCTTAAATTTCACATATGAGTTAAATCATATATTTGTCTTGCTCTTCCTGATTTATTTTGCTTAGCATAATACACTGTAACTCCATCTACATTGTGGCAAATGCCAAGATTTCAGTCTTTTTGATCACCAAGTAGTATTCCATTGTGTATAGATATACCACCTCTTTTTATCCATTCATCAGTCGATGGACATTGGGCTCTTCCTGTAATTTGGCTATAGTTGATAGCACTGCTATAAACATTGGGGTGCATGTGCCCCTTAAAATCAGCATTTTTGTACCCTTTGTACAAATAGCTAGTAGTGGAATTGCTATTGTTTGGGAGTTCTATTTTTAATTTTTTGAGGAAATTTCATACTGTTCACCAGAGCGGCTCCACCACTCTGCATTCCCACCAAGAGTGTAAGAGGGTTTCTCTTCTCCGCATCCTTCCCAACATCTGTTGTTGTCTGAGTTGTTAATTTTGGCCATTCTGATAGGTGTGAGGTGGTATCTCATTATGGTTTTGATTTGTATTTCCCTGATGATGAGTGATGTTAAGCATCATTTCATGTGTCTGTAAGCCATCTGGATGTCTTCTTTGGAACAGTGTCTTTTCATATTGTCTGCCATTTCTTCACTGGATTATTTATTTTTTGAATGTTGAGCTTCATAAATTTATTATAGATATTAGATATTAACCCTTTATCTGAGATGTCATTTGCAAATACTTTCTCCTATTCTGTTGGGTCCCTTTAGTTTTGTTGATTTTTTTCCTTGGCTGTGCAGAAGTTTTTCATCTTGATGCAGTCCCAATAGTTCATTTTTGCTTATGTTTCCCTTGCCTCCTGAAATATGTTTAGAAAGAAATTGCTGCAGGAGAGGTCAGAGAGGTTGTTACCTGATTTCTCCTGTAGAATTTTCATGGTTTCCTGTCTGACATTTATGCCTTTTATCCATTTTGAATTTATTTTTTTGTGTGGTGTAAGAAAGTGGTCCAGTTTCATTCTTCTGCATATCTCTGTCCAGTCTTCCCAGCACTATATCCTGAACAGACTTTTTGCTATTGGATACTCTTTCCTGCTTTGTCGAAGATTAGTTGGCCATACATTTATGGATCCAATTCTGGGTTCTCTATTCTGTTCCATTGATCTATTTGTCTTGGTGCCAGTACTATAGTGCCTTAATGATTACAGCTTTGTAATATAGCTTAAAGTCCAAAATTGTGATGCCTGCACCTTTGGCTTTTCTTTTTCAGCCATCCTTTGTCTATTCAGGGTCTTTTCTGGTTTCTTACATATTTTAGAATTGTTTGTTATAGCTCTGTGAAAAATGATGGTGGTATTTTGATAGGGATTGCATTGAATGTGTAGATTGCCTTGGGTAGTATAGACATTTTAACAATATTTATTCTAATCCATGAGCATGAAATATTTTTTTCCATTTATTTGTGTCTAATTCAATATCTTTCATAGGCTTTCTATAGTTTTCAGCATACAGATCTTTTAGCTCTTTGGTTAGGTTTATTCCTTGGTAGCTTATGGGTTTTGGTGCAATTGAAAATGGGATATATTTCTTAATATCTTTTTTTCTACTTCATTATTGGTATATAGAAATGCAACAAATTTTTGTATGTTGGTTTTATATCCTCTGACTTTTCTGAATTCATGGGTCAGTTCTAGCAGTTTTTGGTGGAGTCTTTCCAGTTTTCCATGTAGAGTATCATGTCAGCTGCCAAGAGTAAAAGCTTGACTTCTTCTTTTCCAATTTGTATGACTTATTTCTTTTAATTTACTGAATGCTGAGGCTAGGATTTCCAGTACTATGTTGAACAACAGTGGTGAGAGTGGACATCCTGTCATGTTCCTGACCTTAGGGGGAAAGCTGTAATTTTTCCCCATTGAGGATGATATTAGCTGTGGGCCTTTATATATGTCATTTATGATGTTGAGGTATGTTTCTTCTATCCATACATTTTTTTAGGGTTTTTATCAAGAAAAGAAGTTCTATTTTGTCAAATCATTTTTCTGCATCTCTTGAAAACATTATGTGGTTCGTATCCTTTATTTTATTAATATGGTGTATTAATTGATTAATTGATTGTTTTGCCAATACTGAACCATTCCTGCAGCCCAGGAATCGATCACACATGATCGTGATGAATGCTTCTTTTAATATACTGTTCAATTCGATTTGCTAGCATCTTCTTGAGAATTTTTGCATCCAGGTTCATCAGGGGTATTGGTCTGTAATTCTCCATTTTTGTGGGGTCTCTGTATGGTTTGGTAATGAAGGTAATGCTGGATTCATAGAATGAGTCTGGAAGCTTTCCTTCCATTTCTATTGTTTGGAACAGTTTGAGAAGAATAGGTATTAACTTTTTTAAAAGTATCTGGTAGATTTCTCCTGGGAAGCCATCTGGCCCAGGACTCTTATATGTTAGGAGATTTTGGATAACTGATTCAATTTCTTTGCTGGGTTTGGGGCTGTTCAAATTTTTTATTTCTTTCTGTTTGAGCTTTAGTAGTGTGTGAATGTCTAAGAATTTGTCCATGTCATCAAGATTATCCAGTTTGTTGGCATATAGTTTTTAATAGTACTCTCTTATAATTTTTTGTATTTCTGTGGTGTTGGTTGTGATCTCTCCTCTTTCATTTGTGATGTTATCTATTTGGGTCCTGTCTCTTCGTTTTGAGAAATCTGGCTAGGGGTTTACCAATTTTGTTTATTCGTTCAAAAAGCCAGGTTTAGTTTCCTGGATCCGTTCTACTGTTTTTGTTTGTTTGTGTGTTTGTTTTCTATATCAGTTTTTTTTTCTTCTCTAATCTTTATTATTTCCCTTCTTCTGCTGGATTTGGACTTTATTTGTGCTTCATTTCTAGCTCCTTTAGGTGTAAGTTTAGGTTGTGTATTTGGGACCTTTATTGCTTATTGATATAGGCCTGAATTGCAATGTACTTTTCTTTTACAAATGCCTCTGCTATATCCCAAGGGGTTTGGACTATCATGTTTTTATTTTCCTTTGCTTGTATGTATTTTTTTTTACTTATTATTTAATTTCCTGGTTGACCCATCTGTTCTTTAGTAGGATGTTCTTTAACAACCATGATCTGAGAGATTTCCAATTTTTTTCTTGTGGCTGATTTCAAGTTTCATAGTGTGGTGACCTGAAAATGTACATGGTATGATCATGATGCTTTCTTTTTTTACCTGCTGTGGGCTGATTTGTGACCCAGTATGTGATCTATTCTGCAGAATGTTCCATGTGTGTTCAAGAAGAATGTGTGTTCTGCTACTTTAAGAAGAAATGCTCTGATCTGTTAAGTCCATCTGGTCCAGTGTGTCATTCAAAACCATTGTTTCCTTGTTGCTTTTCTGCTTAGATGATTTGTCCATTGCTGTAGGTGGGGCATTGAAGTCCCCTACTATTATGTTATTATTATCAATGAGTTTCTTTATGTTTGTTATCAATTGATTTATATATTTGTGTGCTACCGTGTTGAGGGCATAAATATTTACAATTGATAGATCTTCTTGATGAATAGACCCCCTTCAGTATGATCTAATGCCCTTCATCATCTCTTATTACAGTCTGTTTTAAATTCTAGTTTGTCTGATATAAGTATGGCTACTCTGACTTTCTTTTGACTTCCATTAGCAAGATAGATGGTTCTACATGGTTCTCCATCCCCTCACTTTCAATCTGCAGGTGTCCTTAGGTCAAATATGAGTGTCTTATATGCAGCATATAGATCGAATTTGTTTTTTTAACCATTATGATACCCTATGTCTTTTGATTGAAGCATTTAGTTCACTTACATTCAAAATGATTATTGAAAGATATGAATTTATTACCATTGTGTCATCTGTAGCTTTGTCATTTTTGGTGGTGTTCTCTGGTCCTTTGTAGTCTTTCTTGCCCTTTTATTTTCCACTCATCCCCCTTTAAAATTTCTTAAAGGGCTGGCTTGGTGGTCATGAAGTCCTTTAGTTTTTTGGGGGGGGCTGGAAAAATATTTATCTCTACTTCTATTCTGAATGACAGCATCACTGGATACAGGATTCTTGGATGCAATTTTTTTCTGTACATCTCATTGAATATTTCCTGTCAGTTCCCTCTGACATGCCAAGTTTCAGTGGACAAGTATGCTACTAACTATATGTTTCTACCCTTGTAAATTAAGGGCCTTCTGTCCCTAGCTACTGTCAGAATTCTCTCTTTATCCTTGTATTTTGCAAGTTTCACTATATGTTAGGGTGTTTACCAGTTTTTGGTGATTTTGCAGGGAGTTCTCTGTGCCTCTTTCTCTTTGTTGCCCATTTCCTTCTCCAGATCAGGGAAGTTCTCAGCTACAGTTTGTTCAAATAAACCTCTATCCCTTTTTTCTCACTCTTCTTCCTCTGGGACTCCTGAGATATGGATATTGTTTCATTTAATGGAATCACTTAGTTCTCTAAATTTATCCTTGTGATCTAGTAACTCCCTTTCCCTCTTTTTTCAGCTTCATTGTTTTCCATAATTTTATCTTCTGTTTCACCTATGAAGTGGCTTCATCAGTCTCCACTGTCACTGTATCTACTTTGTTTTGCATCTCAGTTATAGCATTTTTTAATTCATCCGGACTAGTTCTTATGTCTTTGATCTCTGCAGCTAGGGTTTCTCTGGTGTCTTTCATGCTTTTGTCAAGCTGAGATAGTAGTCTTATGATTGTTGTTCTAAGTTCTTGTTCAGATATATTGTTTATATCTGTTTTAAGCAAGCACCTGGCTGTGATTCATCTTGACCTTTCTTTGGGGGAGAATTCCTCTGTCTTATCATTTTAGCTAAGTTTCTGTCCTTTGTGTCTTTTAAAAGCTTGTTGCCTGCACCTGAGAGTACTACTGTATTAAAAATGAGTTATCCATTGTCCATGGCCTGACATTCCATGAAGTGTTTCTGGTGTATGCTGTGTACTCTTTGCTGTTGTGTTTTGACTGCTCGTTCCCACTGGTCAGTCCTCTTCAGATCTTCTCCTTGCTCATAGTGGTGAAGTGTTTGGACATTTAACTAGGTGTTCTTTGATTTATTTGTTGAAAGTACACTGGAATAAAGGGGAGGGGACTGATTCCTTAAAAAGAGAAAAAGTAACAGGAACAGAAAACAAAACAGAATCAAAAAACTTATAAGGCTCATTCCGAGGAAAAAGGCAGGAAAAAAAGAAAAGAAAAGAATCCGAAGAAAAGAGAAAAGAAGGGAAAAGTATTAAAAAAAAAACCTGATCAGAAAACAGAAGATAAAAGATGACCAAAAAAGTCAGAAACTATGAGTTTGATTCCAAAAGGAAAAAGAAGAAGAAGAAGAAGAAGAAGAAGAAGAAGAAGAAGAAGAAGAAGAAGAAGAAGATTAAAAAGGAAGGGAAAAAAAAACGAGTTGTCTGTTGGTTCCTTGGAGATTGTGGCTCTGGTTGTCTGGAAGAAAGGCTGGCCGTGTTGGCTCAGTGACAGTGTTGCCCCA
This sequence comes from Panthera tigris, assembly GCF_018350195.1. Taxonomy (NCBI): domain Eukaryota; kingdom Metazoa; phylum Chordata; class Mammalia; order Carnivora; family Felidae; genus Panthera; species Panthera tigris. Next base: position 48,093,334 of record NC_056677.1, read on the forward strand.
GTAAATAAGGAGTTTCCAGGAATAAAGGGGCGGGATTTGGTGTAAGTGGGTCTTGCCTCCACTGAGGGCTGCTTTGTTGCTCTCTGAAGTCCCACCATGTTGAGGTTGTGGGTAAAAATGGTGCCACCCTAATCTCTCATCCTCAGACCAGGGATCTCAACCCCCACTGTTTAGGCAGCCCTCATGAATAAGCAAACGAAGCCAGATAGCCCTGTGCCAAAACTCTCTTGTGTTCTTTCTTTGGCACAAGGCTGGATTCAAAACCCAAATCTTAAAAGACTGGCATGGCATGGATCCAGTCCCCTCCTCCAGAGTAGAGCTTCTCCATCCTGCTGATGAAAGGCCTTTGGCTGGCACCTGCAGGGTCTTTTTGTCCTTATAGAGGCAATAAATCCTCTTCCAAAAGTACTCCAGGAAGGGGATGTTCTTTCCCAGTACATCCTAAAGATCACTACACCACTCCAGGGTCAGCTCTCTCCTCCCCAGGGGTGCGCACCATGATTCTTCTCTGGAGAAAGTCACACACTTCCAAAGCCTCCAGGTTTGAGCTCCAAAAGCTGTTTGCAAAAAAGAACTGGGATACTCAGTATTTCTCACTCCCCAGTCCATGGTCTAGAGAGGTTTTCCTCTTGTGCTGACTCAACGCCACACTTTCTCCATCCCTTTCTCTTTCTTTCCCTTTTGTCTCTCCATGGAAAGTGTTCTCTACCTCCACGGTTTCAGTGGTTTTTCTCCCCCAATTCATATCCACGCACCTTGCATCTGCCAAGCTGTCTCCCTCCAACAGTGGAGATCTTCTGCCACTCAGCAGATCTATTTCCTGGGTATTCCATATAATTTGACCTAAATAAAACTGTTTGAGGGATGAGGAAAACCCAGGGTCTGCCTACTTCTTCTCTACCATCTTAACTCCTCCCCACCTGCATGTCTTTGAATCAGGTAGTATAGACATTTTAACAATATTTGTTTTTCCAGTCATGAGCTTCGAATATTTTTCCATTTATTTTTGTCATCTTCATTTTCTTTCATAAGTCTCCTATTGTTTTCAGAGTACAGATCTTTTACTTCATTGATTGGATTTATTCCTAGGTATCTTTTGGGTTTTCATGCAATTGTCAATGGGGTTGATTCCTTGATTTCTCTTTCTGCTACTTCATTATTGGTGTTTAGAAATCCAACACATTTTGGTATGTTCATTTTGTATCCTGTGACATTACTGAATTTGTGTAAAAGTTTAGCAATTTTTTTGGTGAAGTCTTTTGGGTTTTCCTTGTAAAGTATTATCATGTCGTCTGTGAATAATGAAAGTTTGACTTTTCCTAGCCAATTTGGATGCCTTATTGTTGTCTAATTGCTGTGACTAGGACTTTCTGTACTATGTTAAATAACAATGGTGTGAGTGGACCTCCTTGTTTTGTTGCTGACCAGAGAGGAAAAGCTCTCAATTTTTCAACATTGAGGTTTATATTAGCTGTGAATCTTTTGTATATGGCCTTTATGATGTTGAGTTATGTTCCCTATATCCCTACGTTGTTGAGGGTGTTTATCAAGAATGGATGAATGGGGCGCCCGGGTGGCTCAGTCGGTTGAGCGTCCGAGTTTGGCTCAGGTCATGATCTCGCAGTCTGTGAGTTCAAGTCCTGTGTCGGGCTCTGGGCTGACAGCTCTGAGCCTGAAGCCTGCTTCAGATTCTGTGTCTCCCTCTCTCTCTGCCCCTCTGCCACTCATGCCCTGTCTCTCTCTGTCTCAGAAATGAATAAACATTAAAAAAGAATGGATGCTATATTTTGTGAAATGATTTTTCTGCATTTTTGTAGAGAATCACATGGTTCTTATCCTTTCTTTTATTAATGTGGAATATCATGTTGATTGAGTTATGAATATTAAACCATGCTTGCAGCCCAGGAACAATACCACTTGATTGAGAAGAATGATTTTTAATGTACTTTTGGATTTGATTTGCTAGTATTTTCTTGAAAATTTTTTGCATCCATGTTCATTTGGGAGATTGACCTGTAATTGTTCATTGTATAGGTGTCTTTGTCTGGTTTAGGAATCAAGGTAATACGAGCCTTGTAGAATGAGTTTGTAAGTGTTCCTTCCATTTCTATTTTTTGTGACAGTTTGAGAATAGGTATTAAATCTCATTCTCTCTCTCTCTCTCTCTCTCTCTCTCTCTCTCTCTCTTTCTCTCTCATATTACCTCTAATGTAAATGTTTGGTAGAATGTCCCTGGGAATCCATTTGTTCCCAGACTTTTGTTTTTGTTGAGATTTTTGGTTACTGATTCCATTTCTTTGCTGGTTATGGCTCTCTTCAAATTCTCCACTTATTCCTGTTTCAGTTTGGCAGTTCATATGTTTATAGAATTTATAAATTTCTTCCAGGTTGGCCAGTTTGTTGGCATATCATTTTTCATAATATTCTCTCATAATTATTTGTATTTTCTGGGGTGTTGGTTGTGAGGTATCCTCTCTCATTCCTATTTTATTTCTTTGTGTTTTCTTTTCCCTTTTTGGTAAGTCTGGCTAGGGTTTTTATCAATTTTATTAAGTCTTTCAAAGAACCAGCTCCTAGTTTCATTGTTTTATTCTTCTATGGGTGTTTTTCTCTATTATTTATTTCTTCTTTAATCTTTATTATTTCCCTTTTTCTGATGACTTTAGACTCTATTTCCTGTTTTTTCTCTAGCTCCTTCATGGGTAATGTTAGCTTGTTTATTTGAAATTGTTCTTCTTGAGGTAGGCCTGTATTGTATATACTTCCCTTTGTGACCATTTTTGCTGCATCCCAAAGATTTTCCGACCATCATGTTTCCATTTATATTTGTTTCCATGTAATTTTTTAATTCTTCTTTAATTTCCTGGTTAACCCATTCATTCTTTAGTAGGATGTTCTTTAACCTCCATGTATTTGTGGACTTTTCAAATTTTTTCTTGTGATCAACTTCAAGTTTCATAATACTGTGCTTGGAAAATATGCACGGTATGATTTCATTTTTTTTAACTATTTTAGGTCTGATTTGTGATTCATTATATGATCTATTCTGATGAATGTACCATGTGGACTCAAAAAGAATGTATTCTGCTACTTTAGGATGAAATGTTCTGTATATGCCTGTTAAATCAACCTGGTCCAGTGCGTTATTCAAAGCCGTTGTTTCCTTGTTGATTTTCTGCTTAGATTACTATCTGTTGCTGTACGTGGAGTGTTAAAGTCCCCTAGCATTATTGTATTAAGATCAATGAGTTTCTTCATGTTTGTTATTAATAGTTTTATATATTTGGATGTTTCAAGTTGGAGGCATAAATATGACAATTGTTGGGGCCTCTTGTTGAATAAACTTCTTTATTATGATATAGTGCCCTTCATCTCTTGTTACAGTTTGGTTTAAAATCTAATTTTTCTTATATATGTATGGGTGCTTCAGCTTTCTTTTTACATCCATTAGCATGATAAATGGTTCTCCATCCCCTCACTTTCTTTCTTTCTTTCTTTCTTTCTTTCTTTCTTTCTTTCTTTCTTTTCTTTTCTTTTCTTTTCTTTCTTTCTTTTTTAGTTGTGCAAAATAGTATTTTTTTTAATTGGGGTAAAAACCACATGACATGAAGTGTATCATCTTCACCATTTTTAAGTGTACAGTTCAGTGATGTTAAATATGTTCACATTGCCATGTTACCATCACCAGATCTATCCACAGAACTCTTTCATCTGAGGAAAATAATGTCTCCTGTTCAGAAACCTTACATCTACTCTGGTTTCATCACCCTGCCTCCCGTGGCATGTAATGATCTGGGTTACTGACAGCCACTGCCACAGTGAGCTTATTTTCACCTCTGGGACACAGAGAGGCTTAGGATCTTATAGGTCACCTAAGGGGAGTAGGTGCATATTGGGGTATGTTTAAATACAAATCAGTTCATGCGAGTATGTACTGGAAAGCTTCAGGGGATGACCTGCATAGCTAAGAGCTGACCACACTCCCAGTCTCCTCTCAAGTTTCTTCTTTTTCATCACACACCATAAAGATGACCAAGCGCTACCTCAGAATAGGGTCTTGTCACAGGCAAATATTAGGTACTTCTAAAGATGGGCAGTTTGGTGACTTTGGGGTACTGAAATGGTATCTAACCATAGCAGTGTCATCAGATACTCAGAAGTCTGCCTGGAATTTGTGAGGTCATTCTATTTATTTGTTCATTCATTCATTCATTCATTCATTTGTCAAACTGGCTAACATACAGTGTGTAAAGTGTGTTCTTGGTTTTTGGGGTAGATTACCATGGTTCGTTGTTTATATACAACACCCAGTGATCATCCCAACAAGTGCCCTCCTCAATCACCCATTTTCCCCTCTCCCCCTAACCCTCAGTTTGTTCTCTGTATTTAAGAGTCACTTATGGTTTGCCTACCTTCCTCTCTGTTTCTAACTATTTTTTCCCCTTTCCTTCTTCCATGGTCTTCTGTTATGTTTCTCAAGATCCACATATGAATGAAAACATATGATAACTGTCTTTCTCTGACTGACTTATTCCACGTAGCATAATATCTTCCAGTTTGATCCAAGTTGTTGGAAATGACATGATTTCATTCTTTCTCTTTGTCAAATAGCATTCCGTTGTATATATAAACCACATCTTTTTATCCATTCATCAATTGATGGACATTTAAGCTCTTTCCATAATTTGGCTATGGTTGAAAGTGCTGCTATAAACATTGGGGTACACGTGTCCCTATGAATCAGCAATCCTGCATCCTTTGGATAAATTCCTAGTAGTGCTACTGCTGGGTGGTAGGGTAGTTCTATTTTTAAATTTTTGAGGAACCTCCACACTGTTTTCCAGAGCGGCTGCACAAGTTTGCATTCCCACCAAAAGTGTAAGAGAATTCCCATTTCTCCACATCCCCACCAGCATCTGTTGTTTCCTGAGTTGTTAATTTTAGCCACTCTGACCACTGTGAGGTTGCGTCTCAGTGTGATTTTGATTTGTATTTCCCTGATGATGAGCAACGTTGACCATTTTTTCATGTGCCTGTTGGCCATCTGGATGTCTTCTTTGGAAAAGTGTCTATTCATGTCTTCTGCCCATTGTTTCATTGGATTATTTGGTTTTTGAGTGTTGAGTTTGGTAAGTTCTTTATATATTTTGGATACTAACCCTTTATCCAATATGTCATTTGTCAGTTTCTTTTCCCATTCTGTCGATTGCCCTTTAGTTTTGTTGATTGTGTCCTTTGCAGTGCATAATATTTTTTATATTGATGAGGTCCCAATAGCTCACTTTTGGCTTTTAACTCCCTTACCTTTGGAAATGTGTTGAAGAAGAAATTGCTGCAGCTGAGGTCAAAAAGGGTGTTGCCTGCTTTCTCTTCTAAGGTTTTGATGGGATCCTATCTCATATTTAGGTCTTTAATCCATTTTGAGTTTATTTTTGTGGATGGTATAAGAAAGTGGTCTAGTTTCATTCTTCTGCATGTTGCTGTACAGTTCTCTCGGCACCATTTGTTAAAGAGACTGTCTTTTTTCCATTGGATACTCTTTCCTGCTGTGTCAAAGATCACTTGGCCATAGAATTGTGGGTTCAATTCTGGGTTCTCTATTCTATGCCATTGGTCTACGTGTCTGTTTTTGTGCCAATACCATGGTGTCTTGATGATTACAGCTTTGTAGTAGAAGTTAAAGTCTGGGATTGTGATGCCTCTCACTTTGGTCTTCCTCTTCAAAATTACTTTGGCTATTCTGGGTCTTTTGTGGTCCCATACAAATTTTAGGATTGTTTCTTCTAGATTTGAGAAGAATGCTGGTGCAATTTTGATTGGTATTGCATTGAATGTGTAGATAGCTTTGGGTAGTATTGACATTATAACAATATATGTTATTCCAATCCATGAGCATGGAAGGTTTTTCCATTTGTTTGTGTCTTCTCCAGTTTCATTAATACATTTTCTATAGTTTTCACCACACAGATCGTTTGCATCTTTGGTTAGGTTCATTCCTAGGTATTTTATGGTTCATGGTGCAATTATAAATGGGATTGATTTCTTGATTTCTCCTTTTGTTGCTTCACTATTTTGTATAAAAATGCAACCAATTTCTGTACATCAACATTGTGCCCTGTGACATTCCTGAATTCATGTATCAGTTCTACCAGCCTTTTGGTGGAGTCTTTCGGGTTTCCATGTAGAGTATCATGTGATCTGCAAAAAGTGAAGGTTTCACTTCTTCTTTGTCAATTTTGATGCCTTTGATTTCCTTTTGTTGTCTGATTGCTGATGCTAGAACTTCCAACACTATGTGAAACAAAGTGGTGAGAGTAGACATCCCTGTCATGTTCCTGACCTTAGGGTAAAAGCTCTCAGTTTTCCCCACTGAGGGTGATATTAGCTGTGGGCTTTTCATAAATGGCTTTTATGATGTTTAAGACTGTTTCTTGTATCCCAACTCTCTTGATGGTTTTTACTAAGAAAGGATGCTGCATTTTGATAAATGCTTTTTCTGCATCGATTGACAGGATCACATGGTTCTTATCTTTTCTTTTATTAATGTGATGTATCACATTGATTGATTTGTGAATGTTGAACCAGACCTGCATACCAGGAATGAATCCCACTTGATCATGGTGAATTATTATTTTTATATGCTATTGAATTCGATTTGCTCATATCTTTTGTGAGAACTTTAGCATCCATATTCATCAGGAATGTTGGGCTGTAGTTCTCTTTTATTGCTGGGTCTCTGCCTGGTTTGAGAATCAAAGTAATGCTGGCTTCATGGAATGAGTCTGGAAGTTTTCCTTCCCTTTCTATTTTTTGGAATAGCTTGAGAAGGATAGGTATTATCTCTGCTTTAAATATCTGGTAGAATTCCCCAGGGAAGCTATCTTGTCCTGGACTCTTATTTGTTGGAAGATTTTTGAAAACTGACTCGATTTCTTCTCTGGTTATGGGTATGTTCAAGTTTTTTATTTCTTCCTGTTTGAGTTTTGGAAGGGTGTGGTTGCTTAGGAATTTTTCCATTTCTTCCAGGTTGTCCAGTTTGTTGGCATATAAATTTTTATATCATTCCCTTATAATTGTATTTCTGAGGGATTGATTGTAATAATTCCATTTTCATTCATGATTTTATCTATTTGGGTCATCTCTCTTTGCTTTTTGAGAAGCCTGGCTAGAGGTTTATCAATTTTTTTTTTTTCAAAAAACCAACTCTTGGTCTCATTGATCTGCTCTACAGTTTTTTTTTAGATTCTATATATTTTTTATTTCTGCTGTGGTCTTTATTATTTCTCTTCCTCTGCTGGGTTTGGGGTGTCGTTGCTGTTCTGCTTCTATATCCTTTAGATGTAGTGTTACATTTTATATTTGGGATATTTCTTGTTTCTTGAGATAGGCCTAAATTACAATGTATTTTCCTTTCAGGACTGCCTTCACTGAATCCCAAAGCATTTGGATTGTTTTATGTTCATTTTTGTTTGTTTCCATATATTTTTAAATTTCTTCCCTAATTGTCTGGTTGACCTATTCATTCTTTAGTAGGGTGTTCTTTAACCTCCATGCTTTTGGAGGTTTTCCAGACTTTTTCCTGTGGTTGATTTCAAGTTTCATAGCATTATGGTCTGAAAGTGTGCATGGTATGATCTCAATTCTTTTATAGTTATGAAGGACCGTTTTGTGACCCAGTATATGATCTATCTTGGAGAATGTTCCATGTGCACTCGAGAAGAAAGTATATTCTGTTGCTTTGGGATGCAGAGTTCTAAATATATGTCAAGTCCATCTGATCCAATGTATCATTCAGGACCCTTGTTTCTTTATTGATCCTGTGTATAGATGATCTATCCATTGTTGTAAGTGGGGTATTAAAGTCCCCTGCCATTACCACATTCTTATCAATAAGGTTGCTTATGTTTGTGAGTAATTGTTTCATATATTTGGGAGATCTCGTATTCAGTGCATAGAAATTTATAATTGTTAGCTCTTCCTGATGGATAGAACCTGTAATTATTACATAATTCCCTTCTTCATCTCTTGTTACAGCCCTTAATTTAAAATCTAGTTTGTCTGATATAAGTATGGCTACTCCAACTTTCTTTTTGACTTCCAGTAGCTGACAGATAGTTCTCCATCCCCTCACTTTCAATCTGAAGGTGTCCTCAGTTTTAAAATGAGTCTCTTGTAGACGGCAAATAGATGGGTCTTGTGTTTTTTTTTTTTTATCCATTCTGATACTCTATGTCTTTTGGTTGGAGCATTTAGTCCATTTACATTCAGTGTTATTATAGAAAGATATGGGTTTAGAGTCATTGTGATGTCTGTTGTTTTCATACTTTAGTGTTGTCTCTGATACCTTGTGTTCCTTGCAACACTTCACTCACAGAATCCCTTTTAGGATCTTTTGTAGGGCTGGTTTAGTGGTGATGAATTCCTTCAGTTTTTGTTTGTTTAGGAAAACCTTTATCTCTCCTTCTATTCTGCATGACAGACTTGCTGGATAAAGGATTCTAGGCTCCATATTTTTTTTCTGTTCATCACATTGAAGATTTCCTGCCATTCCTTTCTGGCCTGCCAAGTTTCAGTAGATGGGCCTGCCACTACTCTTATGTGTCTACCTTTGTAAGTTAGAGCATGTTTATCTCTAGCTTCTTTCAGAATTTTCTCTTTATCCTTGTATTTTGCCAGTTTCACTATGGTATGTCGTGCAGAAGAGCAATTCAAGTGACGTCTGAAGGGAGTTCTCTGTGCCTGTTGGATTTCAATGCCTTTTTCCTTCCCCAGATCAGGGAAGTTCTCAACTATGATTTGTTCAGTACACCTTCAGCCCTTTTTGCTCTCTCTTCCCCTTCTGGAAATCCTATGATTCGAATATTGTTGCCTTTGATTGCATCATTTAGTTCTCTAATTCTCCCCTCATACTCCTGGATTTTTTTATCTCTCTTTTTCTCAGCTTCCTCTTTTTCCATAATGTTATCTTCTAATTCACCTATTCTCTCCTTTGCCTGTTCAATCCGTGCTATGGCTGCCTCCCTTTTATTTTGCAGCTCATTTATAGCTTTTTTTTTTAGCTCCTCAAGGGACTAAAAAATAGTCCCTTGATCTGTGTAGCAATAGATTCTCTGCTGTCCTGTATGCTTTTTCAAGCCCAGGGATTAATTTTATGACTATTATTCTAAGTTCTTGTTCCGTCATATTGCTTAAATCATTTTTGATCAATTTGTTAGCTGTCGCTACTTCCTGGAGTTTCTTTTGAGGAGAATTCTTCCGTTTTGTCATCTTGGTTAGTCCCTGCGGTGGCTCCAAACTGCAGGACACTTCCCTTGTGCTCTCTGGAGTAACTTGTGTTGGTGGGCGGGGCTGCATTGAGACCCGATGTCTGCCCCCAGCCCACCTCTGGGGCCACAGTCAGACTGGTGTGTACCTTATCTTCTCCTCTCCCAGGGGCAGGATTCACGGTGGAGTGGTGTGGCCCCTGTCTGGGCTACTTGCACAATTCTAGGCTTGTGGTGATGCATCGATGGGATCTGGCATATTAGCTGGGGTGGATCTGCAAGGTGCACAGGGGCGGGAGGGGCAGACTTAGCTATCTTTCCTGTCAATGGTCTCCTGGGGGAGGGGCCCTGTAGCACCAGGAGGGAGGCAAACCTGTTGGAGAGATGGACCCACTGAAGCACAGCATTCGGTGTTTGCGCAGTGCAACCACATTTGGTGATGGGAACTAGTTGCCTTTGGAATTTCGGCTGGGGGATGTGAGAGGGATATGGTGCTTGCCATTGCCTTTGTTCCCTGCTAAGCTGAGCTATGTCTTATGCGGCTCAACAACTCTCCCTCCCAGTGTCCTCTCACCCTCCCCACTCTATGAAGAGATCTGTTGTCTTTTAACCTTCCAGATATTAAGTCCTGCTGGCTGCCAGAACTCACAGAGTTCCACCCCTCCTCTTTTGCAAGCCAGACTCGGGGGCTCTGCCTTGCCGGGTGGGCTGCCCCTCCACCACCCTGGCTCTGTCCTGGCACTCCGTGTAGTACTCACTGCCTTTCCGCCCTTCCTATCTTCTTCCATGGGCCTCTTGTCTACACTTGGCTCCAGAGAGTCCATTCTGCTAGTCTTCTGGTGGTTTTCTGGGTTATTTAAGCAAATGTGGGTGGAATCTAAGTGATCACCAAGGGGAGGTAAGCCTAGCATCCTCCTATGCCACCATCTTCCCCTCCTTCCCTCCCTGCCCTTATCTTTATTATTTATCTTCTTTTGCTGGCCTTGGGGTTTCTTTGCTGTTCTGCTTCTAGTTCCTTTAGGTGTGCTGTTAGATTTTGTTTTGGAGATTTTTCGTGTTTCTTGAGATAAGGCTGGATTGCCATGTATTTTCTTGTTAGAACTCCGTTTGCTGCATCCCAATGTGTTTGAACTCTCGTGTTTTCATATTCATTTGTTTCCATATATTTTTTTAATTTCTTCTTCAATTTCCTGGTTGACCCATTCATTTTTTAGTAGGATGTTCTTTAACCTCCATGAATTTGGAAGTTTCCCAAACTTTGTCCTGTGGTTGATTTCAAATTTCATAGCATTGTGTTCTGAAAATGTGGATGGTATGATCTCATTTCTTTTATATTTTTTGAGTGCTGTTTTGTGACTCAGTAAGAAATCTATCTTGGAGAATGTTCCATGTGCACTCAAGAAGAATGTGTATTCTGCTGCTTTTGGATGAAAAGTTCTGAATATATCTGTCAAGTCCATCTGGTTCAGTGTGTCATTCAGGGTCATTGTCTTTTTATTGATTTTCAGCCTAGATGATCTATCCATTGATGTATGTGGAGTATCAAAGTCCCCTGCAATTACCACATTATTATCAATATGATTGCTTATGTTTGTGATTAATTGTTTTATATACTTGGGTACTTCCAAATTGGGTCCATGAACATTTATAATTGCTAGCACTTCTTGATGGAGACACCCTGTAATTATGATATGCCTTTATTCATCTCTTGTTACAGTATTTCCTTTAAAATCTAGTTACTCTGATATAAGTATGACTACTCGAACTTTCTTTTGACTTTCAGTAGCATGATAGTTTGTTCTCCATCCCTTCACTTTCAATGTGAAGGTGTTTTCAGGTCTAAAATGGGTCTTTTGTAGACATCAAATAGATGAATCTTGTTTTTTTAATCCATTCTGATACCATATGTCTTTTGATTGGAGCATTTAGTCTATTTACATTCAGTGTTATTATTGAAAGATATCGGTTTCAAGTCATTGGGTTATCTGTCTCTTTCATGCTTGTAGTGATGTCTCTAGTCCTTTCTGGTGTTTTCAACATTCCACTCACAATGTCCCCCTTAGGATCTCTTGTAGGGCTGGTTTAGTGGTGATGAGGTCCTTCAGTTTTGGTTTATCTGGGAAAACCTTTATCTTTCCTTCTATTCTGAATGGCAGCCTTGCTGAATAAAGGATTCTTGGCTTCATATGTTTCCTATTCAGCACATTGATTATTTCCTGCCACTCCCTTTTGGCCCGCCAAGTTTCAGTAGATAGTTCTACTACTACCCTTATGTGTCTATCCTTGTAGGTTAAGGATCATTTGTCCCTAACTGCTTTCAGAATTTTCTATCTTTGTGTTTTCTCAGTTTCTCTATGATATTTCATGCAGAAGATTGATTCCTGTTATGTCTGAAGGGTGCTCTCTGTGCCTCCTGGATGTCAGAGTCTGTTTCCTTCCCCAGATTGGGGAAGTTCTCAGCTATGATTTGTTCAAGTACATTTTTCGCCCCTTTCCCTCTCTCTTCTTCTTCTGGAACTCCTATGAAACAGATATTATTATGTTTCATTATGTCACTTAGTTCTCTAAATCTCCCCTCATGGTCTAGAATTTTCTTAATCTCTCTTTTTTCTCAGCTTCATCTTTTCCCATAATTTTAGCTTCTATTTATTCTCCCCTCTGCCTCTGCAATCTTCACTGTCACCACTTCTAGTTTATTTTGCACCTAATTTACATTGTTTTTAATTCATCATGACAATTTCTTAGTTCCTTAATCTCTACAGCAATAGACTCTCTGCTGTCGTCTATGCTTTTTTCAAGCCCAGCAATTTATCTTATGACTTTTATCCTAAATTCTTGATCAGTTATATTTTTTATATCTGTTTTGATCATTTCTTTTTTTTCAATATATGAAGTTTATTGTCAAATTGGTTTCCATACAATACCCAGTGCTCATCCCAAAAGGTGCCCTCCTCAATACCCATCACCCAAACTCCCCTCCCTCCCATCCCCCATCAACCCTCAGTTTGTTCTTTTTTTTTATTTTTTTTTTAATTTTTTTTAACGTTTATTTACTTTTGAGACAGAGAGAGACAGAGCATGAACGGGGGAGGGTCAGAGAGAGGGAGACACAGAATCTGAAACAGGCTCCAGGCTCTGAGCTGTCAGCACAGAGCCCGACGTGGGGCTTGAACTCACGGACCATGAAATCATGACCTGAGCCAAAGTCAGACGCTTAACCAACCAAGCCACCCAGGTGCCCCTGTTCTGTTTTTAAGAGTCTCTTATGCTTTGGCTCTCTCCCACTCTAAACTCTTTTTTTTCCCTCCCCTCCCCCATGGGTTTCTGGTAAGTTTCTCAGGATCCACATAAGAGTGAAACCATATGCTATCTGTCTTTCTCTGTATGGCTTATTTCACTTAGCATTACACTCTCCAGTTCCATCCACGTTGCTACAAAAGGCCATATTTCATTCTTTCTCATTGCCACGTAGTACTCCATTGTGTATATAAACCACAATTTCTTTATCCATTCATCAGTTGATGGACATTTAGGCTCTTTCCATAATTTGGCTACTGTTGAGAGTGCTGCTATAAACATTGGGGTACAAGTGCCCCTGTGCATCAGTACTCCTGTATCCCTTGGGTAATTTCCTAGCAGTGCTATTGCTGGGTCATAGGGTAGGTCTATTTTTAATTTTTTGAGGAACCTCCACACTTTTCCAGAGTGGCTGCATCAGTTTACATTCCCACCAACAGTGCAAGAGGGTTCCCGTTTCTCCACATACTCGCCAGCATCTATAGTCTCTTGATTTGTTCATTTTGGCCACTCTGACTGGCGTGAGGTGATATCTGAGTGTGGTTTTGATTTGTATTTCCCTGATAAGGAGCGACATTGAGCATCTTTTCATGTGCCTCTTGGCCATCTGGATGTCTTCTTTAGAGATGTGTCTATTCATGCTTTCTGCCCATTTCTTCACTGGATTATTTGTTTTTCAGGTGTGGAGTTTGGCGAGCTCTGTATAGATTTTGGATACTAGCCCATTGGCCAATATGTCATTTGCAAATATCTTTTCCCATTCCGTTGGTTGCCTTTTAGTTTTGTTGGTTGTTTCCTTTGCAGTGCAGAAGCTTTTTATCTTCATAAGGTCCCAGTAGTTCATTTTTGCTTTTAATTCCCTTGCCTTTGGGGATGTGTCAAGTAAGAAATCGCTGCCGCTGTGGTCAGAGAGGTCTTTTCCTGCTTTCTACTCTAGGGTTTTGATGGCATCCTGTCTCACATTTAGGTCCTTTATCCATTTTGAGTTTATTTTTGTGAATGATGTGAGAAAGTGGTCTAGTTTCAATCTTCTGCATGTTGCTGTCCAGTTCTCCCAGCACCATTTGTTAAAGAGACTGTCTTTTTTCCATTGGACATTCTTTCCTTCTTTGTCAAAGATGAGTTGGTCATACGTTTGTGGGTCTAATTCTGGGGTTTCTATTCTATTCCATTGGCCTATGTGTCTGTTTTTATGCCAATACCATGCTGTCTTGATGATTACAGCTTTGTAGTAGAGGCTAAAGTCTGGGATTGTGATGCCTCCTGCTTTGGTCTTCTTCTTCAAAACTACTGTGGCTATTCAGGGCCTTTTGTGGTTCCATATGAATTTTAGGATTCCTTGTTCTAGCTTCAAGAAGAATGCTGGTGCAATTTTGATTGGGATTGCATTGAATGTGTAGATAGCTTTGGGTAGTATTGACATTTTGACAATATTTATTCTTCCAATCCATGAGCAGGGAATGTCTTTCCATTTCTTTATATCTTCTTCAATTTCCTTCATAAGCTTTCTATAGTTTTCAGCGTACAGATCTGTTACATCTTTGGTTATATTTATTCCTAGGTATTTTATGCTTCTTGGTGCAGTTGTGAATGGGATCAGTTTGTTTATTTGTCTTCCTGTTGCTTCATTATTAGTGTGTAAGAATGCAACATATTTCTGTACATTGATTTTGTATCCTGCAACTTTGCTGAATTCATGTATCAGTTCTAGCAGACTTCTGGTGGAGTCTATCGGATTTTCCATGTATAATACCATGTCATCTGCAAAAGGTGACAGCTTAACTTCATCTTTGCCAATTTTGATACCTGTGATATCCTTTTGTTGTCTGATTGCTGATGCTAGAACTTCCAACACTATGTTAAACAACAGCGGTGAGAGTGGGCATCCCTGTCGTGTTCCTGATCTCAGGGAAAAAGCTCTCAGTTTTTCCCGGTTGAGGATGATGTTAGCTGTGGGCTTTTCATAAATGGCTTTGATGATCTTTAAGTATGTTCCTTCTATCCCGACTTTCTCGAGGGTTTTTATCAACAAAGGTTGCTGAATTTTGTCAAAGGCCTTTCTGCATCGATTGACAGGATCATATGGTTTTTATCTTTTATTTTATTAATGTGATGTATCACGTTGATTGATTTGCAAATGTTGAACCAGCCCTGCATCCCAGGAATGAATCCCACTTGATCATGGTGAATAATTCTTTTTGTATGCTGTTGAATTCGATTTGCTAGTATCTTATTGAGAATTTTTGCATCCATATTCATCAGGGATTTTGGCCTGTAGTTTTCTTTTTTTACTGCATCTCTGTCTGGTTTAGGAATCAAAGTAATGCTGGCTTCATAGACTGAGTCTGGAGGTTTTCCTTCCCTTTCTATTTCTTGGAATAGCTTGAGAAGGATAGGTATTATCTCTGCTTTAAACGTCTGGTAGAACTTTCCTGGGAAAGCATCTGGTCCTGGACTCTTATTTGTTGGGAGATTTTTTATGACAGGTTCAATTTCTTCACTGTTTATGGGTCTCTTCAAGCTTTCTATTTTCTCCTGATTGAGTTTTGGAAGAGTGTGGGTGTTTAGGAATTTGTCCATTTCTTCCAGGTTGTCCAATTTGTTGGCATATAATTTTTCATAGTATTCCCTGATAATTGCTTGTATCTCTGAGGGATTGGTTGTAATGATTCAATTTTCCTTCATGATTTTATCTATTTGGGTCATCTCCCTTTTCTTTTTGAGAAGCCTGGCTAGAGGTTTGTCAATTTTGTTTATTTTTTCAAAAAACCAACTCTTGCTTTCGTTGATCTGCTCTACAGTTTTTTTAGATTCTATATTGTTTATTTCTGTTCTGATCTTTATTATTTCTCTTCTTCTGCTGGATTTAGGCTGTCTTTGCTGTTTTGCTTCTATTTCCTTTAGGTGTGCTGTTAGATTTTGTATTTGGGATTTTTCTTGTTTCTTGAGATAGGCCTGGATTGCAATGTATTTTCCTCTCAGGACTGCCTTCACTGCATCCCAAAGCGTTTGGATTGTTGTATTTTCATTTTCGTTTGTTTCCATATATTTTTTAATTTCTTCTCTAATTGCCTGGTTGACCCACTCATTCGTTAGTAGGGTGTTCTTTAACCTCCATGCTTTTGGAGGTTTTCCAGACTTTTTCCTGTGGTTGATTTCAAGCTTCATAGCATTGTGGTTTGAAAGTATGCATGGTATGATCTCAATTCTTGTATACTTATGAAGGGCTGTTTTGTGACCCAGTATGTGATCTATCTTGGAGAATGTTCCATGTGCACTCGAGAAGAAAGTATATTCTTTTGCTTTGGGATGCAGAGTTCTAAATATATCTGTCAAGTCCATCTGATCCAATGTAGGCCCTGATCATTCAGGGCCCTTGTTTCTTTATTGACCGTGTGTCTAGATGATCTATCCAGTTCTGTAAGTGGAGTGTTAAAGTCCCCTGCAATGACCACATTCTTATCAATAAGGTTGCTTATATTTGTGAGTAATTGTTTTATATATTTGGGGGCTCCTGTATTCGGTGCATAGACGTTTATAATTGTTAGCTCTTCCTGATGGATAGACCCTGTAATTATTATATAATGCCCTTCTTCATCTCTTGTTACAGCCTTTAATAAAGTCTAGTTTGTCTGATATAAGTATGGCTACTCCAGCTTTCTTTTGACTTCCAGTGGCATGATAAATAGTTCTCCATCCCCTCACTCTCAATCTGAAGGTGTCCTCAGGTCTAAAATGAGTCTTGTAGACAGTGAATAGATGGGTCTTGTTTTTTTATCCATTCTGATACTCTATGTCTTTTGGTTGGCGCATTTAGTCCATTTACATTCAGTGTTATTGTAGAAAGATATGAGTTTAGAGTCATTGTGATGTCCGTAGGTTTCATACTTGTAGTGATGTCTCTGGTACTTTGTCTCACAGGATCCCCCTTAGGATTTCTTGTAGGGCTGGCTTAGTGGTGACGTATTCCTTCAGTTTGTGTTTGTTTGGGAAGACCTTTATCTCTCCTTCTATTCTAAATGACAGACTTGATGGATAAAGGTTTCTCGGCTGCATATTTTTCTGTTCATCACACTGAAGATCTCCTGCCATTCCTTTCTGGCCTGCCAAGTTTCAGTAGAGAGATTGGTAACGAGTCTTCTGGGTCTCCCTTTATATGTTAGAGCACGTTTATATCTAGCTGCTTTCAGAATTTTCTCTTTATCCTTGTATTTTGCCAGTTTCAATACGCTATGTCATGCAGAAGATCGATTCAAGTTACATCTGAAGGGAGTTCTCTGTGCCTCTTGGATTTCAATGCCTTTTTCTTTCCCCAGATCCGGGAAGTTCTTAGCTATTATTTCTTCAACTACACCTTCAGCACCTTTCCCTCTCTCCTCCTCCTCTGGAATCCCAATTATGCGTAGAGTATTTCTCTTTAGTGCATCACTTAGTTCTCTAATTTTCACCTCATTCTCCTGGATTTTTTTATCTCTCTTTTTCTCAGCTTCTTCTTTTTCCATAATTTTATCTTCTAGTTCACCTATTCTCTCCTCTGCCTCTTCAATCCGAGCCGTAATTGTCTCCATTTTATTTTGCAGCTCATTGATAGCATTTTTTAGCTCTTCCTGTCTGTTCCTTAGTCCCCTGATGTCTGTAGCAAGAGATTCTCTGCTATCCTTTATACTGTTTTCATGCCCAGCGATTAATTTTATGACTACTATTCTAAATTCACTTTCTGTTATATTGTTTAAATTGTTTTTGTTCCGTTCGTTAGCTGTTGTTATTTCCTGGACGTTTTTCTGAGGGGAATTCTTCCGTTTTGTCATTTTGGATAGTCCCTGGAGTGGTGTGGGACTGCGGGGCACTTCTCCTGTGCTGTCTTGAATAATTTGCGTTGGTGGGTGGGGCCGCAGTCAGACCTGATGTCTGCCCCCAGCCCACCGCTGGGGCCACAGTCAGACTGGTGTGTGCCTTCTCTTCCCCTCTCCTAGGGGCACGATTCACTGTGGGGTGGCGTGGGCCGTCTGGGCTACTTGCACACTGCCAGGCTTGTGGTGCTGGGGATCTAGCATATTACCTGGGGTGTATCGGCAAGGTGCATGGGGGCAGGAGGGGCAGGCTCAGCTCGCTTTTCCTTTGGAGATCTGCTTTGGGAGGGGCCCTGTGGCACTGGGAGGGAGTCAGACCCACTGGAGCGACGGATCCGCAGAAGCACAGCGTTGGGTGTTTGTGCGGTGCAAGCATGTTCCGTGGCAGGAACTGATTCCCTTTGGGATTTCGGCTGGGGGATGGGCGAGGGAGATGGCGCTGGTGAGAGCCTTTGTTCCCTGCCAAGCTGAGCTCTGTAGTCCGGGGCTCAACAACTCTCCCTCCCGTTGTCCTCCAGCCCTCCCGTTATCCGAGCAGAGCTGTTAGCTTATAACCTTCCAGATGACAAGTCCCGCTTCTTGTCGGAACACACTCCTTCCGGCCCCTCCGCTTTTGCAAGCCAGACTCTGGGGCTCTGCTTGGCCGCCAGGCCGCCCCTCTGCCCCGGCTCCCTCCCATCAGTCCATGGAGTGCGCACCGCCTCTCTGCCCTTCCTACCCTCTTCCGTGGGCCTCTTGTCTGGGCTTGGCTCTGGAGACTCTGTTCTGCTAGTCTTCTGGCGGTGTTCTGGGTTATTTAGGCAGGTGTAGGTGGAATCTAAGTGAACAGCAGGACGCGCGGTGATCCCAGCATCCTCCTACGCCACCATATTCCCAGGATCCTCTGTTTTGATAATTTCTTTAGCTATCATTTCTTCCTGGAAGTTCTTTTGAGGCGAACTCTTCTCTTTCATCATTTTGGCTAGTTTCCTGTCTCTTATGTGTTTTAAAAGCTTGTAATGTGTCCTGTACCTGTTAGCACTACTGTATTAAAGAGGGGTTATACACTGTCTAGGGCCTTTCCCTTCAGGAGGTGGTTTTTTGGTGAGTGTTACTTGCTCGTTGTTATTGTGACTCTGGTTGCTTTATCCCCCTACTTGTAGTGATGTTTTGGTGCCTCCACGAGGTGTGCTTTGATTTGTTCATTGAAGTAGCCCTGGAAAAGAAAACAAACAAACAGAAAAAATAAAAGAAAAACACCAGCTACAGCAAAACAATTGGGTGGGGGTGTTGTTGATGGAAGAGTCCTTATCCCATACAAAGAGAGAAATTATGGGGCAGGAAAAAAGAAAAGAAAAGAAAATTGACCAGGCAGAGAAATTTTAGGGCTTAATCCAGGGAGAGAGAAAGGGGAAAATTTAAAAGGAGATATAGAACAGTTATAAAGAGAATAGAATAAATATGTCTGCTTAAACAAAGTCACAACCAGAATAACCAGACAAAACGCGGGAAGAAATAAGGATAAAAGGAAGAAAACTACTGTATATATATTATATATTATATACTATTATATATTATCATTATAATACTATTATTATAGTATCTTATAATTATATTATTGTAATACTATTATATATATTATTATATACTATTATATATATTATATATGTATTATATATGTAGTAAAGATTGTCCTTTGTCTATATTATATATATATACATATACATATATATGTATATACATATATATGTATATATATATGTATATGTATGTTTATAATATGTATGTATTTATATATGTGTGTGTATATATATATATATATATATATATATGAGGATTGTCTAGGAGTTATATTAGGAAATGCAAAACTGCTGGGTGCCTGGAACCAGTGGCAGCTCTGGTGTAGAGGAGGGGCTGTCTCGTTTGTCAGCCTCAATCCTGCTCCAGTAGATATGCATTTACCAGGTGCAGAGGGTTATGGTTTGGTGTTGGTGGCTCCCACCTCCACTGTGGGCCGGCTGTCCATTCCCTGAAGCCCCCCACCTTTTTGGTGATGGGGAGAAAAGTGGTGACACTCCAGTCTCTCCTGCACAAACTGGGTGTCCCAAACCACTGTTCAGGCCGTACTCACAATGCCACAGGCACGAATGAGGTGGTTTGTCCCACTCCGCTGACTCCCATGACTCCCTGGCTCTCGGCTGGGATTTAAACCCCGATGTCTTAAACAGCCCTGCTCCGAACACCCTGTTTCAAGGAAGGTGCTGCTCCATGGTGCCAATATATGACCTCTGGCTGGCAGGCGCAGGCAGGCTTTGTCCTTTGAATGGTTGTATACTTTTTCCCACAGTGTTCCAGGAAGGGGATTGCTTTCTTCCACTGTGGACTGAATCTCTGTCCTAGGTACTAAGCACAGGGCTGGCTTCCCTCTTCTCCAGGTGCGTGAACAGTGCAGCTGGCCCCATTCCAGAGAATGTCCTGCAGTTAGAGATTGTATCTTTGTCCAATTCCATGGTTTTTCTCTTGTCCAGATACAGTCCTATGCTTCCCCAGCCTCTCTTTCCCTTCCTTTTTTCTCTCCACAGAAGGGGATCCCTCCCATTTGTGCCTACGCCACCCATTTTATCTCTTCCAGTTCGAAATCATGCACCTAAGGCCCACCAGATTGTCCCCGTGGGCCCCTGGAGACATCTTTGTCACTCTGCAGCCTGGACTCTTGGAATCCAACATCCTTTGGCCTCAACACTGCTTCTTTGAGGGACAACGGAACTTCAGGTCCCCCCACTTCTCTGCCATGTTGGATCTCTTGTCCATCCCCTCACTTTCAATCTGCGTGTGTGTTTAGGTATAAAATGAATCTCTTGCAGGCAGCATATAGATGGATCTTATATTTTTATCCATTCTGATATCCTTTGTCTTTTGATTGGGGCATTAAGCCCATTTATACTCAGACTGATTATTGATGGATTTGAATTTGTGCCATTTTATTATTTGTTAAGTCATCGTGTTTGGAAATTTTCTGTATTCCTTCCTAGTCTTTGTCTCTTTTGATGTTTTCTTCCCACTCAAAGTGTCCCCTTTAATATTTTCTGAAGGGCGGGGTTAGTTTTTACAAACTCTTTTAGTTGAGTTTGCCTGGATAACTCTCTATCTCTCCTGTTATTCTGAATTATAGCCTTGCTGGATAAAGAATTCTTGGCTGCATATTTTTCCCATTTAGCATGTTGAATATATCATTCCTCTCCCTTCTGGTTTGCCAAATTTCTGTCTAGAAATCTTCAGCCAGCCTTATGGCTTTTCCCTCATATGTTAAGACTTCATTTGTCTTGGTGTTTTTATGATTATTTTTCTTTATCACTATGATTTGCAAATTTAATTACTGTACATCTTGGTGTTTGCCTGCTTTTGTTGATTTTGATGGGCATTCCCTGTGCTTCTTCTATCTGGATTTCTGTTTCCTCCCCCAGATTAGGGACATTTTCAGCTATTATTTCTTCAAATAATTTTTATGCTTCCTTTTATCTGTTCTTGTATGATACAATTATTGTTATTTTTGTGGACTCACTGAGTTCTGTAAGTCTACATTTGTGATCCAATATTTTTCTTTCCCTCTTTGTAGCCAAACACTGAAGAAAATGTTCTCAGACACTTAGACTGAGCAGAGGTGCAGGGCTACCTCTGACAGCAAAACAGCAGCAGCAGCAAACTTCACAGAGTCCTTATTTAATGTTAGCCAGGGATAAACATCAAAGAATGTCAAAGCATGGGAGGAAAACACAAAGAGCCTTCAGACATAGACAAAATACATATCTGGTGTTTATGTGAAAGCATTTAGGGAAGATGTGCAGTTTCAAGGACTGCTAGGCAATTACAGTGGGTTTGTTCCCTAACTGCCTCCTGGGGGATCATGGGGCTCTGGATCTCATAGTGCTATCACATTGAACAGCCTTTAGACCAGAACATTGCTGACATTTCAGCAATTATCCCATTCACTCTCCCAGGGTTTACAATACACTCTAAAAATAATTCTACAACTCTTCTTTTCAGCTTCATTATTTTCCATAATTTTACCTTTTCTCAGTTATCTCTGCTTCTTCCATCCTTGTGTTCATTGCCACAAGTAAGTTTTGTATCTCAGTTATAGCTGTTTTTATTTCAGTATGACTAGTTTTTAGGTCTTCTATTTCTATGGAAAGAGACTCCTTGGTGTCTTCTTTGCTTTTCTCAAGCCCAGCTAGTATCCTTATGATTGTTTTTTTTTTAATTCTGTTTCAGATTTATTGCTGACATCTGTTTTGATTAGATCCCTGGCCATGACTTTTTCTTGTTCTTCATTTTGGGATGAATTCCTCACTTTTGACATTTTGTTTAGGTCTCTGTCCTCTTCTGTGTGGTAAGAAAGTCTGTTATGTTTCCTGCTTCTGAGATTAACGTCTTTATTTAGAAGAGGTCATAAACTCTCCAGGGTCTGATGCTTCAAGAAGTTTTTCTGGTGCATGGTGTGTGTACTCTACTGCTGTATTTTGCTGCTTTTTCTCTCGAGTCAGTCCTTTGCAGAGTTTCTCCTTGCCTTCAGTAGATAATATCTGAACCATTTCCAGAGTGTGATGCGTTTTAAGTAGTTGTGCTCTGGTATGCCTTTTAAAAGAGGCCTTATCCTATTTCCACAAGAGCTGAGGCTTTGCAGCACACTGTGGTCCATACACTTGGTGCATGAAGGGGGGTTTCTGCTTGTCTTCTCTTCTGGGGGAGGACCCCAGTATCTGGTTCTCAGTCTCATTTGTCCTAGTTATGAAGCACCGGCAGAGCATTGGAAAGTGGGGTTTGGTGTAAGTGGCTCAGGCCTCTACTTTTGGTACTGTACTGCTCACTGAACTCAGTATGTGCTGATAGGTAGGGGAGAAAAATGGTGCTAGCCCTTCCACTCAACCTCAGAGAAGGGTGTTTGCATCTGCTTCTGCCAGGAAGCCGTCTCAAGAGAGAGAACAGTC
Organism: Panthera tigris; assembly: GCF_018350195.1. Taxonomy (NCBI): domain Eukaryota; kingdom Metazoa; phylum Chordata; class Mammalia; order Carnivora; family Felidae; genus Panthera; species Panthera tigris. The sequence goes on from NC_056677.1 coordinate 48,115,711, forward strand.
TCTCCTATGTGTCATACACGTCCGTCAGATCCTTGCCTTCACCATGTATGTGTCTAGGCTGTCTGCCCACCCAGGAGAACAATGCATCTGAGTTTTATCTCAGGTATGCTGGCTGCGATTCAAAACTCCAAACATTAGGGACCCAGTGTGACATGGACCCATATTGGTCTGAGGGAAGGTCTTGCCACACGGGGGCTGGTGCTTGTTTTCCCCAGAAGGGCAGTCACACCAACGTGCAGGAGCAACATGCAGAGTAAAGCAGAGCAAAAAGCCTGAGTCCACGTTTGCCAATCTCAGCAGGTGTCTCTGTGACTATGCTTAAGGGATGGGGGAGCACAATGGTTCCCAACAGCTCTTTTGTCCCCTGTGAGGCAAAGTTAACTCTTCCAGATGCACTACAAGAAGAGGAAAACTTCTCTCCCAGTGCATCCCTGGGGATTCTCAGATCATGCCATGCACTCCTTGACCACTGCCCTCCTTCACAGGAGAACTGCAGCACCTGCCAGGCTCTAAACCACCCACAGTGCATAACTCTAAAATTCCAGTTTTGACCTTTGCTGGTTTTAAACACTCAAGATAATCAGCCCCTCTAATTTTCCCAGTCAATTGCTTTGAGGAAGAGTTTTCCTTGTGCAATCTGCTGTGCACTGTTTTTTATCCCTTGCTTGCTCTCTCTCTTTCTCTCTCCTCTCTCCATGATCAGGCCTCCTTCCCCTGAAACACCTGCAGTCCTTTTCTCCCCCACATCACATCTCCACAACCCCTACCTTCAGTGATATGATCTCTTCTTTCCCTCCATTCATGCAGCTGTCAATCTTCAGATTGATTTCTTGGGTATTCAGAATGATCTGTTATATATCCAGCTGTGTTTGAGGGATGAGGTGAGCTTAGGATCTTCCTATTACACCACCATCTTAACTCCCTCCCCATTAACATTTCATATCATTATCTGGCACCTTTTATAGTGCTCAGAAAATGTGCTTTTTCTTCTATTATTGGCAAATAATATTGTCCTCACCTTTATTGAAATATATATAACATATATATAACATCGTATATATGATATATAACATCATGATATATAACATCGTATAAGTTAGTTATATAATGATTATATATATATATATATATATGTATATATATATTAGTGTTGTACAATGATTTATTATACATATATAATGAAATATTTCCTATAATAATGAGGTTTATAACATATTCATCACCTCACATAGATAAAATCTTTTGTGTATATGGTGATAAATTTCAAGATCTGTTCTTTTAATAATTTTAAGTATACAATACTGTATTCTTAACTATAGACATCATACTGTTTATTGCATCCACGTATTCACTTTAGAGCTGTAAGTGTATACCCTTTCTCTACTTTCATTCATTTTTTCCAGTTCTTTGCCTCTGACAACCACTAACATACTCTATTTTTATGAGTTTATTTTTTAAGATCCCATATATAAGTGAGATCATGCAATGTTTTTCTGTTATATTGGCTGAAAACATCCCTAACCTAGGAAAGGTAATAGATATTCAGATCAAGGAATCCTAGAGAGTTCCAAATAAGATTAATCTAAAGAGATCCACATCAAGATACATTATAATTAAAATGTCAAAAATTAAAGATAAAGATGGGGTGTCTGGATTGCTCAGTTTGTTGTGTCCAACCTCAGCTCAGGTCATGATCTCACAGTTCATGGTTTCAAGCCCCATGTCAGTTTTGTGCTGACATCTCAGATCCTGGAGCCTGATTCAGATTCTGTGTCTTTCTCCCTCTCTGCCCCTTTCCACCACTCATGCTCTGTCTCTCTCTCTCTCTCAAAAATAAATATTAAAAAATTTAAAAAATAAAGATAAAGAGAATCTCATGAGCAACAAGAGAAAAACAAATTGTTACATACTACGGAATCCCTATACGGCAATCCCCAGATTTCTCAGCAGAAACTATGCAAGCTAGAAGGGAGTGGCATGACATAGTCAAAGTGCTGAATGGAAAAAAAAAAATCTGCGGCCAAGAATACTTTATCCAACAAGGCTATCATTCAGTATAGAAGGCGTGATAAAAGTTTCACAGACAAACAAAAACTAAAGGAGTTCCTTAACCCTAAACCAGCTCTGCAAGAAATTTTAAAGGAGACCCTTTAAGTGCAAAGGAGAGACCAGAAGTGTTTTCAGCCATTATATCTTCAACTAAGTTTTCTGCTCTCTTCTATTTTTATGTTTCTGGGAACTCTGTAATGCAAATGTTATTCTGCTTATTGTTCTAGAGGTCCTGTAAGTTATCTTCATTTTTAAAAATTCTTTATTTCCTTTTCTGCTTAGTCTGAGTGAGTTTCATTGCTATGTCTTTTAGCACTCTGATCCATTCTTTTACTTCAGTCTGATACTGACATCCTCTAGTGTAGTTTTTAGTTAACTTATTGCAATTTTCAGCTCTGTAACTTCTATTTGGTACTTCCTTATGTTTTATATTTCTTTGTTTACGTTCTTTCACTGTTTATTTATTCTTCTTCTGAACCCAGTTAGCATTTTATGACCATTAAATTATGACCATTATGGTCACTTTATGACCATTACTTTTAATTATTTATCAGTTTGATTACTTATCTCCATATCATTAAGTTCTTTCTAAGAATTGTCTTGAGTTTTTTTTTTTAACACATATCTATGTTTCTTCATTCTCTCCCTCTCCCTCTCCCTCTTCCTCTCGGTCTCTCTGATTCTATGCATAAGATATAACAGCTACCTCTCCCAGTCTTGAGGGAGTAACATTGTGTAGGTGATGATCCTTTTCATTCTACTTTACCCTAACTCTTGGTTGTCTTTTGGAACTGTGATTGTCTAAACCACCTGATTTAAGCTTGATATGCCCCCATTGTTGAGAAGTGCCAAGACCTGTCAGTGACTTGATGCAAGTACTCTCATTTAACACCTGGCTTCAGGCTGATTGGAAGACAGACCATCAGGCAGCAGCTTTTAAAGTATGAAAATATCTATAGTCCGATGGTGCTTCAATTATATTTCCTGCTGTCTTCCAGACCTGGAGAACTTCAAGTGTCCCCTACATAATAGTTATAAAAATCTGAGCTTCAGATGAGTGTATAAGCTTACTTGTAAGATGTCTCATTGAGCTATAGTGAGGGCCAATGTGTACGAGGATGGTTTTTACCTGCTTATGTTCTCTTAGAGCATCTTCATAGCCTCTAGATGTGTGGAAAACCTGAAGCCTGTCCTTCAGGCTGCAGCTCCAGGCAAAGTAAAGATATCTTTTTTAATTTATTTTTTTAATTTACATCCAAATTAGTTAGCATATAGTGCAACAATTTCAGGAGTAGATTCCTTAATGCCCCTTACCCATTTAGCCCATACCCCCTCCCACAACCTCTCCAGTAACCCTCTGTTTTTTCTCCTTATTTAAGAGTCTCTTATGTTTTGTCCCCCTCCATGTTTTTATATTATTTTTGTTTCCCTTCCCTTATGTTCATCTGTTTTGTCTCTTAAAGTCCTCATATGAGTGAAAGACACCTTTTTCATAGGAGGACTGGGAGTGTGTTTCTGTCTGCTGTCTGTGGAGGGCCTGGGGTATGGTGGTCTGACAAGCACTGTCTTTCTATTTGTTACAGTTCTGTAGAGCTCTGAAATGCCATCCTTCTTGACCACCAGGTCCGGGTAATCAAGGAGTGTCCCCTGTATGAATTGTATGTGCTCACTCACTGGCTTTAGTAAGGCAATTCTAGAGTGTAAGGGTGAGGCATGCTGACTGGCATCAGAAAGACAGATGGAAAATGTCTTGGCCACTCACATTCATGGGCTTCAGAAATGCAGTGGAAGAATGCCTTATATGTACATACATGCCAGTTTTAGGCTAGGAACAGGAGAATTCTATTACTACAAGTGCACACCAGCCCCAGCCAAGGGATGGCAGAGTTTCACAACCATCTGCACTTACATATTTTAGCTAGGGAGCAGGAAAACTCCATGACCATTCATGCCCCCCCCCACCCTAGCAAGTGCTTCATGCTCTCTGGCCTCAGCAATGCCAGTAACATTTGCTCCCACCCATCCCAGCAATGCAGTCGAAGAGTGGAACAGCAGAGCTCACCAGACTGTGCTAGCAGGCTATGTGAACCATGCAACAATGGAATCCACCAGCACCTCTGTCTCTGGGCAGCATTTCAACTATTCCCACCACCCTCCAGCTAGTATGCTAGATCAGTAAATTAATTTCCCTCACATATAGTATAGGCACTTTTCAAACAGCTGGTTTTTTACCTGGTATCAGGATGATCAAGACCACCTGCAAGCCCTTAAAGAGGGGAATCTGTTTACTACAGCACCTTGGGACCCCCAATGTCAGCCCCATTGGTTTTCCAAACTGGATGTCCTGGAGATTCATTCTTCTGGTTCAGATCCCAAATGCCAGGGTGCCCAATGTAAGGCACCAACCTTCACTCCCCTGGAAAAAGTGCCTATCTTCTTAGATACCTCCTTATTGTTTGGTGCTGCACTGGGGCTGGGTTTTCTTTTTCTTTTTCTTTTTTCTTTTTTTACAAGACCATGGTTCTGCATCCCCTACTCAGCGTAATGTGGTCTTATTATCCTTTGTTGTGGAGAGCAGTCCATCTAGTTATAGTATCTTTTTCAGAGGGAAATAATTCATATATATCTGTAGATTTGGTGTGTCCTTGGGAGGAGGTAAGTTCAGGATATTTTTACACTTCCCCCTCTCCCACATTTTATCCCTTCATCTGTTGATGGACACGTACTTTGTTTTCTTGTGTCTGCTATTGTAGAATAATGTGGCAATGAGTAAGGGGTTGCACATCTCTCTGAGGTAATGATTTCATTTCTTTCAGATATAAACCCATAAATGGGATTACAGGACTATATCATAGTTTTATTTTTAATTTTTTTGAGGAACTTCCAATTTTTTCCCTACTAGCTGTAACAATTTACATTGCTACCAACAGTGTACAAGGATTCCCTGTTCTCTACATTTTTGCCAACATTTATCATCTCTTGTCTTTTTGATGATAGCTATTCTAACAGGTGTAAGGTATATTTAATTGAGGTTCTGATTTGCATTTCACTAATGATTAGTGATGGTGAGCATCTTTTCATATATCTGTTGGCCATTTGGATCTCTTCTATGGAAAAATTGTTATCCAGATACTCTGATCATTTTTTTCTTATTACATATTTTTCTTTTTTCTTTTTTTATTTAAATTCAAGTTACTTAACATATGTATGTGGCCAAGAAACATGTATCAGAAAATTCAGAAAGATCTAAGTCATACTATGCATTTTATGAAAAAAACACTAAGAAACTAGAAAACAACCATAAGAAAAAAAACTGTAAAAGCACAAATACATGGAGATTAAATAACATGCTCCTAAATAATGAATAGGTCAACAAAGAAGTCAAAGAATAAATCAGAAATTACATGGAAACAAATGAACATGAAAACACAATGGTCCAAAATATTGAGATACAGCAAAAGTGGTTGTAAGAGGAAAGTTTACAGCAATACAGGCCTACCTCAAGAAGCAAGGAAAATCAAAAATAAACCAACTAACCTTACATATAAAAAAACTAGGAAAAGTAAAACAAACATATCCCCCAAACAGCAGAAGGAAGTAAATAATAAGGATTAGGGCAGAAATAAATGATAAAGAAACAAAACAAAACAAAAAACAATAGAACAAATCAATGAAGCTGGGAGTTGGTTCTTTGAAAATATCAACCAAATTGATAAATTTCTAGCCAGACTCATCAAGAAAAAGAAAAGATTCAAATGCACAAAATCTCCAATGAAAAGGGAGAAATAAAATCCAACACCATAGAGAGAGAAATAATGATAGAAGAATAGTATGAAAAATTATATGTCAATACTTTGGACAGCCTTGAAGAAATGGATAAGTTCCTACAAACAAACTACACAAACTGAAACAGAATGAAAGAAAAATTTAAGAGATCATTTACCAGCAAGAAAAGTAAATCAGTAATCAAAAAAATTCCAACAAATAAAACTCCAGGACCAGACAGCTGCACTGGTAAATTCTACCAAATATTTAAAGAACAGTTAATATCTGGGGCACCTGGGTGGCTCAGTCAGTTAAGCACCCGACTTCAGCTCAGATCATGATCTTGCAGTTTGTGAGTTTGAGTCCCAAGTCAGGTTCTGTACTGATAGTCCAGAGCCTGAAGCCTGCTTCAAATTCTGTGTTTTCCACTATCTGCCCCTCCCCCACTCACACCCTGTCTGTCTCTCTCTCAAAATAAATAAACATAAATTTGTTATAATTTAAAAAAAGAAGAGTTAATACCTATTCTTCTCAAACTATTCCAAAAAATAGGAGAGGAAGGAAAACATCCAAATCCATTCTGTGGGGCCAGCTTTACCCTGGAACCAAACTCATATAAAGACACCACGAAAAGAGATACAGGCTAATACTTCTGATGAAGATAAAGGAAAACATCCGCAAGAAAATAGGAACAAACCAAATCCAACAATACATGTTAAAAAATATTCACCACAATGAAGCGGGATTTATTCCTAGGTTTCAAAACTGGTTGAATGCTCACAAATCAATCAACGTTATACATCACATCAATAGAAGAAATAATAAAACCATATGATCATTTCAATAGGTGCAGAAAAAGCATGTGACAAAGTACAACATCTGTTTGTGATAAAAATCATAAACAAAGTAAATTTACAAGGAACATACCTGAACATAGTTATAGCATTATATGAAAAACCTACACTGAACACCATACTCAATGAGGAAAACAAATAACGTTTCCTCTAAGACAGGAATAAGACAAGGATATCCACTTTCATTCAACATGGAATTGGAAGTCCTAACCACAGCAATCAGAAAACAAAAAGAAATAAAAGGCATCCAAATCAGTAAGGAAGAAGTAAAACTTCCAGTGTTTGAATATGACATGATACAATGTATAGAAAAACTAACGACTCCACCAAAAAAAAAATACTAGAACTGATAAATGAATTCAGTAACTCTAAAGATACAAAATCAATGTACAGAAATACGTTGCATTTCTATATATTAACAATGAAGCACCAGAAAGATAAATGAAAAAAACAATACCATTTACAATTCCACCAAAAATAATAAAATACTTAGAAATAAACTTAATGAGAGAGATGACAGTCCTATATTGTACTCTGAAAACTATAAAACGTTGATGAAATAAATTAAAGATGACACAAAGAAATGGAAAGATATCCCATGCTCATTGATGGAAAGAACAAATATTGTTAAAATGTCTAAAGTACCCAAAGCAACCTACACATGTGATGCAATCTCTATCAAAATACCAACAGCATTTTTTGGGTGGCTCAGTCAGTTGAGTGTCCAACTTTGGCTCAGGTCATGATCTCGCAGTCTGTGAGTTTGAGCCCCGCATCAGACTCTGTGCTGACAGCTCAGAACCTGGAGCCTGCATCGGATTCTGTGTCTCCCTCTCTCTCTGCCCCTCCCCCACTCACGCTGTGTCTCTCTGTGTCTCAAAAATAAATAAAAACATTTAAAAAATTTAAATACCAACAACATTTTTCACATAACTGAAACAAATAATCTTAAAATTTGTATGGAACCATAAAGGATTTTCAATAACCAAAACTGTCTTAAAAATAAAAAAAAAGTAATCCTGGGAATATCAGAATACCAGACTTGAAGTTATACTAAAAAAAATAAGTATGGTAATGTCACAAAAATAGACAAGTAGATTACTGGAACATAATAGAAAACCCAGAAATGAACACACAATTATATAATCAATTAATCTCTGACAAAGTAAGAAAGAATGGGAAAAAGAATGTCTCTTCAAGAAATAGTGGTGGGAATATTAGACATCAACATGCAAAAGAATGAATATGGACTACTTTCTTACACCATGCACAAAAATAAATTCAAAATGGATGAAAGACCTAAATGTGAGACACAAAACCATAAAAATCCTAGAAGACAACATAGGCAGTAAACTCTTTGACAACAGCCATAGAAATTTCGTCCTAGATACAGCTCCTGAGTTAAGGAAAACAAAGGCACAAATAAACTATTGGGACTACATCAAAATGAAAAGCTTCTGCACAGTGAAGGAAACAATCAACAAAATGGGTCCATTTCTGGGTTTTCTATTCTGTTCCATTGATCTATGTGTCTGTTTTGTGCCAGTACCATATTGTCTCGATTACAGCTTTGTAATACAGCTTGAAGTGCAAAACTGTGATTCTTCCAGCCTTGGTTTTATTTTTTTCTTTTCAATGTTTATTTTTTGAGAGAGAGAGAGAGAAAGAGAGAGAGCATGAGAGGGGGAGGGACAGAGAGAGGGAGACACAGAATCTGAAGCAGGCTCCAGGCTCTGAGCTGTTATGACAGCACAGAGCTCGACATGGGGCTAAACCCAGGGAATGGGAAATCATGACCTGAGCCAAAGTCGGACACTTAACCAACTGGGCACCCCAGGCACCCCTCCAGCTTTGTTTTTCTTTTTCAACATTACTTTGGTTATTCAGGGTCTTATCTGGTTCCATACAAATTTTAGGATTGTTTGTTCTAGGTCTGTGAAAAACATTGTAGGTGTTTTCATAGGGATTGCTTTGAATGTGTAGATTGCTTTGGGTAGTATAGACATTTCAATAGTATTTGTTCTTTCAATCCATGAGGATGATTTTTTTTTCATTTCTTTGTGTCTTCTTCACTTTTGTTCATAAGCTTTCTATAGTTTCTGGTGCACAGATATTTTGCCTCTGGTTAGGTTTATTCCTAGATACATTATGGTCTTTGGTACAATTGTAAATAGGATTGATTCCTTGATTTCTCTTTCTGCTGCTTCATTATTGGTGTATAGAAATGCAACTGATTTGTACATGTTGATTTTATATCCTGCAACTTTGCTGAATTCACGCATCAGTTCTAGGGATTTTTTGGTGCAGTCTTGGATTTTCCATGTAAAGAATCATATCATCTGCTGGCCCACTGGCACATGAAAAAATGCTCAACATCACTCATCATCAGGGAAATGCAAATCAAAACCACAATGAGATACCACCTCACACCTGTCAGAATGGCTAACAATAACACCTCAGGCAACAGCAGATGTTGGCGAGGCTGCAGAGAAAGGGGATCTCTTTTGCACTGCTGGTGGGAATGCAAACTGGTGCGGCCACTCTGGAAAACAGTATGGAGGTTCCTCAAAAAATTAAAAATAGAACTACCCTACGACCCAGCCTTTCCACTACTAGGTATTTATCCAAGGGATACAAAAGTGCTATTTCAAAGGGACACATGCACCAAATGTTTATAGCAGCACTATCAACAATAGGCCAAGTATGGAAAGAGCCCAAATGTCCATCGATGGATAAATAGATAAAGATGTGGTGCACACACACACACACACACACACACAATGGAGTATTACTTGGCAATCAAAAGAATGAAATCTTGCCATTTGCAACTACTTAGATGGAACTAGAAAGTATTATGCTAAGCGAAATTAGTCAGAGAAAGACAAATATCATATGACTTGACTCATATGAGGACTTTAGGACACAGAACAGATGAACACAAGGGAAGGGAAACAAAAACAATATAAAAACAGGGAGAGGGACAAAACAGAAGAGACTCTTAAATATGGAGAACAAACAGAGGGTTACTGGAAGGGTTGTGGGAGGGGAGATTGGCTAAATGTTACCCATTATGGAATCTACCCCTGAAATCATTGTTGCACTATATGCTCATTTGGGTGTAAATTTAAAAAAATAATAAAAAAAGCAAAAATGGAAACCAATAATTTTTTAAGGAATCATGTCATCTGCAAAGAATTAAAGTTTGATTTCCTCTTTGCCAATTTGTATGCCTTTTATTTCTTTTTGTTGTCTGATTGCTGAAGCTAGGACTTCCAGTACTTTGTTGCACAACAGTGTTGACAGAGGACATACCTGTCCTGTGCCTGACCTTAGGGGGAAAGCTCTCAGTTTTTCCAACTCAGGATGATATTAGCTGTGGATTTTTCGTATATGGCTTTTATGATGTTGAGGTATGTTTCTTGTATCCCTATTTTCTTGATGGTTTTTGCCAAGAAAGGATGGTGGGAGTGCCTGGGTGGCTGTCAGTTAAGCGTCAACTTTGGGTTTTGGCCCAGGTCATGATCTCACTGTTCATGAATTCGAGCCCCACATCAGGCCATGTGCTGATGGCACACAGCCTGCTTGGCATATTCTCTCTCTCTCTCTCTCTCCCCATGCTCTTCAACCCGGCTCATACTCTCTCTTAGAAAAAAAAAAGATGCTGTATTTTGTCAAATGCTTTTTCTGCATCTGTTGACAAGATCATATGATTCTTACCTTTTATTAATGTGGTGTATCACATTGACTGATTTGTGAATATTGAACTAGCCCTTAAGCCCAGGAATTAATCCCACTTGTATGGCCAACTAATCTTCAACAAAGCAGGAAAGAGTATCCAATGGAAAAAAGTCTGTTCAACAAGAGGGGCTGGGGAAACTGGACAGTGACACGTACAGGCATGAAACTGGACCACTTTCTTACAACACACACAGAAATAAATTCAAAATGAATTAAAGACTTAAATGTGAGACAGGAAACTATCAAAATCCTAGGAGAGAAAACAGGCAGCAACTTCTCTAACCTCAGCTGCAGCAACCTTTTACGTGACATGTCTCCAGAGGCAAAGGTAATGAAAGCAAAAATGAACTATTGGGGCCTCATCAATATGAAAGGCTTCTATACAGTGAAAGAAATAATCAACAAAAATAAAAGGCAACCAACAGAATGGGGTAAGATATTTACAAATTACATACAGGATAAAGTGTCAGTATCCAAAATCTATAAAGAATTTATCCAACTCAACACCCAAAAAAAAACAAAGAATGAAGAAACGGGAAGACACATCTCCAAAGAATATATCCAGATGGCTAACAGACCCATGAAAAGATGTCCATAACTCATCATCAGAGAAATTCAAATCAGAATGACAATGAGATATCACTTCACACCTGTCAGAATAGCTAAATTTGACAACTCAGGAAACAACAGATGTTGTTGAGGATGTAGTAAAAGGGGAGCCCTTTTGTACTTTTGGTTGGAATGCAGCCTGGTGCAGCCACTCTGGAAAACATTATGGAGTTCCCTCAAAAAATCAAAAATAGAACTACCTTATGACCCAGCAATTGCACTACTTGATATTTATCCAAAAGATACAAAAATGCCAATTCCAAGGGATATATGTGCCCCAATGTTTATAGCAGTGCTATCAGCAATAGCGAAACTATTGAAAGAACCCAAATGTCCATCAACTCATGAATCGATAAAGAAGAATCTATGTGTGTGTGTGTGTGTACACACAATGGAATACTACTTGGCTATCAAAAAATAATGAAATATTGCCATTTGCAACAATGTGGATGGAACTAGTGGCTATTATGCTAAGTGAAATATGTCAGCAAGAGAAAGACAAATACCATATGATTTCACTCTTATGTTGAATTTGAGACACACAACAGATGGACATAAGGGAATGGAAGGAAAAATAAGATAAAAAGAGAGAGGGAGGTAAACAAAAGAGACTCTTAAATACAGAGAACAAACTGAGGGTTGCTGGAATGAAGGTGGGTGGGGGATGGGTAAAATAGGTGTTGGGTATTAAGGAGGGCACTTAAATTTAAAAAAAAGATAAATTATGAAATTAGAGAATATATTTGCAAATGACATATCCAGTAAATTGTTAGTATTCAAAATATACAAAGAACTTATAAACTCAACACCCCAAAGACAAATAAATCCAATTTAAAAATGAGCATAAGACTTGAATAAACATTTCTTGAAAGAAGACCTCTAGATGAACTACAAATCAAAGCTACAATAAGATATCATCTCATACCTGTCAGAATGGCTAAAATTAACAACACAGAAAACAACGTGTTTTGGTGAGAATGTGGAGAAAGGGGAATCTTCTTACGTTTTTGTGAGAATGCAAATTGGGGTAGACTCTCTGAAAACCAGTATGAAGGTTCCTCAGAAAGGTAAAAATAGATCTACCCTATGATCCAGCAATTGCACTACTAGGTATTTACCCAAAGTTTATCCAAATACTGATTTGAAAGGACTCATTCACCCTGATGTTTATAGCAGCGATATCAACAATGCCAAGTTATGGAAAGTGCCCAAATATCCATCGACTGATGAAGGATAAAGAAGATGTGGTCTATACATACAATCAAATGTTCAGCCATCAAAGAGAAAGAAACCTTGTCATTTGCAATGATGTGGATGGAGCTCAAGAGTATTATGCTAAGTGAAAAACTCAGAGAAAGACAAATACCATGATTTCACTCCTGTGTGGAATTTAAGAAAGAAACTAAACAAGCAAAGGGAAAAAATAAGAGAGATGGCAACAAAGCAAGAAATAGATTCTTAATTATAGAGAGAAATCTGATGGTTATCAGAGGGAAGAGGGTTGAAGGATTGCTTAAATAGGTGATAGGAATGAAGGAGAGAACTTGTCATCATGGACACAGGGTGATATATGAAACTATTGAATTACTATATCATACACCTGAAACTAATATACCACTGTGTTTTAACTAACTGGAATTAAAATAAAAAAATTAAAAAATACTGAATCAGACTCATAGTGAGAACACACCAGTGGTTGCCAAAGGGGAAGAGTGGGATATGGGTCAAATAGGTGAAGGGGATTAACAGTTTAAAACTTGTAATTATAAAATAAATAATTTGGGAGATGGCGGCGTAGGAGGATGCTGGGCTCACCGCGCGTCCTGCTGATCACTTAGATTTCACCTACACCTGCCTAAATAACCCAGAAAACCGCCAGAGGATTAGCAGAACGGAGTCTCCGGAGCCAAGCGCAGACAAGAGGCCCACAGAAGAGGGTAGGAAGGGCGGCGAGGCGGTGTGCGCTCCACGGACTGGCGGGAGGGAACCGGGGCGGAGGGGCGGCTCACCAGCCAAGCAGAGCCCCCTAGTCTGGCTTGCAAAAGCAGAGGGGCAGGACGGAGTGTGTTCCCACAGCAAGCGCGACTTAGCGTCTGGGAGGTCATGAGTTAACAGCTCTGCTCAGAAAGCAGGAAGGCTGGAGGACAAAGGGAGGGAGAGCTGCTGAGCCCCCTAACGACAGAGCTCAGTTTGGTGGGGAACAAAGGCGCTCGCCAGCGCCATCTCCCCCGCCCATCGCCCAGCCAAAATCCCAAAGGGAACCAGTTCCTGCCAGGGAACTTGCTCCCTCCTCGCAAACACCCAACTCTGTGCTTCTGTGGAGCCAAACCTCCGGCAGCGGATCTGACTCCCTCCCGCTGCCACAGGGCCCCTCCTGAAGTGGATCACCTAAGGAGAAACAAGCTAAGCCTACCCCTCCTGCCCCCCGTGCACCTTGCCTACTCACCCCAGCTAATACACCAGATCCCCAGCACCACAAGCCTGGCAGTGTGCAAGTAGCCCAGACGGGCCAAGCCACCCCACAGTGAATCCCGCCCCAAGGAGAGGGGAAGAGAAGGCACACACCAGTCTGACTGTGACCCCAGTGGTGGGCTGGGGGCAGACATCAGGTCTGACTGCGGCCCCGCCCACCAACTCCAGTTATACACCACAGCACAGGCGAAGTGCCCTGCAGGTCCTCACCACTCCAGGGACTATCCAAAATGACCAAACGGAAGAATTCCCCTCAGAAGAATCTCCAGGAAATAACAACAGCTAATGAACTGATCAAAAAGGATTTAAATACTATAACAGAAAGTGAATTAGAATAATAGTCATAAAATTAATCGCTGGGCTGGAAAACAGTATAGAGGACAGCAGAGAATCTCTTGGTACAGAGATCAAGGGACTAAGGAACAGTCACAAGGAGCTGAAAAACGCTTTAAACGAAATGCAAAACAAAATGGAAACCACGACGGTTCGGCTTGAAGAGGCAGAGGAGAGAATAGGTGAACTAGAAGATAAAGTTATGGAAAAAGAGGAAGCTGAGAAAAAGAGAGATAAAAAAATCCAGGAGTATGAGGGGAAAATTAGAGAACTAAGTGATACACTAAAAAGAAATAATATACGCATAATTGGTATCCCAGAGGAAGAAGAGAGAGGGAAAGGTGCTGAAGGGGTACTTGAAGAAATAACACCTGAGAACTTCCCTGAACTGGGGAAGGAAAAAGTCATTGAAATCCAAGAGGCACAGAGAACTCCCTTCAGACATAACTTGAATCGATCTTCTGCACGATATATCATAGTGAAACTGGCAAAATACAAGGATAAAGAGAAAATTCTGAAATCAGCAAGGGATAAACGTGTCCTCACATATAAAGGCTGACCTGTAAGACTCGTGACTGATCTCTCTTTTGAAACTTGGCAGGCCAGAAAGGATTGGCACGATATTTTCAGTGTGCTAAACAGGAAAAATATGCAGCCGAGAATCCTTTATCCAGCAAGTCTGTCATTTAGAATAGAAGGAGAGATAAAGGTCTTCCCAAACAAACAAAAACTGAAGGAATTTGTCACCACTAAACCAGCCCTACAAGAGATCCTAAGGGGGATTCTGGGAGACAAAGTACCAGAGACATCACTACATGCATAAAACATACAGACATCACAATGACTCTAAACCCGTATCTTTCTATAATAACACTGAATGTAAATGGATTAAATGCGCCAATCAAAAGACATAGGGTATGAGAATGGATAAAAAAACAACACCCATCTATTTGCCGTCTACAAGAGACTCATTTTAGACCTGAGGACACCTTTAGATTGAGAGTGAGGGGATGGAGAACTATTTATCATGCTACTGGAAGCCAAAAGAAAGCTGGAGTAGCCATACTTATATCAGACAAACTAGACTTTAAATTAAAGGCTGTAACAAGAGATGAAGAAGGGCATTATATAATAATTACAGGGTCTATCCATCAGGAAGAGCTAACAATTATAAACGTCTATGCGCCAAATACCGGAGCCCCCAAATATATAAAACAATTACTCATAAACGTAAGCAACCTTATTGATAAGAATGTGGTAATTGCAGGGGACTTTAACACCCCACTTACAGAAAAAGGATAGATCATCTAGACACACGGTCAATAAAGAAACAAGGGCCCTGAATGATACATTGGATCAGATGGACTTGACAGATATATTTAGAACTCTGCATCCCAAAGCAACAGAATATACTTTCTTCTCGAGTGCACATGGAACATTCTCCAAGATAGATCATATACTGGGTCACAAAACAGCCCTTCATAAGTTTACAAGAATTGAAATTATACCATGCATACTTTCAGACCACAATGCTATGAAGCTTGAAATCAACCACAGGAAAAAGTCTGGAAAACCTCCAAAAGCATGGAGGTTAAAGAACACCCTACTAACGAATGAGTGGGTCAACCAGGCAATTAGAGAAGAAATTAAAAAATATATGGAAACAAACGAAAATGAAAAGACAACAATCCAAACGCTTTGGGATGCAGCGAAGGCAGTCCTGAGAGGAAAATACATTGCAATCCAGGCCTATCTCAAGAAACAAGAAAAATCCCAAATACAAAATCTAACAGCACACCTAAAGGGAATAGAAGCAGAACAGCAAAGGCAGCCTAAACCCAGCAGAAGAAGAGAAATAATAAAGATCAGAACAGAAATAAACAATATAGAATCTAAAAAAACTGTAGAGCAGATTAACGAAAGCAAGAGTTGGTTTTTTGAAAAAATAAACAAAATTGACAAACCTCTAGCCAGGCTTCTCAAAAAGAAAAGGGAGATGACCCAAATAGATAAAATCATGAATGAAAATGGAATGATTACAACCAATCCCTCAGAGATACAAACAATTATCAGGGAATACTATGAAAAATTATATGCCAACAAATTGGACAACCTGGAAGAAATGGACAAATTCCTAAACACCCACACTCTTCCAAAACTCAATCAGGAGGAAATAGAAAGCTTGAACAGACCCATAACCAGCGACGAAATTGAATTGGTTATCAAAAATCTCCCAACAAATAAGAGTCCAGGACCAGATGGCTTCCCAGGGGAGTTCTACCAGACGTTTAAAGCAGAGATAATACCTATCCTTCTCAAGCTATTCCAAGAAATAGAAAGGGAAGGAAAACTTCCAGACTCATTCTGTGAAGCCAGTATTACTTTGATTCCTAAACCAGACAGAGACCCAGTAAAAAAAGAGAACTACAGGCCAATATCCCTGATGAATATGGATGCAAACATTCTCAAAAAGATACTAGCAAATCGAATTCAACGGCATATAAAAAGAATTATTCACCATGATCAAGTGGGATTCATTCCTGGGATGCAGGGCTGGTTCAACATTTGCAAATCAATCAACGTGATACATCACATTAACAAAAAAAAAAAAAAAAAAGAGAAGAACCATATGATCTTGTCAATCGATGCAGAAAGGCCTTTGACAAAATCCAGCACCCTTTCTTAATAAAAACCCCCTTGAGAAAGTCGGGATAGAAGGAACATAGTTAAACATCATAAAAGCTATTTATGAAAAGCCCACAGCTAACATCATCCTCAATGGGCAAAAACTGAGAGTTTTTTCCCTGAGATCAGGAACACGACAGGGATGCCCACTCTCACCGCTGTTGTTTAACATAGTGCTAGAAGTTCTAGCATCAGCAATCAGACAACAAAAGGAAATCAAAGGCATCAAAATTGGCAAAGATGAAGTCAAGCTTTCGCTTTTTGCAGATGACATGATATTATACATGGAAAATCTGATAGACTCCACCCAAAGTCTGCTAGAACTGATACATGAATTCAGCAAATTTGCAGGATACAAAATCAATGTACAGAAATCAGTTGCATTCTTATATACTAACAATGAAGCAACAGAAAGACAAATAAAGAAACTGATCCCATTCACAATTGCACCAAGAAGCATAAAATACCTAGGGATAAATCTAACCAAAGATGTAAAAGATCTGTATGCTGAAAACTATAGAAAGCTTATGAAGGTAATTGACGAAGATATAAAGAATTGGAAAGACATTCCCTGCTCATGGATTGGAAGAATAAATTTTGCAAAATGTCAATACTACCCAAAGCTATCTATACATTCAATGCAATCCCAAACAAAATTGCACCAGCATTCTTCTCGAACCTAGAAGAAGCAATCCTAAAATTCATATGGAACCACAAAAGGCCCCGAATAGCCAAAGTAATTTTGAAGAAGACCAAAGCAGGAGGCATCACAATCCCAGACTTTAGCCTCGACTACAAAGCTGTCATCATCAAGACAGCATGGTATTGGCACAAAAACAGACACATAGACCAATGGAATAGAATAGAAACCCCAGAACTAGGCACACAAACGTATGGCCAACTCATCTTTGACAAGCAGGAAAGAACATCCAATGGAAAAAAGATGGTCTCTTTAACAAATGGTGCTGGGAGAACTGGACAGCAATATGCAGAAGGTTGAAACTAGACCACTTTCTCACACCTTTCACAAAAATAAACTCAAAATGGATAAAGGACCTGAATGTGAGACAGGAATCCATCAAAACCTTAGAGGAGAAAGCAGGAAAAGACCTCTCTGACCTCAGCCGTAGCAATCTCTTACTCGGCACATCCCCAAAGGCAAGGGAATTAAAAGCAAAAGTGAATTACTGGGACCTTATGAAGATAAAAAGCTTCTGCACAGCAAAGGAAACAACCAACAAAACTAAAAGGCAACCAACGGAATGGGAAAAGATATTTGCAAATGACATATCGGACAAAGGGCTAGTATCCAAAATCTGTAAAGAGCTCACCAAACTCCACACCCGAAAAACAAATAACCCAGTGAAGAAATGGGCAGAAAACATGAATAGACACTTCTCTAAAGAAGACATCCGGATGGCCAACAGGCACATGAAAAGATGTTCAACGTTGCTCCTCATCAGGGAAATACAAATCAAAACCACACTCAGATATCACCTCAAGCCAGTCAGAGTGGCCAAAATGAACAAATCAGGAGACTATAGATGCTGGAGAGGATGTGGAGAAACGGGAACCCTCTTGCACTGTTGGTGGGAATGCAAATTGGTGCAGCCGCTCTGGAAAGCAGTGTGGAGGTTCCTCAGAAAATTAAAAATAGACCAACCCTATGACCCAGCAATAGAACTGCTTGGAATATATCCAAGGGATACAGGAGTACTGATGCATAGGGGCACATGTACCCCAATGTTTATAGCAGCACTCTCAACAATAGCCAAATTATGGAAAGAGCCTAAATGTCCACCAACTGATGAATGGATAAAGAAATTGTGGTGTATATACACAATGGAATACTACGTGGCAATGAGAAAGAATGAAATATGGCCTTTTGTAGCAACGTGGATGGAACTGGAGAGTGTAATGCTAAGTGAAATAAGCCATACAGAGAAAGACAGATACCATATGGTTTCACTCTTATGTGGGTCCTAAGAAACTTAACAGAAACCCATGGGGGAAGGGAAGGAAAAAAAAAAAAGAGGTTAGAGTGGGAGAGAGCCAAAGCATAAGAGACTGTTAAAAACTGAGAACAAACTGAGGGTTGATGGGGGGTGAGAGGGAGGGCAGGGTGGGGGATGGGTATTGAGGAGGGCACCTTTTGGGATGAGCACTGGGTTTTGTATGGAAACCAATTTGACAATAAATTTCATATATTAAAAAAGAAAAAACAAAGAAAAAAATAAATAATTCATGGAGGTAAAAAGTTAAGCATAGAGAAAATTCAGTAATTTTCCCATAATGTATAGTGATGGATGGTGACTACACTTATTGTGGTAAGTATTGAGTAATTTATGGAATTGTCAAATTATTTTTATTTACACCTGTAACTAGTATAACATTGCATGTCTAATATACTTCAATAATAAAAATTAAAATAGTTGGTAACACTAATTGAGAACTCACCAGACACTTTGCTGAGTATTTTCTAGTATTATTTTGTTTATGTCTCAAAGTAATTTTATGAATTGTGTACTATCACCACTCCCATTTACCAAACAAAACAAAGCAAAACAAAACCAAAAAGTAAACTAAACTAAAACTAATAAAACCTAAGCACAGGGATATTAAATGACTTACCCAAGGTCACACTGCAAGTAAATAAGGGAGGCAATATTCCAGTGCAGGCAATCCTCATTTGGAACTCATATTCTTTTTTTTTTTTCAAGTTTTTATTTAATTCCAGTTGGTTACATACAGTGAAATATTAGTTTCAGGTGTAGAATTTAATGATCCATCACTTACATGCACCACCCAGTGCTCATCACAAGTATCCTCCTTAATGCCCATCACCCATTTAACACATACCCCGGCCCACCTCCCCTCCAATATGACCAGTTTGTTCTCTATAGTTAAGAATCTGTTTTCTGGATTGTCTCTCTCTTCCTGCCCCCGCTCCCCCATTAATCTGATTTTTTTTTATTCCACGTATGAGTGAAATTGTATGGTATTTGTCTTTCTCTGACTGACTGACTTCACTTAGTATAATACTCTGAAGCTCCATCCACATCGTTGCAAATGGCAAGATTTTATTCTTTTTGATGGCTAAGTAATATCCCATTGTATACAGAGACCACATAATCTTTTTCCATTCATCTGCGTGTTGGTGATAATGCTGTTATAACCATGTATAAACATGTGTACCTTTGAATCAATATTTGTGTATTCTTTGGGTAAATACCTAGTAGTGCAATTGCAAATCATAGTGTAGTTCTATTTTTACCTTTTTGAGGGAACTCCATACTATTTTCAACTGTGGCTGCACCAGTTTGCATTCCCACCAACAGTGGTGGGTTTTCCCCTTTTTTCTACATCCTCATCAGCACCTGTTATTTCTTTTATTGTTTATTTTAGCCATTCTGAAAGGAGTAAGATGGTATCTCATCATGGTTTTGATTTGTATTTCCCCGATGATGAGTGATTTGAGCATCTTTTTGTGTGTCCGTTAGCCATCTGAATGTCTTCCTTGGAAAAACATCTATCGGGGCTCCTGGGTGGCTCAGTCAGTTAAGCATCCAACTCTTGATTTCAGCTAAGGTCATGGTCTTACGGTTGTGAGATTGAGCCCCACATTGGGCTTCCACGTTGAGGATGGACCCTGCTTGGTATTCTCCCTGTCATCTCTCTGCTCCTTCCCCACTCACAGTCTTTTACTCAAAATAAATAAACATTTTTTAACGTTTATTTTTTATTAAGAGACAGAGAGACACAGCATGAACATGGGAGTGGCAGAGAGAGAGGGAGACACAGAATCCAAAGCAGGCTCCAGGGTCTGAGCTGTCAGCACACAGCCCGATGCGGAGCTCAAACTCAAGAACTGCGAGATCATGACCTGAGCCAAAGTCGGAGGCTGAACCAACTGAGACACTCAGGCAGCCCAATAAACATTTTTTTAAAGGATGAAAAATGTCTATTCATGTCTTCTGCTCATTTATTAACTGGATTATTTGTTTTTTGAGTGTTGAGCTTGATAGGTTCTTTACAGATTTTGGATACTAACCCTTTATCAGATGGGCCATTTGCAAATGTCTTCTTTTATTCTGAATGTTCCTTTTGGTTTTGTTGATTGTTTCCTTCACTGTGCAGAAGATTTTATCTTGAAGTCCCAATAGTTCATTTTTGCTTTTGTTTCCCTTATGTCAGGAGACATATGTAGTAAGAATTTGCTATGCAAGGTATCAAAGTGTTACTGTCTGTGTTCTACTCTAGGATTTTGATGGTTTCCTGACTCACATGTAGATCTTTCACCCATTTTGAATATATTTTTTGCGTATTGGAACCCATATTCTTAAGTATACTACCTCTTTCCTACGTGTGAAAGTTTTAAGGCAAAATAAAATATACACCATCAATTAGACTTTAAATGAGCACACAAAAATGTATCAATTATTTAAGCCCCATTTCTCTTATTTCTAATGCTGAATTTTCATAACAAATTCTACAAGAGAATCATGATATGGAATATACCTTCATATATTGTTCTGTCAGGTAAGATTCCATCAGTTTGAAAGGTTGTCCTTCATTTAAAGCAGAGATAATACCTATCCTTCTCAAGCTGTTCCAAAAAATAGAAAGGGAAGGAAAACTTCCAGACTCATTCTATGAAGCCAGCATTACTTTGACTCCTAAACCAGACAGACACCCAGCAAAAAAAGAGAACTACAGGCCAATATCCCTGATGAATATGGATGCAGAAATTCTCCATAAGATACTAGCAAATGGAATTCAACAGCATATAAAAAAGAATTATACACCATGATCAAGTGGGATTCACTGCTGGGATGCAGGGCTGGTTCAACATTCGCAAATCAATCAATGTGATACATCACCTTAGTAAAAGAAAAGATAAGAACCATATGATCCCATCAATACAGAAAAAGCATTTGACAAAATTCTGCATTCTTTCTTAATAAAAACCCTCGAGAAAGGTGGGATAGAAGAAACATACTTAAACATCATCAAAGCCATTTATGAAAAGCCCACAGCTAATATCATCCTCAATGGGCAAAAACTGAGAGCTTTCTCCCTGAGATCAGGAATAGACAGGGATGTCCACTCTCATCACTGTTGTTTCACATATTGTTGGAAGTCAGCAATCAGACAGCATCAGCAATCAGACAACAAAAGGAAATCAAAGTCATCAAAATTGGCAAAGATGAAGTTAAACTTTCACTTTTTGCAGATGACATGATATTATACATGGAAAATCCGATAGACTCCATCAAAAGACTCCTAGAACTGGTACATTAATTCAGCAATGTCGCAGGATACAAAATTAATGTACAGAAATCAGTTGCATTCTTATACACTAATAATGAAGCAACAGAAAGACAAATAAAGAAACTTATCCCATTCACAATTGCACCAAGAAGCATACAATACCTAGGGATAAACCTAACCAAAGATGTAAAAGATCTGTATGCTGAAAACTATAGAAAGCTGATGAAGGAAATTGAAGAAGATATAAAGAAATGGAAAAACATTATGTGCTCATGGATTGGAAGAATAAATACTGTTAAAATGTCAATACTACCCAAAACTATCTACACATTCAATGCAATCCTAATCAAAATTGCACCAGTATTCTTCTCGAAGCTAGAACAAGCAATCCTAAAATTCATATGGAACCACAAAAGACCCCGAATAGCCAAAGTAATTTTGAAAAAGAATACCAAAGCAGGGGGCATCAGAAACCCAGACTTTAGCCTCTACTACAAAGTTGTAATCATCAAGACAGCATGGTATTGGCACAAAAACAGACACATAGACCAATGGAATAGAATAGAAACCCCAGAATTAGACCCACAAACGTATGGCCAACTAATCTTTGACAAAGCAGGAAAGAATATCCAATGGAAAAAAGACAGTCTCTTTAACAAATGGTGCTGGGAGACCTGGACAGCAACATGCAGAAGGATGAAACTAGACCACTTTCTTACCCCATTCACAAAAATAAACTCAAAATGGATAAAGGACCTGAATGTGAGACAGGAAACCATCAAAACCCTAGAGGAGAAAGCAGGAAAAGACCACTCTGACCTCAGCCACAGCAATTTCTTCCTTCACACATCTCCAAAGGCAAGAGAATTAAAAACAAAAATGAACTATTGGGACCTCATGAAGATAAAACGCTTCTGCACTGCAAAGGAAACAACCAACAAAACTAAAAGGCAACCAATGGAATGGGAAAAGATATTTGCAAATGACATATCGGACAAAGGGCTAGTATCCAAAATCTATAAAGAGCTCACCAAACTCCACACCTGAAAAACAAATGATCCAGTGAAGAAATGGGCAGAAAACATGAATAGACACTTCTCTAAAGAAGACATCCGGATGGCCAACAGGCACATGAAAAAATGTTCAACGTCCCTCCTCATCAGGGAAATACAAATCAAAACCACACTCAGATACCACCTCACGCCAGAGTGGCTAAATGAACAAATCAGGAGACTATAGATGCTGGTGAGGATGTGCAGACACAGGAACCCTCCTTCACTGTTGGTGGGAATGCAAATTGGTGCAGCCGCTCTGGAAAACAGTGTGGAGCTTCCTCAGAGAATTAGAAATAGATCTACCCTATGACCCAGCAGTAGCACTGCTAGGAGTTTACCCAAGGGATACAGGAGTGCTGATGCATAGGGGCACTTGTACCCCAATGTTTATAGCAGCACTTTCAGCAATAGCCAAATTATGGAAAGAGCCTAAATGTCCATCAACTGATGAATGGATAAAGAAATTGTGGTGTATATACACAATGGAATACTACGTGGCAATGAGAAAGAATAAAATATGGCCCTTTGTAGCAACGTGGATGGAACTGGAGAGTGTTCTGCTAAGTGAAATAAGTCATACAGAGAAAGATACCATCTGTTTTCACTCTTATGTGGATCCTGAGAAACTTAACAGAAGACCATGGGGGTGGGGAAGGAAAAAAAAAGAGATTAGAGAGAGAGGGAGCCAAAACATAAGAGACTCTTAAAAACTGAGAACAAACTGAGGGTTGATGAGGGGTGGGAGGGAGGTAAGGGTGGGTGATGGGTATTGAGGAGGGCACCTGTTGGGATGAGCACTGGGTGTTATATGGAAACCAATTTGACAAATTTCATTTTTTTTAAAAAAGAAAGAAAGGGTGTCCTGAGGTATTTTGTGAATACAGTCATGTTCTAATAGGGAATGAAAAAGATGGTAAAAGTTATGTTAATTGAAAATGTGTTTCAGATTATGTCACAGTTTTAGGCAAAACTTTTATAGGCTTCTAAACACAGGCTCCTCAAAAACCTAGTAGCCTATATGAGACTTGATCTAACCCATTCCTCAAAAAATTCCAATTTTGCTAAACTAATATATGATATGTGCTATGGAGCCATAACTCAATATGGAGCCGTTGACCCTTGATGCTTAGGCATGCCCTATCAAATGCCAAAAATTCAGAACTTATCTTGGATTTCTAAGAAACCACAGAAGTATGTCAACAATTTCCCTCTCATTGCCAAGACATTTGAGGCTCTATTTGGGAGTATCTGTGTATACAAGAGACGATCAGGGTATCCATTCTTGGAAAGTAAGCATGAAAATGCTGACACTGTCCAATAGTCCAACAAATGGACTGTTCTCATATCTACGAAAGAGAATAGATGCAGATGGAATTTTGAGAACCTAAGTTTTATTCCACATTGCTTGGGAAGGCCTTTTCTTCTCACTGAAACTGTTGTTAGGCTAGGTAGACTGGAAGTGGTGTTATATTAGATTGATAAAGGATATATATGACCAATTGCTGTTCCTAATCAGAGCCCCACTGATGTTGAGATCCTGGCACAGATGCATGAAGTCGCTGACCATTTCTTAAATTATTTGTGTGGGAGTCAGCTTCACACAGTGACCTAGTCACCTGATGATGCCTTATGGTATGGTGAAACATGTATAAGCTTTGGGATCAATCAGAGCTAGGTTGGAATGCTGTATCTACCAATAACTGTCTGTGAGAACTTGATTCTCAGTGTCATCCTTTACAATGACCTACTTTATATGGGTCATTGGTGTAAAATTAAATGAAATATATACAGATTAATAGGTAACATTCATTAAGTATGGATAATGTACAGAAACTGTTTTAAGTGCTTTTTGGATTAATTATTTTAATCTTCACAACAATCATATGACATAATATTATTAGTTGAATTGTGTTTTTCAAAATTCATATGTTTAAGCCCTAACCCCCAGTATCTCAGATTGTGACCTTATTTGGAAATAGAGGCCTAGCAGATGTAATTAGTTAAGATGAGGTCATCAGGGTGGGCCATAATCCAATATGACTACTGTCTTTATAAAAAGGGGAAATTTGGACATGGGAACTTGATTGAATAAAGGGAAGTTGATGTAAAGAGACAGGGAGAAGACAGCCATCTATAGGCCAAGGAGAGAGACCTGGAACAAATCCTTCCCTTATAGCATTCAGAAGGAACCAACATTTTTGACTCTTGATTTTGGACTTCCAGGCTTCAGAGCTGTGAGACAATGTTTATGTTATTTAAGTCAGTTAGTTATGGTACTTTGCTGTGACAACTCTAGCAAACTATTGTACATAGGTAGTACTATTAGTCTCATTTTCAGAGGAAGAAACTGAGGAACAGAGAGGCTAAACAATGTACCCAAAGTCACAGATCCAGGATTAACCCAGGCAGTCTAACTCTAAAAGTTACACTCTTTACTACCTTATACTGCCTTCCATGCACAAGTACATCTCAAATACCAGTTTTGTATTTGACACATAATAAGTGCTCAACACTTAACAATGGTCTTTCAATTTAGAAATATAACTATTGATAAGTTATATGCTATAGGACAGAGGTAGGTGACCAAATTGATCACTAGACTAGGAGTTTCTTGCAGATAGTGAGCAGGTCTTAAGTCTCCAGTCTATCAAATAAGATGTATCACATATAAATGCTCATAATTGTTCTTATTGTTCTTATCAAGAGAATACAACTTACAACTTGGCACTACCATCATTACATTAATGATATTTATGTTAAAGGAGAAAATTCACTATTTTAGAGATGGCTAATTAATTCAGTAAGAGTTGGTTGGAGTACTCAGGAGAGAAGTTGTTTTGATAAAACAAACAAAAAAATGTCTCCAAACTAAACAAGTATCCCTTAAATAAGTCTAAAATGCTGCTAGAAGAGATGCCCAAATAACAGCTCTGAAAAGTTGTTTTATATAAATAGATTATGACCTGAGATCTACAGAAGAAATTGGTGCTCTGTAAGGTTAAGTCCTTTACAGTAAGATTCTCCGAAAACTACATGTCCAATTGCTTAATTGGCATTGCCTAAAAGGCACCACAAACTCAACAAATACAAAACCAAACTCATAATTTTCCCTCCCTAGACTTCGTTCCTCAGTGAATGACATCACTATTCATTCAGCTGGTCAAGTTAGAATTCTAAGAATCATCCGAGATACTTCCCTCTCCCTCACTTCCAATATATAATCCATTACCAACTTCTATTGATAAGATCTCCTAAGTATCTCTAAAGTTAGTCTACTTCTCTGCATCTTCACTGTCCGTATATATTCTAAACTAGAATTCTTTAGTGCTAAACTCTTGCACCAGATTCCTAAGTTAACTTTCCCTATTACCACACCCCCTCCAATTAGATCTCCATAGTGTATCCAAAGATACATTTCAAAATTCATATCTGATTACATTGCTCCTCTGAATAAAATATTTAGTGTATCTTTGAGTAAAAACAAAAATTTTTTAGAATCTTTACAAACTACTTTATAGTCTGGCTCCTTCCAGCATCACCAACCTCAACTTGCACTATTCTAACTCACTTTTTTCCAATCTCTCTGACCTTTTGGGTTTGGGGGCATATATAGCCTCCCCTGTTACAGGGTGTTTACTCATTATGTTATTTCTTCCTATTTTCTGCCCTTTGGGATTAGTTACCTTTTTTCATCCTTGTGTAAAGAATCTCTGATTTACCTTGCTAGCTCAAGTCTCTCTCTCATGGCATATAGTATGTGCCAAAAAATATTAATTAAATAATCACATGGATTAAAGAATGGAAGGCCTAATGCTGTTAAGAATATTGCTCTGCTGCCCCATTATGGCCAAGAATGTGAACTTTTAACAGCTGTTTTCACAATGGTAGTGAAAGTGTATGTTATCTATTTGGAGAACTAAACTAATAGCAAAAATTATTACTCATTGATTCCCTATCTTAGAGGCGTGCTCAAGAAAATGTGAACCACATGCTGGTAATGCTTTTACATGTAGCATGTCCATTAGAAACAATAACATCTCCACTTCAACTCCAGTAATGTGGAAGAAGGATTTTTTATTGATAGTGTTTTCCCAGTAAAATCCACTAGAACTGAATGAAAGTCTAATTGCTCCAGGTTATAACTAACTGGGATTGTAGAATCCATGATTCTTCCATGCCATTCTCAATTGTACCTTCAAAAGCCTGAAAATATTTGGTGGATCTAAGAGTTTGAACAGAAGACATTGTGGATGGGGGGCTTATTTCCTGCCCCTCCCAGTAGTTTACTGGACACTGCTTCTGGAGATTTTATTGAAATTTCAGAACAGAGGGGATTATCCCTTTGAAAAAAGAAAACAACATTGGAGTTAACAGATATTCTGACAGGCAGTAAACTGAAATGGACAAGTAAATTATGATTGGTAACATGGAGATAGATTAATGAGTAAGAAACAGTACATTGAAGAAGTGTGGATAGTAAGCAGGAGATCCTAGCTTATAAGTCCCTGGATGTAGCTAGGGTCACTTGCTGCAGATCAGATGGGAGTAAGATCACAGCTGGAGATGCAATTGGCAGAATCCCAGGAATTCCCTGGGTGTGAAATAGCCATTGCAGCAGTGGTCCTATTAAGAGGCAGAATCATCTGATTAATTATATACTAACACCAAAAAGGAAAACCTGCATCAGTGCCTATATCTGTAGAGAGAGAGGGCAAAGGTAACCTCATCTTAGGGGCAAAGATGAAGTAACCATGATGCTTTTGATTGATTTAGAAATCTATAAGTATCTGAGTTACCAGATAAAATATTAAAATAAACCCTTTTATACAAATAGGAGGTAGTGAGGTAATATGCCAAAACTGGAGTTCTGGGACCTAAAGCTAGAGTTTGGATTAGAGTTATGGAAAGCAGAGTCCTACCCAATAGCAGGTACATCATAAAATATAAAAATAGTCCTTCTGCTGGTACAATGTTATGGGATACAAACTCTGAAATATATTGGCTATTTCCTTTATATAAAGCTGGCAGTAAACATACCACCAATGTTTCCTCTTAAAGCCAATAACCCTTCTCTTTTATTATGAACAGATCATCATTCTGAGAAATATACTATGAAAAATCCATAATATTTTAGTGACATAATTACACTAGAATGTAAACAACATAATGTAACAGGGACTTATGGAAAGACAGCAGAGTAGGAGAATTTTAATGTCACCTTTGCCCTTGAACACACCTACATGACAGCCTCATCAGTGCAACTAATGCAGAAAATGACCTGAAGACTGGCAAAACAGACTTTCCACATTTAAACATAGGAAACAATATTGCAAAGGATATGAGAGGCAGAGGTGTAGTTGGGAACCAAACTCCTGATGATACTAACAACAAACTGGAGGGACACCATACACACAGAGAAGGGAAAAGAGCATAGCCACACCACGCACCAAAGAAGGGGGTCCTGAACTGGAAGGATGAATCCCCATAACATTTGGCTTTGAAAACCAGTGGGGCTTAACTATGTGAGTTTTTACAATTATCAGGGATAAATTTGGGGTACTTTAAAAATCAGCAGACTTAACTTTGGGCACTCCAGAGGGTGACAGGAAAATAAATCCTCATTCTTAAAGAGCCAGCATAACAAACAGCCCTACCAATGTAAAGCATAGAATCAGCACATTCAAAAGTGCCTAGGGTTACAGGGAAATTTATTTACTACTTTCAGAACATGTGCCAGAGGGGCAGAGATCTATAGAAGTCTTCTCCAAAAACAAAATGTCTGATAGTTGCAATTTCTCCCCCCTCACCCCAGCCTAGATAAGCAGACACTTTCAAGAACAAGTGTACTCTTCACCTAACTTGCTAAAATCACATACCATGGCTCCACATTGTCCTGCTGCTTTCCACCCACCCCATTCAGCAGGCAGGCATCTCTCCAAAGCAACTCCTGTCCTGACCCATCTTGCAAGCAGCCCCAGAAAGGACAGTGCCACTCCAAAGTGACTCCTGCCCTGGGTAGAAGGTAAGATAACCAACCACACACACCAGTTTGCAGACCCGCAGACATGGGAGGTAGACGTCTGGTCTGACAGCCACCCCTGCGTACCAAAAAAAAAAAAAAAAATCTCAAGGGAAGCAGGGAAAGAGAGCCCTGGAGTTTGGTGTCACTACGGCCCCAAAAGATGTAATGAGAGCAGGCATCTGATTTGAATGGAAGTCCTGCCCATGAACAAAAGCCTCTCGGGGGACAATAGAGGGAAACCACCCTTCAGTACATGACCGCTAAACCAGCCTTATAAGAAACATTACTGGGGCACCTGGGTGGCTTAGTCGGTTGAGCGTCCGGCTTCAGTTCAGGTCATGATCTCGCAGTCTGTGAGTTCGAGCCCCGTGTCGGGCTCTGTGCTGATAGCTCAGAGCCTGGAGCCTGCTTCAGATTCTGTGTCCCCCCCTCACTCTCTGCCCCTCCCCCACTAATGCTCTGTCTCTCTCTGTCTCAGAAATAAACATTAAAAAATTTAAAAAAAAGAAACATTACAGGGAATTCTTTGAGTGGAAAAAATATGCCATAATCAAGAATAAGAAAATTATGAAAGGAAATCATTTCATGGATAAATACAAACATAATAAAAGTAGTCAATTAATTAGTTAAAAACCAGTACAAAGTTTAAACACAAAAGCAGTATAATCAATTATATCTATAAAAGTCAATCAGGGATTCACAAAATAGAAGTATGACATCATATACATAAATGGGGGTAGGGAGTTGAAATTTAGTGCTTCTAAAATGGGTTCAAGCTTAAATGACCATAAACTTAATATATACTTCTATGTAAAATGATATATATAAGCCTAATGGTAACTACAAATCAAAATCCTGTAATGGATATACAAAAAATAAAGACAAAGGAATCCAAGCATATCACTAAAGAGAGTCATAAAACCACAAGAGAAAAAGAAGAAAGGAACAGAGTGGAAATACAAAAACCAGGAAAAAAGAAAGTGGCAATAAGTACATACCTAGCAATTATTATGTTGAATGTAAAGGACTAAACGCTCCAATCAAAAGAAATAAGGTGGCTGAATGGATAAAAAAGCAAGGCCCATCTACATGCTACCTAGAAGAGACTCACTTTAGACCAAAAGGCACATGCAGATTGAAAGCAAGAGGATGGAATAATGTTTACCATTCAAATAGAAGTAAAAAGAAAATTACATAACCCTATTTATATTAGACAGGGTAGACTTTACTACAAGGACTGTAACAAGAGACAGAGAAGCACACTACATAACAATAAAAGGAATAACCAAACAAGAGGATAAAACAATTGTAAATATTTGTGCACACCATATGGGAGAACCAAAATATATGAAGTAACTATTAACACACATAAAAGAAAAAAATATATATAATAATACAATAATAGTAGGAGACTTTAACACTTGACTTACATCAATGGATGGACCATTCTAACAGAAAATCAACAAAGGAAGAGTGTCTTCAAATGACATATTGGACCAGATGTCCGACATATACATACAGAACATCACATCCCCAAACAGTGGAATGCACATGTTTTTCACATGTGAATGGAACAGTCTAAAGAATACATGAAATGTTAGTCAACAAAACAAGTTTCAATAATTCACAAAGACTAAAATCATATTGTACACTTCCTCCACCTACAACTTCATAAAACTACAAATAAATCAAGAAAAAAATCTAGAAAGAATACAAATACATTGGCACTAAATAACATGCTACTAAATAATGAATGGTCAACCAAGAAATCAAAGAAGAAATAAAAAATACGTGGGGACAAATTAAAATGAAAACACAGTGGTCCAACATATTTAAGATGCAACAATAGATGTTCTAAAATGAAAGATTATAGCAATACAGGTCTACATCAATAAATAAGAAAAGTCTCAAATAAACAACCTAACCTTACACCAAAAGAAGCTAGAAAAAAAAAAGCCCCAAAGCAGTAGAAGGAAAAGAATAATAAAGACTACAGCAGAAATAAATTAAATAGATACTAACACATGAATGAATAGATCATTGAAACCAGGAGCTGGTTCTTTGAAAAGATCGACAAAATTGATAAACCTTTAGCCAGATTCATCACGAAAAAAAAGTGAGAAGACACAAGTTAATAAATTCAGAACTGAGGAAAAATAAATAAACACAAGAGAAATATAAAGTATTATAAAAGAATATTATAAAAACTTATATGCCAAAAAGTGGACAAACTCTAAAACATGAATTCCTAGAAACATATAACCTCCCAAAACTGTATGAGGAAGAAAGGAAAATTTGAACAGAGTACCAGCAATGAAATTGAATCAGTAATTAAAATAAAAACTCCCAACAAGCGAAAGTCCAGGGCAAGTGGGCTTCATATGTGAATTTTACCTAACATTTAAAGAAAAATTAATACCTATTCTTTTCAAATATTCCAAAATAGAAGAGGAAGGAAATATTCCCAATTCACTCTACAAGGCCAGTATTACCCTGATAACAAAATCAGATAGACATTACAAAAGAAGAGAAATTGTAGGCCAATATCTCTGATGAACATAGATGTAAAAATCCTCAACAAAATAGGAGCAAATTAAATCCAACAATACATTAAACAGACTTTTAACTATAGAGAACAAACTGATGGTTACCAGAGGGGAACTTTATGGGAGTAGGGTGGTAATGGAGATTAAGGACTGCACTTATTGTGATGAGCAACAGGTGTTGTGTGTAAGTATTGAATCACTACATTGTAAACCTGAAATTAATATTATATTGTATGTCAACTAACTGGAATTTAAATACAAACTTAAAAAATATTATCCATCACAATGAAGTAGGATTTATAACAGGGATGCAAGGATGGTTCCATATTTGCAAATCAAATTAAAAAGAGAAAGGGTAAAAACAATATGATTACTTCAATAAATGAAGAGAAAGCATTTGACAAGCTACAACATCCATTCATAATAAAAACTCTCAACAAAGTAGGTTTAGGGTAACATATTTCATCATAATAAAGACAGTATATGAAAACCCACGCTAACATTAAACTCGGTGAAAACCTGAGAACTTTTCTTCTAAGATCATGAACAGGACAAAGATGTCCACTCTCACCACTCTTATACAGAAGAGTACAGGAAGTCCTGGCCACAGCAATCATACAAGAAAAAGAAATAAAAGGCATCCAAATAGGTAAAGAAGAAGTAAAACTTTCAGTATTTACAGATGAAATTATACCATACAGAAAACCCTAAAGACTCCACCAAAAAGCTACTAGTACTGATAAATGAATTCAGTAAATGTTCAGGACACAAAATTAATATACAGAAATTGTTGCATTTCTATGCCCAAATAATGAAGTAGCAGAAAGAGAAACTAAGAAAAGTACCTCATTTACGATTTCACCAAAAAGAATAAAATGCCAATGGATAAACTTAACCTAGGAAATGAAAGACCTATACTCCGAAAACTAGAAAGCATTGCTGAATGTAATTGAAGAAAACACAAAGAAATGAAAGGTATTCCATGCTGAATACTTGGAAGAACAAATTTTGTGTAAATGGTTATACTGTGCAAAGAAATCTCCAAACTCAATGCAATTCCTGTCAAAATACCAAAAGGCCTTTTTTAAAAATAGAACTAGAACAAATAATCCTAAATTTGTATGGAACCATAAAAGAAATGAATAGCCATAGCAAACTTGAAAAATAAGAAAAAAGCTGGAGTTATTACAATTCCAGATTTCAAGAGAGACTACAAATCTGTAGTAACCAAACCATTATTGTCCTAGCACAAACATAGTCATATAGATAAATGGAACAGAATAGATAGCCCAGAAATAAGTCCATGATTTTCTGGTCAATTTATGACAAAGAAGGCAAGAATATACAATGGGGAAATGACAGTCTTTTCAACAAATTGTGCTAAGAAATATGGACAGCTATATGCAAAAGAATGAAACTGGACCACTTCCTTACACCATACACAAAAATAAACTCAAAATGAATTAAATACCTTAGTGTGATGCCTGAAATCATTAAATTCCTAAAAGAAAACAAAGGCAATATCTTTGATATTAGCCATAGAAACATTTTTCTAGATATGTCTCCTTAGGCAAGGGAATTGAAAGCAAAATTAAACTATCTGGAATACTCCAAAATAAAAAACTTATGTGCAGTGAAGGAAACAATAAACAAAACAAAAAGGCAACCTACTGAATGGATGAAGATATTTGTAAATAATATATCTGATAAGGGGTTAATATCTAAAATACATAAGGAACCTAGGCAACTCAACACCAAAAAAACAAATAATCCAACTAAAAAATGGGCAAAGTATCTGAATAGATTTATTTCCAAATAAGACATACAGATGGCCAGCAGACACATGAAAAAATGATCAACATCACTAATCATCAGGGAAATACTAATTGAAACAACAGGGAGATATTACTTTACATCTGTCAGAATCTCTAAAATCAAAAACAAGAAATAAATGTTTGTGAGGATACAGAGAAAAAGGGACACTCATACACTGTTGGTGAGAATGCAAACTGGTGCAGTCTCTGTAGAAAACAGTACAGAGGTTTCTAAGAAAGGTAAAACTGGAACTAACATATTATCCAGTAGTTCCACTATTGGATATTTACCCAAAGAAAACAAAAACACCAATTCAAAAAGATATTTGGACTCCTATGTTTATTGCAACATTATTTACAATATACAAGCTAGGGAAGCAAGTTAAGCATTCATCAATAGATAAATGGATAGGGAGAGCTAAAGTGGTAGAGTAGTAGGAGGACCCTAGGGTTGCCTCATCCCTCAAACACAGCTATATAAATATCAAATCATTCTAAACACCCAAGAAAACAATCTGAGAGCTGACAGAGCAAACTGCACACTGAGAGGGAGAGAAGAGGTCATATGGAAGGTAGGAGGTTCAGAACCATGATTTGGGGGAGAAAAGGATTGCCGGTCCTGCAGAGGGGAAGCCTTGATTACAGAGAGAGGCAAGAGACAGAGAGAAGAGAGAGAAGCAAATGGGATTGCACAAGGAAAACATTTACACAAAGCTATTTACTAGGAAAAGAAGAAGGGCTGATCATTATGAATTTTTACAACCAATGGAGCTCAAAGACTGGAGTTTTAGAGGTCTGGACCATGAAGGGGGTGGGGACTAGTAGGCACTACAGTGCTCCTATGGATAAGGATGTCAAATAGCCTGGTAGCAAATGGCGAGATCCAAGTAATCCCTTGGGCACACTGGGATATATATTCCCCCCTTCTTGGAGCACATCTGGGAGAGGTGGCATTGCCTGTCTGGGGACAAAAGCTGGGGGTGCCATTATGCTCCCCCACCCCTCAGCATAGGTTCAGAGACATCTGCTGAAGGTGGCTAACCTGGATACCAGCTTGTTGTTGTGTATTACTCCAAACTCTAAGCTCCTGCAACTTGGTGTGAAAGCCCATCTGAGAAAAAACTTACATCAGGCCCACCGTGGGTCCAGGCCATGCCAGGTCCCTAAAATTTGGAGTTTAACTCAGCCGTTCTACCTGGGATAAACACAGGTTTACAATACTTCCATGCAGGCAGGTGGCCTGGACACAGGATGAAGACAAGGATATGAGGGACACAAGATTGGAAATTATTTACTCCTTTGTGAGGGCTTCCCAGACAGCAGTGGGCATGAACTTCCCTCTCCAGGGACAAGGGATGGGGCTGCATAATTTCTCTCTCCCACCCCTCAGCATAAACTACCTTCAGTAAGCAGCACAGCTCCAACAATGATCATCTAAACCACTTACACAAAGCCCCACCTCACTGTGCTCTGCAGGTATGGTTTTAATAGGGAAAGGGTGGCTGAGGACCAGAGCGGTGGGCCCCTACACCACAAGAACAGGACAAACCCACTTAACATGGCTTGCCTACTGACAATAGAGTATTGCAAAGCTTCAGCTCTAGTGAAAATACCATCATGTCTCTTTAAATAAACAGACCAGAGCACACCTAGTTAAAACGTGCCACACTCTGTACAAGATCCAAACATTCCCCACTTCAGGCAAAGTGAAACACTGCAGAGAACTGAGCTTACAGAAAAAGCAACCAAAACACAGCAGCAGAGCACACACAGTATACACAAGAAACACTTCCTGAAGCATCAGGCCCTATACAGTATGTGACTTCTTAATAAAGCCATTACACTCAGGACAGGAGACATAAAAGGCTTTCTTAACACCCAGAAGATGACAGAGACCTAGAAAAAATGTCAAGATGGAGAAATTCATTCCCAAAGAAAACAGAAATGGTCATAGCCAGGGGTCTAATTGAAACAGGTATAAGTAATATGCCTGAAAAAGAATTTAAAACAACAATCATGAGGATACAAGCTGGGCTTGAGAAGACAATAGAAGACACCCGGAAGTCCCTTACCACAGAAATAAAAGACGGGAAAACTAGTCAGGCTGAAATTAAAAACAAAGTCTATAACTGAGATATGAAACCAACTGATGGAATGACTGCAAGAATGGAAGAATCAGAGGAACAAATAAGTGATATTAAAGATAAAATTATGGAAAATAATGAAGATGAAAAGAAGGAAAGGAAAATATTGGATCACGAATGTAGACCTAGGGAACTCAGAGAGTCCATCAAGCATAATATTCATATCATAGGAGTCCCAGAAGAAGAGAGGGGAAAAGGGGCAGAAGGATTATTGGAGGAAATTATAGCTGAAAACTTCCTTAATCTGGGGAAGGAAACAGTCATACAAATCCAGGAGGCACAAAGAAATCAATGCCAAAACATACCATAGTTAAATTTGCAAAATACAGAGATTAGGAAAAATTTCTAAAAGCAGCAAGACAAACAAAGTCCCTAAATTATAACGGAAGACAAATAAGGTTAGCAGGAGATGTCTCTCCAGAAGTGTGGCAGTCCAGAAAGGAGTGGCATGATATATTCAACATGCTGAATGAGAAAATTCTGCCGCCAAGAATACACTATCCAGGAAAGCTGTCATTCAGAATAGAAGGAGAGATAAAGAGTTTCCCAAACTAAAACCAAAGGATTTTGTAACCACTAAATTAGCCCTCCAAGAAATATTAAAGGGGACTCTTTGAGTGGGAAAGATAAACAACAGCAAAAAAGACTGGAAAGGAACAGAGACAATCTCATAAACAATGATTTAACAGGTATAGAATGGCACTAAATTCAAATCTATCAATAATAACTGAAGATAAATGGGATAATGCTCCAATAAAAAGACAGATGGTATCGGAATTGGTAAAAAGAACAACACCCATCTATATGCTTCCCACAACAGACTCATTTTAGACCTCTCTACAGATTGAAAGTGAGGGGATTGGAAACCAATTATCATGCTAATGGATGTCAAAAGAAAGCCAGAGTAGCCATACATATATCAGACAAACTAGATTTTAAACCAAATAACAAGACATGAAGAAGATGATCATAAGAAAGGGATCTATCCAACAAGAATATCTAACAAGTGTAAATATTTATGCTCCCCACTTAGAAACACCCAGATATATAAAATTATTAATAACAATATAAAAGAACTCATTGATCATAATACAATAACAGTAGGGGACTTTAACACCCTACTTACAACAAAGGACAGTTCATCTTAGTAGAAGATCAATAAGAGAACAATAACTTCAAATGACACATGGGACCAGAATGATTTAACAGATGTACTCAAAACATTCCAACCTAAAGCACATTTTAACTGCACATGGGCATACTCCAGAATAGATCACATACTGAATGATCTAAAAGTCAGGCCTCAACAAGTACAAAAAGATTGAGACCGTTCAATGCATATTTTCCAACCAGAGTGATATGAAACTTGAAGTCAATCACATGAAAAAATTTGGAAAGAGCACAAATACATGGAAATTAAAGAACATCCTTCTAAAGAATGAATGAAATTAAAGAAAAAATTTAAAAATACATGAAAATAAATAAAAATGAATACATGACAGTCAATCAACCAGCCAAAAGAATTGGAATGCAGCAAAACACTCATAAGAAGAAAGTGTATAGCAATGCAGGTCTAGTCATGAAACAAAAATCTCAAATATGCAACCTAAACTTACACCTAAAGGAACATTGAAAAGAACCAGAAATGGACCCTCAAGCCAGCAGAAGAAGTGAAATAATAAAGATGAGAGCAGAAATAAATTATATACAAACAACAACAACAACAACAACAAAACAGTAAAACAATGAAACCAGGAGATGTTTCTTTGAATGAATTAATATAATTGATAAGCCCCTTGCCAGACGTATCAAAACCAAAAAGATTCCAACAAACAAAATCATGAATGAGAAAGGAGAGACCGCAACCAACACTACATGAATACAAACAACTGAAAGAGAATATTATGAAAAAATATACCAACAGTTTGGGCAAACTGGAAGAAATGGGCAAATTCCTAGAAACATATAAACTACCAATGCTGAAATAGAACACATGAACAGACCAATAACCAACAAAGATATTGTATCAGTAATAAAAAAAAAAATCTCCCAACAAAAAAGTCCAGGGACACATGGCTTCCCAGGATAATTCTGCCAAACATTTAAAGACATGAGTTAGTACCTATTCTATTCAATTTGTTCCAAAAAACAGAAATGGTAGGAAAACGTACAAACTCATCTGAGGCCAGCATTACCTTGATTCAAAAACTAAGCAAAGCATGCTCAGTTAAGCGAATCAAGAGCACATGTTGAAGTGAGCAGCTGAAACGACAGCTTGTGAGAAATAAACATTGGAAGATGGTGGCCTAGGAAGACGCTGGGCTCACTGTGTCCTGCTGATCACTTAGATTCCACCCACACCTGCCTAAATAACCCGGAAAATCACCAGAAGGCTAGCAGAAAGGATTCTCTGGAGCCAAGTGTAGACAAGAGGTCCACGGAAGAGGGGCCCCTCCTGAAGCGGATCTCCAAAGGAAAAGGGAGCTGAGCCTGCTCCTCCCGCCCCCGTGCACCTTGCCGATCCACCCCGGCTAATACTCCAGATCCCCAGCACCACAAGCCTGGTAGTTTGCAAGTAGCCCAGATGGGCCATGCCACCCCACAGTGAATCCCACCCCTAGGAGAGAGGAAGAGAAGGTACACACCAGTCTATGACGCCAGCGGTGGGCTGGGGACAGACATCAGGACTGACTGCAGCCCTGCCCACCAACGCAAGTTATTCAAGACAGCACAGAAGTGACCTGCAGTTCCGCACCACTTCAGGGACTATCCAAAACGACCAAACGGAAGATTTCCCCTCAAAAAAACCTCTGGGAAATAACAACAGCTAACGAACTGAGCAAAAACGATTTAAACAATATAACAGGAAGTGAATTTAGAATAATAGTCATAAAATTAATCGCTGGGCTTGAAAATAGTATAAAGGACAGCAGAGAATCTCTTGCTACAGAGATCAAGGGACTAAGCCAGGAGGAGTTACAAAATGCTATTAATGAGCTGCAAAATAAAATGCAGACGACCACAGCTCGGATTGAAGAAGCAGAAGAAAGAAGGTGAACTAGAAGATAAAATTATGGAAAAAGAGGAAGCTGAGAAAAGCAGAGACAAAAAAACACAGGAGTATGAGGGGAAAATTAGAGAACTAAGTGATGCACTAAAGATAAATAATCCACGCATAATTCGTATTCCAGAGGAGGAAGATGGAAAGGTGCTGCAGGTTTACTTGAAGAAATAATAGCTGATAACTTCCCTGAACTGGGGAAGGAAAAAGGCATTGAAATCCAAGAGGCACAGAGGACTCCCTTCAGATGTCACTTGAATCGATCTTCTGCATGACATATCATAGTGAAACTGGCAAAATACAAGGATAAAGAGAAAATTCTGAAAGCAGCTAGGGATAAACGTCCTCTAACATATAAAGGGAGACCAATAAGACTAGTGACGGATCTCTCTGCTGAAACTTGGTAGGCCAGAAAGAAATGGCAGGATATCTCCAATGTGATGAACAGAAAAAATATGCAGCCAGGAATCCTCTATCCAGCAAATCTGTCATTTAGAATAGAAGGAGAGATAAAGGTCTTCCCAAACAAACAAAAACTGAAGGAATTCATCACCACTAAACCAGCCCTACAAGAGGTGCTAAGGGGGATCCTGTGAGACAAAGTACCAGAGACATCACTACAAGCATGAAACCTACACACATCACAATGACTCTAAACCCATATCTTTCTATAAAAACACTGAATGTAAATGGATTAAATGCGCCAACCAAAAGACATAGGGTATCAGAATGGATAAAAAAACAAGACCTATCTATTTGCTGTCTACAAGAGACTCATTTTAGACTTGAGGACACTTTGAGATTGAAAGTGAGGGGATGGAGAACTATTTATCATGCTACTGGAAGCCAAAAGAAAGCTGGAGTAGCCATATTTATATCAGACAAACTAGACTTTAAATTAAATGTTGTAACAAGAGATAAAGAAGGGCATTATATAATAATTACAGGGTCTATCCATCAAGAGAAACTAACAATTATAAATGTCTATCCACCAAATACAGGAGCCCACAAATATATAAAACGATTAGTCAAAAACATAAGCAACCTTATTCACAAGAATGTGGTAATTGCAAGGGACTTTAATGCCACGCTTACAATAATGGATAGATCAACTAGACACAGAAAAAATAAAGAAAAAAGGGCCCTGAATGATACATTGGATCAGATGGACTTGGCAGATCGATTTAGAACTCTGCATCCCAAAGCAACAGAATATACTTTCTTCTCGAGTACACATGGAACCTTCTCCAAGATAGTCACATATTGGGTCACAAAACAGCCCTTCATAAGTATACAAAAATGAGATCATACCATGTATACTTTCAGACCACAATGCTATGAAGCTTGAAATCAACCACAGGAAAAAGTCTGGAAAACCTCCAAAAGCATGGAGGTTAAAGAACACCCTACTAAAGAATGAATGGGTCAATCAGGTAATTCGAGAAGAAATTAAAAAAATATGGAAACAAACGAAAATGAAAATACAACAATCCAAACGCTTTGGGATGCAGTGAAGACATGCCTGAGAGGAAAATACTTTGCAATCCAGGCCTATCTCAAGAAACAAGAAAAATCCCAAATACAATTCTAACAGCACAATAAAGGAAATAGAAGCAGAGCAGCAAAGACACCCCAAACCCAGCAGAAAAAGAGAAATAATAAACATAAGAGCAGAAATAAACAATAAAGAATCTAACAAAACTGTAGAGCACATCAATGAAACCAAGAGTTGTTGTTTTGAAAAAATAAACAAAATGGATACACCTCTAGCCAGGCTCCTCAAAAAGAAGAGGGAGATGACCCAAATAGATAAAATCATGAATGAAAATGGAATCATTACAACCAACCCCATAG
Source organism: Panthera tigris (assembly GCF_018350195.1). Lineage (NCBI taxonomy): Eukaryota > Metazoa > Chordata > Mammalia > Carnivora > Felidae > Panthera > Panthera tigris. The sequence goes on from NC_056677.1 coordinate 48,155,983, forward strand.
AAATAAAAGCAATTATCAGGGAATACTATGAAAACTTATATGCCAACAAACTGGACAACCTGGAAGAAATGGACAAATTCCTAAACACTCACACACTTCCAAAACTCAAACAGGAGGAAATAGAATCCTTGAACAGACCCATAACCGGCGAAGGAATTTAATCAGTTACCAAAAATCTCCCAACAAATAAGAGTCCAGGACCAGATGGCTTCCCTGGGGAATTCTTCCAAACATTTGAAGCAGAGATAATACCTATCCTTCTCAAGCTATTCCAAATAATATAAAGGGAAAGAAAACTTCAATACTCATTCTATGAAGCCAGTATTCCTATGATTCCTAAACCAGACAGAGACCCAGTAAAAAAAAAGAGAACTACAGGCCAATATCCCTGATGAATATGGATGCAAAAATTCTCAATAAGATACTAGCAAATCGAATTCAACGGCATATAAAAAGAATTATTCACCATGATCAAGTGGGATTCATTCCTGGGATGCAGGGCTGGTTCAACATTCGCAAATCAATCAATGTGATACATCACATTAATAAAAGAAAAGATAAGGACCATACGATCCTGTCAATCGATGCAGAAAAAGCATTTGACAAAATTCAGCATCCTTTCTTAATAAAAACCCTCGAGAAAGTCGAGATAGAAGGAACATACTTAAACATCATAAAAGCCATTTATGAAAAGCCCACAGCTAACATCATCCTCAGTGGGGAAAAACTGAGAGCTTTCCCCCTGAGATCAGGAACACGTTAGGGATGTCCACTCTCACCGCTGTTGTTTCACATAGTGTTGGAAGCTCTAGCATCAGCAATCAGACAACAAAAGGATATCAAAGGCATCAAAATTGGCAAAGATGAAGTCGAGCTTTCACTTTTTGCAGAAGACATGATATTACACCTGGAAAATCCGATAGACTCCACCAGAAGTCTGCTAGAACTCACACGTGAATTCAGCAATTTGCATGATACAAAATCAATGTACAGAAATCAGTTGCGGTCTTAAACACTAATAATGAAGCAACAGAAAGATAAATAAAGAAACTGATCCCATTCACAATTGCACCAAGAAGCATAAAATACCTAGGAATAAACCTAATGAAAGATGTACAAGATCTGTATGCTGAAAACTATAGAAAGCTGATGAAGGAAATTGAAGAAGATATAAAGAAGTGGAAAAACATTATGTGCTCATGGATTGGAAGAATAAATTTTGTTAAAATGTCAATACTGCCCAAAGCTATCTACACATCCAATGCAATCCCAATCAAAATTGCACCAGCATTCTTCTCGAACCTAGAACAAGCAATCCTAAAATTCATATGGAACCACAAAAGGCCCCGCATAGCCAAAGTAATTTTGAAGAAAAAGACCAAAGCAGGAGGCATCACAATCCCAGACTTCAGCCTCTACTACAAAGCTGTAATCATCAAGACAGCATGGCACTGGCACAAAAACAGACACATAGACCAATGGAATAGAATAGAAACCCCAGAAATAGACCCACAAATGTATGGCCAACTAATATTTGACAAAGCACGAAAGAATATCCAATGGGAATAAGACAGTCTCTTTAACAAATGGTGCTTGGAGAATGGACAGCAATATGCAGAATATTGAAACTAGACCACTTTCTTACACCATTCACAAAAATAAACTCAAAATGGTAAAGGACCTGAATGTGAGACCGGAAACCATCAAAACACTAGAGGAGAAAGCAGGAAAAGACCTCTCTGACCTCATCCGCAGCAATTTCTTACTTGATACATGCCCAAAGGCAAAGCAATTAAAAGAAAAAATGGACTATTGTGACCTCATGAAGATAAAAACTTCTGCACAGCAAAGGAAACAATCAACAAAAGTAAAAGGCAACCAACAGAATGGGAAAAGATATTTGCAAATGACATATTGGACAAAGGGCTACTATCCAAAATTTATAAAGAGCTCACCAAACTCCACACCCAAAAAACGAATAATCCAGTGAAGAAATGGACAGAAAACATGAATAGACACTTCTCTAAAGAAGACATCCATATGACCAACAAGCACATGAAAAGATGCTCAACGTCGCTCCTCATCAGGGAAATATAAATCAAAACCACAGTCAGATATCACCTCATGGCAGTCAGAGTGGCCAAAATGAACAAATAAGGAGACTATAGATGCTGGAGAGGATGGGAAGAAACGGGAAGCCTCTTGCACTGTTGGTGGGAATGCAGACTGGTGCAGTCACTCTGGAAAACAGTGTGGAGGTCCTCAAAAAATTAAAAATAGACCTACCCTATGACCCAGCAATAGCCCTGCTAGGAATTTACCCAAGGGATACAGGAGTACTGATGCATAGGGGCACTTGTACCCCAATGTTTATAGCAGCACTCTCAACAATAGCCAAATTGTGGAAAAAGCCTAAATGTCCATCAACTGATGAATGGATAAAGAAATTGTGGTTTACTACGTGGCAATGAGAAAGAATGAAATATGGCCCTTTGTAGCAACGTGGATGGAACTGGAGAGTGTGATGCTAAGTGAAATAAGCCATATAGAGAAAAACAGATACCATATGTTTTCACTCTTATGTGGATCCTGAGAAATTTAACAGAAACCCATGGGGGAGGGGAAGGAAAAAAAAAGAGGTTAGAGTGGGAGAGAGCCAAAGCATAAGAGACTGTTAAAAACTGAGAACAAACTGAGGGTTGATGGGGGGTGGGAGGGAGGGGAGGGTAGGTGATGGGTATTGAAGAGGGCATCTTTTGGGATGAGCACTGCGTGTTTTATGGAAACCAATTTGACAAGAAATTTCATATATTAAAAAAAGAAATAAACATTAATTTTTTTTAATTAAAGAAAAACAACCAAAGATCACACTAAAAAGTAAGAATTACAGGCCAGTATCAAACGAAGATCCCACTAAAATAAGAATTACAGGCCAATATCCCTGATTACCATGGATGTAAAAATTCTCAACAAGATATTAGCAAGTTGATTCCAACAATACATTAAGAGAATCATTCACCACAATAAAGTGGGATTTATTTCTAGCCTGCACATATGGTTCAATATTTGCAAATCAATCAACATGCTACACCACATTAATAAAAGAAAGGACAAAAAAAAACCCCAGATGATCCTCTCAATAGATACAGAAAAAGCATTTGACAAAGTACAGCATCCATTTTTGATAAAACCCTCTATAATGTAGTTATAGAGGAGACATATCTCAACATCATAAAGACCATATATGAAAGACTCACAGCTAATATCATCCTTAATGGGAAAAAACTGACAGCTTGTCCTGTATGGTCAGGAAAAAGGAATGGACTCTCTCATTGTTATATAATATAGTACTGGAAGTCTTAGCCTCAACAGTCAGACAACAAAAAGAAATAAATGGCATCCAGTCAGCAAGGAAGAAGTCAAAATTTCACTATTCACAGACATAATACTTTACAAGGAAAACCCAAAGTACTATCAAAGAATTGGTAGAACTGATACACAAATTCAGTAAGGTCACAGGACACAAAATCAAAGTACAAAAATATGTTGTATTTCTATATACCAATAGTGACAAAGCAAAAAGATCAATCAATGAATAAGTACCATTGAAGCAGAAAGAGAAATCAAAGAATCAATCCCATTTACAATTACACCAAAAACCATAAGATGCCTAGAAAGAAACCTAACCAATGAGATAAAAGATCTGTATTCTGAAAATTATAGAACACTTATGAAAGAAATTGAAGATGACACAACGAAATGGAAAAAAACATTCCATGCTCATGGATTGGAAGAACAAACATTGTTAAAACGTCTATACTACACAAAGCAATCTACACAGTTAATGCAGCCCCTATCAAAATACTACCAGCAATTTTCACAGAGCTAGAACAAATAATTCTGAACTTTGTATGGAACCACAAGAGACCCCAAATAGCCCAAACAATCTTGAAAAAAAATCTGGAGTAATCACAATTCTGGACTTTAAGCTATATTACAAACCTGTAGTCATCAAGACAGTATGGTACTGGCACAAATACACATTGGTCAATGGAACAGAATAGAAAACCCAGAAATGGACCCACAAGTATAAGATCAAATAATCTTTGACAAAACAGAAAAGAAAACCCAATGGGAAAATTAATGCCTCCTGAAGAAATTGTGTTGAGAAAACTGAACAACAACATGCAAAAAAATGAACCTGGACCACGTTCTTACCCCGTACACAAAAATAAATTCAAAATGGATGGATGACCTAAATTTTAGATTGGAAAACATTAAGACCCTAGAGGAAAACATAGGTGGCATCCTTTTTGATATCACCCATAGCAACTTCTTACTAAACATATCTCTGTAGGCAAGGGAAACAAAACAAAAAGAGACCTATTGAGACTTCATCAAGATAAAACCTTTCTGCACTGCGAAGGAAACAATCTACAAAACTAAAAGACAACCTACAGAATGGGAGAAGATATTTGTGAATGACATATATGATAAAAGGGTTAGTATCCAAAATCTATAAAGAATGTATTAAACTTGACACCCACGTATACAATAATTTAGTTAAGAAATTGGCTGAAGTCATTAATAGACATTTTTCCAAAGAAGGCATAAAGATGGTTAATAGACAAATGAAAGATGCTCAACATCACTCATCATCAAAGACATATAAATCAAAAACACGATGAGACTCGATCTCACTCCTGTCATAATGGCTAATATTAAGGACACAAGAATCAATAGATGTTGGCAAGGATGTGGATAAAAAGGAACCCTCTTACACTATCACTGGGAGTACAAATTGGTGCAGCCACTCTGAAAAACAGTATGGAGGTTCCTCAAAGAGGTAAAATGGAACTACCCTATGACCCAGAAATTTCACTACTAGGTATTTGCCCAAAGGATACACAATACTGATTTGAAGGGACATATACATTTCAATGTTTATAGCAGCATTTTCAATGGTAGCCAGATTATGGAAACAGAACAAATGTCCATAGACTGGTGACTGGATAGAAAGGTGTTGTGTGTATATATATACAAATGAAATATTACTCAGCCATTAAAAAAATGAAATCTTGCCATTTGCAATGACATGGATGGAACTGGAGAGTATTATGCTAAACAAAATAAGTCAAAGAAAGACAAATACCATATGATTTCATTTATATGTGGAATATAAGAAACAAAAGAAGGGAACAAAGAAAAAAGAGATAGAAAAACACTTTTACTTCTTAAAAGGTTTTATTTAATTTCCATTTATTTAACATGCATTGTGAGAACGGAGTCTCCAGAGCCAAGCGCAGACGAGAGGCCCACGGAAGTGGGTAGGAAGGGTGGCAAGGTGGTGCCCGCTCCACGGACTGGCGGGAGGGAGCCGGGGCGGAGGGGCAGCCTGCCAACCAAGCAGAGCCCCCGAGTCTGGCTTGCAAAAGCAGAGGTGCCGGACAGAGTGTGTTCCGACAGCAAGCAGGACTTAGCATCTGGGAGGTCATAGGTTAACAGCTCTGCTCAGAAAGCGTGAAGGCTGGAGGACAAAGGGATGGAGAGTTGCTGAGCCCCTGGATAACAGAGCTCAGCTTGGCGGGGAACAAAGGCGCTCGCCAGCGCCATCTCCCTCCCCATCCCCCAGCCAAAATCCCAAAGGGAACCAGTTCCTGCCAGGGAACTTGCTTGCACCACACAAACACCAAATGCTGTACTTCTGTGGAGCCACCCCTCCGGCAGCAGGTCTGATTACCTCCTGTTGCCACAGGGCCCCTCCTGAAATGGATCACCCAAGGAGAAGTGAGGTAAGCCTGCCCCTCCTGCCCCCCGTGCACCTTGCCTACTCACCCCAGCTAATATGCCAGATCCCCAGCACCACAAGCCTGGCAGTGTGCAAGTAGCCCAGACGGGCCACGCCACCCCACAGTGAATCCCGCCCCTAGGAGAGGGGAAGAGAAGGTACACACCAGTCTGAATGTGGCCCCAGCAGTGGGCTGGGTGCAGACATCAGGTCGGACTGTGGCCCCGCCCACCAACTCCAGTTATACACCACAGCACAGGGGAAGTGCCCTGCAGGTCCGCACCACTCCAGGGACTATCCAAAAATGACCAAACAGAAGAATTCCCCTCAAAAGAATCTCCAGGAAATATCAACAGCTAATGAACTGATCAAAAAGGATTTAAATACTATAACAGAAAGTGAATTTAGAATAATAGTCATAAAATTAATCGCTGGGCTGGAAAACAGTATAGAGGACAGCAGAGAATCTCTTGCTACAGAGATCAAGGGACTAAAGAACAGTCATGAGGAGCTGAAAAACGCTTTAAACGAAATGCAAAACAAAATGGAAGCGACGACAGCTCGGATTGAAGAGGCAGAGGAGAGAATAGGTAAACTAGAAGATAAAGTTATGGAAAAAGAGGAAGCTGAGAAAAAGAGATAAAAAAATCCAGGAGTATGAGGGGAAAATTAGAGAACTAAGCGATACACTAAAAAGAAATAATATACGCATAATTGGTATCCCAGAGGAGGAAGAGAGAGGGAAAGGTGCTGAAGTGGTACTTGAAGAAATAATAGCTGAGAACTTCCCTGAACTGGGGAAGGAAAAAAGGCACTGAAATCCAAGAGGCACAGAGAACTCCCTTCAGATGTCACTTGAATCGATCTTCTGCACGACATATCATAGTGAAACTGGCAAAATACAAGGATAAAGAGAAAATTCTGAAAGCAGCAAGGGATAAATGTGCCCTCACATATAAAGGGAGACCTATAAGACTCGTGACTGATCTCTCTTTTGAAACTTGGCAGGCCAGAAAGGATTGGCACGAGATCTTCAATGTATTGAAAAGAAAAAAATATGCAGCTGAGAATCCTTTATCCAGCAAGTCTGTCATTTAGAATAGAAGGAGAGATAAAGGTCTTCCCAAACAACAACAACAACAACAACAACAACAACAAAAAACTGAAGGAATTTGTCACCACTAAACAAGCCCTACAAGAGATCCTAAGGGGGATCCTGTGAGACAGAGTACCAGAGATATCACTACAAGCATGAAACCTACAGACATCACAATGACTCTAAATCCATATCTTTGTATAATAACACTGAATGTCAGTGGATTAAATGCGCCAACCAAAAGACATAGGGTATCAGAATGGATAAAAAAACAAGACCCATCTATTTGCTGTCTACAAGATACTCATTGTAGATCTGAGGACACCTTTAGATTGAGAGTGAGGGGATGGAGAACTATTTATCATGCTACTGGAAGCCAAAAGAAAGCTGGAGTAGCCATACTTATATCAGACAAACTAGACTTTAAATTAAAGGCTGTAACAAGAGACGAAGAAGGGAATTGTATAATAATTACAGGGTCTATCCATCAGGAAGAGCTAACAGGTATAAATGTCTATGCACTGAATACGGGAGCCCCCAAATATACAAAACAATTACTCATAAACATAAGCAACCTTATTGATAAGAATGTGGTAATTGCCGGACACTTTAACACTCCGCTTACAGAAATGGATAGATCATCTAGACACACGGTCAATAAAGAAACAAGGGCCCTGAATGATACATTGGATCAGATGGACTTGACAGATATACTTAGAACTCTGCATCCCAAAGCAACAGAATATACTTTCTTCTCGAGTGCACATGGAACATTCTCCAAGATAGATCATATACTGGGTCACAAAACAGCCCTTCATAAGTATACAAGAATTGAAATTATACCATGCATACTTTCAGACCACAGTGCTATGAAGCTTGAAATCAACCACAGGAAAAAGTCTGGAAAACCTCCAAAAGCATGGAGGTTAAAGAACACCCTACTAACGAATGAGTGGGTCAACCAGGCAATTAGAGAAGAAATTAAAAAATATATGGAATCAAACGAAAATGAAAATACAACAATCCAAACGCTTTGGGATGCAGCGAAGGCAGTCTTGAGAGGAAAATACGTTGCAATCCAGGCCTATCTCAAGAAACAAGAAAAATCCCAAATACAAAATCTAACAGCACACCTAAAGGGAATAGAAGCAGAACAGCAAAGGCAGCCTAAACCCAGCAGAAGAAGAGAAATAATAAAGATCAGAACAGAAATAAACAATATAGAATCTAAAAAAACTGTAGAGCAGATCAACGAAAGCAAGAGTTGGTTTTTTGAAAAAATAAACAAAATTGACAAACCTCTAGCCAGGCTTCTCAAAAAGAAAAGGGAGATGACCCAAATAGATAAAATCATGAAGGAAAATTGAATCATTACAACCAATCCCTCAGAGATACAAGCAATTATCAGGGAATACTATGAAAAATTATATGCCAACAAACTGGACAACCTGGAAGAAATGGACAAATTCCTAAACACACACACTCTTCCAAAACTCAATCAGGAGGAAATAGAAAGCTTGAACAGACCCAGAACCAGTGAAGAAATTGAATCGGTTATCAAAAATCTCCCAACAAAAAAAAGTCCAGGACCAGATGGCTTCCCAGGGGAGTTCTACCAGACGTTTAAAGCAGAGATAATACCTATCCTTCTCAAGCTATTCCAAGAAATAGAAAGGGAAGGAAAACTTCCAGACTCATTCTATGAAGCCAGTATTCCTTTGATTCCTAAACCAGACAGAGACCCACTAATGAAAAGAACTACAGGCCAATATCCCTGATGAATATGGATGCAAAAATTCTCAATAAGATACTAGCAAATCGAATTCAACGGCATATAAAAAGAATTATTCACCATGATCAAATGGGATTAATTCCTGGGATGCAGGGCTGGTTCAACATTCGCAAATCAATCAACGTGATACATCACATTAACAAAAAAAAAAAAAAGAGAAGAACCATATGATCCTGTCAATCGATGCAGAAAAGGCCTTTGACAAAATCCAGCACCCTTTCTTAATAAAAACCCTTGAGAAAGTCGGGATAGAAGGAACATACTTAAACATCATAAAAGCCATTTATGAAAAGCCCACAGCTAACATCATCCTCAATGGGGAAAAACTGAGAGCTTTTTCCCTGAGATCAGGAACACGACAGGGATGCCCACTCTCACCGCTGTTGTTTAACATACTGTTGGAAGTTTAGCATCAGCAATCGGACAACAAAAGGTTATCAAAAGCATCAAAATTGGCAAAGATGAAGTCCAGCTTTCACTTTTTGCAGATGACATGATACTATACATGGAAAATCCGATAGACTCCACCAGAAGTCTGCTAGAACTTATACATGAATTCAGCAAAGTTGCAGGATACAAAATCAATGTACAGAAATCAGTTGCATTCTTACACACTAATAATGAAGCAACAGAAAGACAAATAAAGAAACTGATACCATTCACAATTGCACCAGGACGCATAAAATACCTAGGAATAAATCTAACAAAAGATGTACAAGATCTGTACGCTGAAAACTATAGAAAGCTTATGAAGGAAATTGAAGAAGATATAAAGAAATGGAAAGACATTCCCTGCTCATGGATTGGAAGAATAAATATTGTCAAAATGTCAATACTACCCAAAGCTATCTACACATTCAATGCAATCCCAATCAAAATTGCACCAGCATTCTTCTCGAAACTAGGACAAACAATTCTAAAATTCATATGGAACCACAAAAGGCCCTGAATAGCCAAAGTAATATTGAAAAAGAAGACCAAAGCAGGAGGCATCACAATCCCAGACTTTAGCCTCTACTACAAAGCTGTCATCATCAAGACAGCATGATATTGGCACAAAAACAGACACATAGACCAATGGAATTGAATAGAAACCCCAGAACTAGACCCACAAACGTATGGCCAACTAATCTTTGACAAAGCAGGTAAGAACATCCAATGGAAAAAAGACAGTCTCTTTAACAAATGGTTTTGGGAGAACTGGACAGCAACATGCAGAAGGTTGAAACTAGACCACTTTCTCACACCATTTACAAAAATAAACTCAAAATGGATAAAGGACCTGAATGTGAGACAGGAAACCATCAAAACCCTAGAGGAGGAAGCAGAAAAAGACCACTCTGACTTCATCCACAGCAATCTCTTACTTGACACATCCCCAAGGGCAAGGGAATTAAAGCAAAAATGAATTACTGGGACCTTATGAAGATAAAAAGCTTCTGCACAGCAAAGGAAACAACCAACAAAACTAAAAGGCAACCAATGGAATGGGAAAAGATATTTGCAAATTACATATCGGACAAAGGGCTAGTATCCAAAATCTATAAAGAGATCACCAACTCCACACCTGAAAAACAAATAATCCAGTGAAGAAATGGGCAGAAAACATGAATAGACACTTCTCTAAAGAAGACATCCGGATGGCCAACAGGCACATGAAAAGATGCTCAATGTCGCTCCTCATCAGGGAAATATAAATCAAAACCACAGTCAGATATCACCTCATGGCAGTCAGAGTGGCCAAAATGAACAAATCAGGAGACTCTAGATGCTGGAGAGGATGTGGAGAAACGGGAACCCTCTTGCACTGTTGGTGGGAATGCAAATTGGTGCAGCCGCTCTGGAGAACAGTGTGGAGGTTCCTGAGAAAATTAAAAATAGACCTACCCTATGACCCAGCAATAGCCCTGCAAGGAATTTACCCAAGGGATACAGGAGTACTGATGCATAGGGGCACTTGTACCCCAATGTTTATAGCAGCACTCTCAACAATAGCCAAATTATGGAAAGAGCCTAAATGTCCATCAACTGATGAATGGATAAAGAGATTGTGGTTTATATACACAATGGAATACTACGTGGCAATGAGAAAGAATGAAATATGGCCTTTTGTAGCAACGTGGATTGAACTGGAGAGTGTTCTGCTAAGTGAAATAAGCCATACAGAGAAAGACAGATACCATATGGTTTCACTCTTATGTGGATCCTGAGAAACTTAACAGAAACCCATGGGGGAAGGGAAGGAAAAAAAAAGAGAGGTTAGATTGGGAGAAAGCCGAAGCATAAGAGACTCTTAAAATCTGAGAACAGACTGAGGGTTGATGGGGGGTGGGAGGGAGGGGAGGGTGGGTGATGAGTATTGAGGAGGGCACCTTTTGGGATGAGCACTGGGTGTTGTATGGGAACCAATTTGACAATAAATTTCATATATTGAAAAAAATAACAATAAGAAAAAGTCAAAAAAAAGAAAGAGTTTGGCAGGTTTTTTTTTTCCATTTGTATTTTTTTGGAACAGTTTCAAGAGAATAGGTGGTAACTCTTCCTTAAATGTTTGGTAGAATTCCCTTGGAAAGCCATCTGGCCCTGGACTCTTGTTTTTGGGAGGTTTTTGATTACTAATTCGATTTCCTTACTGCTTTTGGGTCTGTTCAAATTTTCTATTTCTTCCTGTTTCAGTTTTGGTAGTGTACATGTTTCTAGGAATTTGTTCATTTCTTCCAGATTCCCCGTTTTATTGGCGTATAATTGCTCATAGGATTCTCTTATTATTGTTTTTATTTCTGTTGTGTTGGTTGTGATCTCTCCTCTTTCGTTCTTGATTTTACTTATTTAGATCCTTTCCTTTTTCTTCTTGATCAAACTGGCTAGTGGTGTATCAATTTTGTTAATTCGTTCAAAGTGCCAGCTTCTGGTTTCATTGATCTCTTCTGTTTCTTTGTTTGTTTGTTTCGATAGCATTGATTTCTGTTCTAATCTTTATTATTTCCTGTCTTCTGCTGGTTTGGGGTTTTATTTGCTGTTCTTTTTCCAGCTCCTTAAGGCGTAAGGTTAGGTTGTGTATCTCAGATCTTTCTTCCTTCTTTAGGAAGGCCTGAATTGCTATATACTCTCCTCTTATGTCCGCCTTTGCTGCATCCCAGAGGTTTTGGGCTGTGGTGTTATCATTTTCATTAGCTTCCATGTACTTTTTAATTTCCTCTTTAACATTTTGGTTATCCTATTTGTTCTTTAGTAGGATGTTTTTAATCTCCAAATCTTTGTTACCTTTCCAAATTTTCTCACATGGGTGATTTCCACATTCATAGCATTGTGGTCTGAAAATATGCACAGTATGATCTCGATCTTTTTGTTCTTACTTAGGGCTGGTTTGTGTCCCCGTGTATGGTCTATTCTGGAGAACGTTCCATGTGCACTAGAGAAGAATGTATATTCTGTTACTTTAGGACGAAATGTTCTGAATATATCTGTTCAGTCCATCTGGTCCAATGTGGATATATATATATATATATATATATATATATATATATTCATCTTTTCTCCCCTCAGAAAGCCTCCCCCTTAAAATTTCTTGTAGGGCTGGTTTAGTGGTCACAAACTCCCTTAATTTTTTTTTTTTTTTTGGTCTGGAAAACTTTTTATCTCTCATTTTTTGAATGACAGCCTTTCTGTATAAAGAATTCTTGGCTGCATATTTTTCTGATTCAACTCATTGAATATATCCTGCCACTCCTTTCTGGCCTGCCAAGTTTCTGTGGATAGGTCTGCTGCAAACCTGATCTGTCTTCCCTTGAAAGTTAAGGACTTTTTTCCCCTTGCTGCTTTCATGATTCTCTCCTTGCCTGAGTATTTTGTGCATTGACTATGATATGCCTTGTTGATGGTCATTTTTTGTTGACTCTAATGGGGTTCCTCTGTGCTTCCTGGATTTGATGTCTGTCTTTCCCTAGATTAGGAAAGTTTTTTGCTATGATTTGTTCACATAACCCTTCTACCCCTCTTTCTCCCTCTTCCTCTTCTGGGACCCCTATGATTCTGATGGTGTTTCTTTTTCAATCAGTCACTGATTTCTCTCATTCTCCAATCTTGCTCTTTGTCTTAGTCCCCCTCTTTTTTCTGCTTCGTTATTCTCTATAAGTTTGTCCTCTATTTCACTGATTCTCTGTTCTGCCTTGTCTGTCCTTGCCACTGCTGCATCAATCCGTGATTTCAGCTCAGTTATAGCATTTCTAATTTCATTCTTGCTATTTTTTACTTCTTTTATCTCTGCAGAAAGTGATTCTAATCTATTTTTGACTCCACCTTCTCTTCTTATTATCGTGGTCCTAAATTCTGGTTCAGACATCTTGCTTGTATCTCTGTTGTTTAAATCCCTGTCTGTAGTTTCTTCATGTTCTTTCTTTTGGGGTGAATTACTTTGTTTTCTCATTTTGAAGGGAGAAAAGGAATTAATGAGGTAAATAAATTGAAATAAAAAAAATAAAATTAAATAAATATTAAAATTAAAAACACACACACAAAAATTGAATAGATATTGCTAGATCCTAGGTGTGTTTTGGTCTGGGTTTTGTAAGTGGTTTCACAGATAAGAGAAACAAAAAGAAAAAAGGGGGGGAGGAAATAAAAGGAGGTCATTTAAGAATTTGAAAAAATGAATACACTATAGTAGAATAAAATGTAATTATGTGTGTAAAATAGAATTTGAAAAAAATATGCACAAAAGTAGAGAATACAGTAGAAAAAATTAAATAAAAATATTTTCAATAAAAATTTAAAAGAAATATGATTTTTTTCTTTTTCTGTATTTAAGAAAATGAAAAGAAAAAGAAAAAGATAAAAAAGAACAAAAGAAAAGAAATAAAGAAATTGTTTGAAAATTTGAAAAAGTGAATACACTGTAGTAGACTACAATAAAATGATGGGAGTAACATAGAATTTGAAAAAAATTACATACAGGCAAAAATATAGTAATAAAATTAAATAAAATATTTTTAAAAGACATTGAATGTACAAATGAGGTTGTTCTCTTTCTTCATTCAAGAAAAAGAATGGAAATGAAAATGAGAAAAAAAGAAAAAAACTAAGAATAAAGGAAATTGTTTGAAAATTTGAAAAGGTGAGTACTCTGAAGTAAAGTGCACTAAAATAAAATGATGGAAGTAAAGTAGAATTTGAAAAAAAAATACACAAAAGTAAAAAATGTAGTAACAAAATTAAATACAGATATTTCTAGTAAAAATTGAAAATGAAAATGAGTTTTTTTCTCTTTCTGTATTCAAGAAAAGAAATTGTAGAAGAAAACAAGGAAAAAGAGAAAAAAATGGAAAAAAGGGGAAAAAATTGAATAGATGAACCTGCTAACAGATTGAAGTAGGACTGAAATTACATCGTTTCCCCTAGAGGTCAGTCCATGTATCTCTTTATAGTCCATAAATTAAGCTGGTGGTGAGGCTTGTGTTCCTGAAGAGCAAAGTTGGCCCATTTGGGTGGTGCTCAGTGTAACAGCTCCACTCTCCACTAGATAGCGCTGCTCGCCTACTGGGGTGGATTGTTGAGATGCATGTAGTTGTGCATGTGCATGTGCATGCACAGGAGCAGTGAAAATGGCGCCACCCAGCTACCCAGCCTGTTTTCCTGGATAAGCATTCACGCACTGGTCCTCCTACTTCAGCTCTCATCCACTCCCGGCTTTTTCACACTCTGTGACCAGGCCCCAGGCAGTACCTCTCTCCCAAGTTTTGTCTCAGATGTGGCTGTTTTCCCCAGCCCCTTACTTCTGAAGGACTGCGGCTTTGACCTGCTCCGCCCCTCCACATGCAGGACGGTATGACCAAGCAATGGCCGAATGAGCAATGGCCGAATGTCGGCTACACCCAGGAAGGCCAGATGGACCCTGCTGTTGCTGGTGCCCGAGACTGCAGCCGGGTGCCAGCCCGCCCCCCAAAAAGATTGTGAGACAGTGTAGCCTCAGCATTTCAGGGACCATGGAAAATTGCAACACACTTCTGGCACCAGGCTTCACCCTCAACAACATTTCCCCAGCATCAGTGAATGTGGCTGCCTTCTGGGGTCTGCTGCGACCAGGTGTATTCAACTGTCTCTACCAAATGTCCTTCCAGCAGTGGAACTGCTTTTCCCCATGTGGTCTGAGAATCTCCTGGGCCCCACTCTGTTTCTGGGGATTAATTTTTCCCTTCAGAGCACCACCAGGTATTGAGCTGCGGTGTTGCAGCCTTTGCGTTCCTCTGGTTTACAGTCTTAATGGAATTTAAACCCTCTCCTTTCTCCTTTCTCCCTTTTTAGTTTAGTCCCTGTGGCTGTTTCCAATTTTCCACTTTCTCTCCAGCTGTTTTTGGGGAGGGGTGCTTTTCCCATATGCTCCCCCCTCCCCAGTCTCTGTCCTCTCTCCTCCCACAAAAGGGGTTCCCGAACTTTCACGGCTTCTTGCTCCACAAGTTCAGCTCTTCATGTCAAGTGCCTGCTGAATTCTGTGGTTCACGTTGTGCAGATTGTTGTGTTAATCTTCCAATCAGTTTTCTAGGTGTGTAGGATGGTTTAGTGTTGGTCTGGCTGTATTTCATGGACGTGAGACACACCAAAAGCTTCCATGCTGTTCTGCCATCTTGGCTCCTCCTGAAAACTTTTTCAACCCATTCATTCTTTGGTAGGGTGTTCTTTAACCTCCATGCTTTTGATGGTTTTCCAGATTTTTCCTGTGATTGATTTCAAGTTCCATAGCATTGTTGTCTGAAAGTATGTATGGTATGATCTCAATTCTTGTATACTTATGAATGGCTGTTTGTGACCCAGTATGTGATCTATCTTGGAGAATGTTCCATGTGCACTCGAGAAGAAAGTATATTCTGTTGCTTTGGGATGCAGAGTTCTAAATAGATCTGTCAAGGCCATCTGATCCAATGTATCATTCAGGGCCCTAGTTTCATTATTGATCCTGTGTCTAGATGATCTATCCATTGTTGTAAGTGGAGTATTAAAGTCCCCTGTGATTACCACATTCTTATCAATAAGGTTACTTGTTTGTGATTAATTGTTTTATATATTTGGGGGCTTTCATATTCGGTGCATAGACATTTATAATTGTTAGCTCTTCCTGATGGATAGACCCTGTGATTATTATATAATGCCCTTCTTCATCTCTTGTTACAGCCTTTAATTTAAAGTCTAGTTTGTGTGATATAAGTATGGCTACTCCAGCTTTCTTTTGATTTCCAGTAGCATGATAAATAGTTCTGCATCCCCTCACTCTCAATTTGAAGGTGTTCTCAGGTCTAAAATGGGTCTCTTGTAGATAGCAAATAGATGGGTCTTGTTTTTTTTTTATCCATTCTGATTCCCTATGTCTTTTGGTTGGAGCATTTAGTCCATTTACATTCATTGTTATTATCGAAAGATATGTGTATAGAGTCATTTTGATGTCTGTAGGTTTCATGCTTGTAGTGATGTCTCTGGTACTTTGTGATCCTTGCAGCATTTCACTCACAGAATCCGCCTTAGGATCTCTTGTAGGGCTGGTTTAGTGGTGATGAATTCCTTCAGTTTCTGTTTGTTTGGGAAAACCTTTATCTCTCTTTATATTCTGAATGACAGACTTGCTGGATAAAGGTTTCTTGGCTGCATATATTTTCTGTTCATCACATTGAAGATTTCCTTCCATTCCTTTCTGGCCTGCCAAGTTTCAGTAGATACATCTGCCACTACTCTTATGTGTGTACCTTTGTAAGTTAGAACATGTTTATCTCCAGCTTCTTTCAGGATTTTCTCTTTATCCTTGTATTTTGGCAGTTTCAGTATGATATGTCATGCAGAAGATCGATTCAAGTTACATCTGAAGTGAGTTCTCTGTGCCTCTTGGATTTCAATGCCTTTTTCCTTCCCCAGATCAGGGTAGTTCTCAGCTATGACTTGTTCAAGCACACCTTCAGCACATTTCTCTCTCTCTTCTTATGAAATTCCTATGATATGGATGTTGTTCCATTTGATTGCATCACTTAGTTCTCTAATTCTCCCCTCATACTCCTGGATTTTTTTATCTCTCTTTTTCTCAGCTTCCTCTTTTTCCATAATTTTATCTTCTAATTCACCTATTCTCACCTCTGCCTTTTCAATCTGTGCTGTGGCCACTTCCATTTTATTTTGCACCTCATTTACAGCATTTTTTAACTCCTCATGACTATTTCTTAGTCCCTTGATCTCTGTATCAATAGATTCTCTGCTGTCCTCTATGCTTTCTTTCAAGTCCAGCGATTAATTTTATGACTATTATTCTAAATTCTTGTTCTGTTATATTGCTTAAATCATTTTTGATCAATTCGTTAGCTGTCACTACTTCCTGGAGTTTCTTTTGAGGAGAATTCTTCTGTTTCCTCATCTTAGGTAGTCCCTGTGGTGGCTCCAAACTGCAGGGCACTTCTCCTGTGCTGTCCGAAGTAACTTGTGTTGGTGTGCGCGGCTGCATTGAGACCCGATTTCTGTCCCCAGCTCACCACTGGGACACAGTCAGACTGGTGTGTATTTTATGCTCCCCTCTCCCAGGGACAGGACTCACTGTTAAGTGGTGTGGCCCCTGTCTGGGCTGCTTGCGTACTTATAGGCTTGAGGTGCTGCTTCAATGTGATCTGGCCAAGGGCATATTAGCGGGGGTGGATCCTCAAGGTGCACAGGGGCAGGAGGGGCAAGCTTAGCTACATTTTTCATTGGTGGTCACCTGCGGGAGGGGCCCTGCTGCACCAGAAAGGAGGCAGGCTCCTCGGAGGGATGGGTCCACAGAAGCACAGTGTTGGGCGTTTGCATGGTGCCATCAATTTCAGTGACGGGAACTGGTTTATTTGAAATTATGGCTGGGGGATGAGAGAGGGAAATGGTGCTTGCCAGTGCCTTTTCCCCCGCTGAGCTGAGCTCTGTCTTCCTGGGCTCAACAACTATCCCTCCTGGGGTCCTCTCACCCTTCCTGCTCTCTGAGAGCAGAGATATTGACTTTTAACATTTCAGATATTAAGTGCTGCTGGCTGTCAGAATTCATGGAATCCAGCCCCTCCGCTTTTGCAAGCTAGACTTCAGGGGCTCTGCCTTGCTGGGCGTGCTGCCCCTCCACTGCCCTGGCTCACTTCCACCAGTCCGTGTAGCATGCACCATCTCTCCGCCCTTCCTACCCTCTTCTGTGGGACTCTTGTCTAAGCTTGGCCCCAAGAGTCCGTTCTACTAGTCTTCTGGCAGTTTTCTTGGTTATTTAGGCAGATGTGGGTGGAATCTAAGTAATCAGCAGGAAGAGGTGAGCCCACTTCCTCCCACGCTGTCATCTTCTCCAGCTCCTCCAAGTTGTCATTGTTTTTCTTCCACAATCTTTTTATAGGCTTTCTCCTCTCAGCTAATTAGATTTCCTTCTCTAAAATATCCTTATATTTTTTCTGAGAGTAAACTTAGCACTCTCCTCTGGAGTGTGTGGTGAACTTAACACTGGTTCAACATTATCAGAGGGGTAAAAGGTCTCCTTTTAGCTGAGCCCTTAAGGGGGATATGTCCTCTGGGAAACTGCAAAGCAAGAAGAAAGTGGGTGAGGAGGGCAATTTTGTCCCCATTATATTTGAGGTATGCATGTTTTCAGCTACAGTTTTGTTGTTACATGAACAACAGTAATTTAAGAATTCAGACTTTTCTGATTATGTATTGTTTGACTTCCCTCTTTTCCTCAGACCACCTCTACCCTTAACTCTCCTCACTTTCTCCATACTTCTCTTTAGTTTCACCCTATTCTACCCCACATTCTTCTCAGCCCCAGCTTTCCAAACCTTCTGTTGTTGTTGTTGTTGTTTTACTAGGAGCAGTGAGGGTGGAGCCCTCTTACTGTGGCTTTTCCTCCCCTCTCTCTAGTCCTCAAACTGGGCTTCACCATAGTAGTTTGTCAGCTGGTTTTCAAAAAAAAGGAAGGAGAAGCAGAAGGATGAAGAGGAGGGGAAGAGGAAAAAGGAAGAATAGCATCTTGTGGGCCCTGATACACTAAGTATCTGCATATCTTTGAGCTATTGTTCTTTAGGTTCCATGCCTAATTTAACTCTTATACTCCTCAACTGTGTCTTTGGGTATAGAGGAAAGCATAGACTGTTACTTCAAGCAGGCCATCTCCCTAAGACTTAGGATGGGATGGAAGGAGCCGAAGATATTGCAAGTTGCTATTCAGTTTATGCTTTAAGCCAGCTTATACAAAAGAGAGCCTGTGGTTCTTCCTAGAAGGAGAGAGAAACTGATAACTACTTTTAGTTCTTTTAGTTCTTCATACATCCTCCTACACACCCTTTTTTATGACTTCTACAATGCCAGCCACATGATGATTATTGATGTGTCAAGAGGCAAATAATATAAAGGAAAAACTGTGCCTTTGCCCTTACCTATGGTCATGGGGTACACAGTTCCCTGTGAGCCACATTTGAGTCGTAATTTGAGACAGAAGCCAAGTCTATAAGACTAAAGGGAAATATGGACTAACGTGCTGTGTTTAATTAACTAAATTTTCCTTCACTGGAGCTTCTTGCAAATATGAATGTTATCATTTCTCCCCCTAACAGCATGGTTCTTGATATAGTGCAGTTCTTAACACATGACAGGGAAGAATATTGTGTTTATTTTCCAAGTTTCAATAATTTATTTATGTTTTGCAAAATTTGAATTTGCCATCTGAGGTTTTAGTTTTCCCCACAAATAAAGTTGAGGCAGTATTACTAAAAAGCAAAAAAATAAACAAAAAAAAAAACCCTAGGGTTTAAAATAAATTAAAGACTGTTAATAAGAATGTAAACGTTTAACTATCTGAAGATGGATATTGCTTCTTGAAAAGCTTTTACAGATTGGACAAGGGACTCATTATTACCTTGAAGTACACCTAGCCTACACAAGGAATTGTATTGGCTACTCTTTAAAATTTATTTCAGTTATATGCTGATTTTCATCTGCACATGACAAAAATGGTTTAATTCTTGCTATAGACAGTTCATTGTCCTTTCATGCACTTGAATCTAATAGAATATTTTCTAGTATTGTTGAAAATAGCATTTGTTGGAGTGATGGGAATCCTATGTTGTGTAGAACTCCCAAAATTTTATACACTGAGATTCTAAGTCTCCACGGGATAAAGTGATTCATTTTTAAAGAATGTGTGGAGAGTTGTACACTTGTTTATATGGATCCACGCCAATATATCTTACCTTGATAGCTAGGCAGATGGTGGAAAAACATGATATAGTAAGACAGGGAATTCTTTATAACCCCTTCTGCAAGGATATTCTTTCATTCAATAGGGATATGATTTCATTCAACAAATTCATATGCATGTTAACTTAATCTCTTTCCCTTAAATTTTATCATATGTAAAATGGGGGTAGTAACAATACCTACCCATAGGTTATTAGAAGGATTCAATAACTTTATGTGTGTATATAAAATATATAACATATGTACATAATATGTATATACACATATATGAATATAATTCAGTGACTTTAAGTGTATATAAAATATGTAATATGCTTATATATATATCAGATATATGTATATATAATAGAGAAAAAGAGGGAGAGAGAGAGATATGCTTAGAACAGAATTTGGCACATAGTTAACGCTCAATAACTGTTATTGTGAATAATAATACCGGATACCCAGGTTACAGAAATGATAATGCCTAGTGCCTAAACTCAGGGACTTTATAATGTAGTGGGGGGAGGCAATTCTGTCAACAAATATGGTAGAAAGAGCACAGAGGAAGCAATGGTCAGTTTGGTCAGAGGAAGCAATGGTCAATTTACATGAAGGAATTAAGGAGGGGAGGTGGATAGAGATCTTAGGCCATTTCAAATAAAGAAAGCAAGATTAGCCAAAGTATAGAGGATGGAAGAAGCCTGTCATTCTCAGGTATTTGTAATACAGGTAAGCAGCAAAAGCTCTGCTGCTTGAGAAGTAGTTAGAGTCCAGATCACAGCAGGTCAAAGATGATTCCCATCATCTTTGGGATGCTGGGAATCCCAAAGGTGTGCTGCCTTAGAGGCTGAGGTGCCTGGTGATGCCATTCAAGTAGTAAGCTGGTGAAATACAGCAGGAAGAACAGAGAGTTTGGGACAGAGTAATAGAAGATTATTAGAAGGCATTCAGGTAGAAATATTAAGCCAGTGTGCATATATGTGTTTGGAAGTACTGGGCTCTGAATCTCAAATTCCTTATTTGAAAAAAAAGGGGGTGGTCTTGGAGAGTATCATAGTATTTACTTTCCAGGGTTGTTATATAGCCTGGATAACAGGTTGTCATCTAGCCCAGTGACTTCCCCATATTAGGTACTGAATACACAGCAGCTATTATTATTTATTCTGCCCCTCTGCTCTATCTCTACCCCTGCTTTGTTTTTTCTCTTCTCTTTCCTCTTTTTTAAAATAATTGTGGTAGAGGGCACCTGGGTGGCTCAGTCTGTGAAGCATATGGTTTTGGTCATGATCTCATGGTTCATGAGTTTGAGCCTTGGATCAGGCTCTGTGCTGACAACTCAGAGCCTGTAGCCTGCTTCAGATTCTGAGTCTCCCTCTCCCTCTGCCCCTTGTTGGGTCACACTCTGTCTCTCTCTCTGTGTGCCTCAAAAATAAATAAACATTTAAAAAAATTTTTTTTAAGAATTGTGTTAGAGAAGAGGCACTGAAAAGAGCTTGTGGTTGCTTGTGACTTCCTGACCTCATTTTAAAGTGAGCTAGAGAGAGACTTCCAGGCAAGGGCAAAGAAATCCTGGAAATGTGGCTGTTACCCTATGGATTCAGCTCTACAGGAATCTTTACTGATGCGCGGCTGACAGGCAGTCCCAGGGGGTTGAGAACTCCATTCTTACAGGTCTGGTATCTGGGAGATTAAAAGCTTTCTGTATTCACAATTCCCTCAACTCTTTCTTTCCCACCCACTCTCAGTTCCTTTGTTGATCTCTTAGAAAATTCCACCAGCTCCATTCTCCTTTGCTCTTAGTCTCCTCCCTTAGAAGATACTGTGACCTCATGGAAGCCGAAGACAAAGGACGGGTGTGTGACTGCTGATTGGGAAGAAAAAAGTTCTGATACTAGAGACTGGGTAACAGTGTGATGCCATTTTCACCGCTCCCAAGCATGTGCATACGCACCTACAAGCGCCACAAAGATCCACCCCAGTAAGCTAAGCAGCGCCATCTAGTGGTGAACAGAGCTGGTAACCAACCCCTGCCCAACTGAGCCAACCTCACTCTTCAAGAACACAAGTCTCACCACCTGCTTAGTTTATGGACTATAAAATGTTTCATAGTTTGATTTATAGGGGAAAATGAAGTAATTCCAGTTGTATTTAAGTCTGTTAGCCGGTCCATCTATTCAATTTTCTTTCTTCTTTCTCCTTTTTGTTTCTTTTCTTTTTCTTGAATACAGAAAGAGAAAAAATAATTTTTTATTTTCAATTTTTATTAAAATATTTTCTTTAATTATTTTCTACTATATATTTTACTTTTGTGTAAATTTTTCAAATTCTATTTACATCTATTTTTACTAGTCTAATTCAGTGTATTCATTTCTTCAAATTTTCAAATGATTTCCTTGTCTTCCCCCTTTTCCATTGTTTTTCTCTAATCTGTCAAGGTACTTTCAACACAGAGACCAAATCACCTAGGATCTAGCATCATTTATTCAATTGTTATGTGTGTGTGTGTGTGTGTTTGTTTTCAATTTGTTAATTTTAATATTTTTTTAATTTTAATTTTTTTAATTTTAATATTTTATACCTCATTGATTCCTTTTATTACTTCAAAATGACAAAATGAGGGAATTAACCCCAAAAGAAAGATCATGAAGAAACGACAGCCAGAGACTTAACCAACACAGATACAAGCAAGATGTCTGAACCAGAATTTAAAATCACGATAAAAAGAATACTAGCTGGAGTTGAAAATAGATTAGAATTCCTTTCTACAGAGATAAAAGTAGTAGAAGCTAGTCAGGATGAAATAAAATGCTAAAAATGAGCTGCAATCTTGAATGGAGGCCATGGTGGCAAGGAAGGTCGAGGCAGAACAGAGAATCAGCGATATAGAGGACAAACATGGAGAATAATGAAGCAGAAAAAAAGAGGGAGATTAAGGCAAAAGAGCATGATTTAAGAATTAGAGAAATCAGTGACTCATTAAAAAGAAACCCCATCAGAATCATAGGGGTCCTAGAAGAGGAAGAGAGAGAAATAGGGGTAGAAGGGTTATGTGAGCAAATCATAGTGGAAAACTTTCCTAACCTGGGGAAAGACACAGACATCAAAATTCAGGAAGCACAGATGACTCCCATAAGATTCAACAAAAACTGACCATAAACAAGGCATATCATAGTCAAATGCACAAAATACTCAGGCAAGGAGAGAATCATGAAAGCAGCAAGGGGAAAAAAGTCCTTAACTTACAAGGGAAGACAGATCAGGTTTGCAGCAGACCTATCCACAGAAACTTGGCAGGCCAGAAAGGAGTGACAGGATATATTCAATGAGTTGAATCAGAAAAATATGCAGCCAAGAATTCTTTATCAATCAAGGCTGTCATTCAAAATATAACAAGAGATAAAAAGTTTCCCAGACAAAAAAAAAAAAAAAAAAAAAAAGGGAGTTTGTGACCACTAAACCAGCCCTGCAGGAAATTTTAAGGGGGACTCTCAGAGTGGAGAAAAGATTTAAAAAATGAATAAAAAAAAAACAAAGACCAAAGTCTAGAAAGGACCAGACATCACCACCAGAAACTCCAACTCTACAAGCAACATAGTGGCAATAAATTCATATCTTTCGGTACTCACTCTAAATGCCAATGGATTAAATGCTCTGATCAAAAGACATAGGGTAACATAATGGATAAGAAAACAAGATCCATCTATATGCTGTTTACAGGAGACCCACGTTAGACCTAAAGACACCTTCAGATTGAAAGTAAGGGAATGGAGAAACATCTATCATGCTAATGGTCAACAAAAGAAAGCCGGAGTAGCCATAGTTATATCAGACAATCGAGACTTTAAAATAAAGACTATATCAAGAGATAAAGAAGGGAATTATATAATATTAGGGGTCTATCCACCAAGAAGACCTAAGAATTGAAAATATTTATGCACCAAATGTGTAGGAACTTAAATACATAAATCAATTAATCACAAACATAAAGAAACTCATTGATAGTAATACCATAATAGTAGGGGACTTCAATACCCCACTCACAACAATGGACAAATCATCTAATCAAAACAGTCAAAAAGGAAACAATGGCTTTGAATGACACACTGGACCAGATGGACTTCACAGACATATGCAGAACATTTCATCCTAAAGCAGCAGAATATACATTCTTCTCCAGTGCACATGGAACGTTCTCCAGAATAGACCATACACTGGGACACAAATCAGCCCTAAGTAAGAACAAAAAGATCGAGGTCATACTGTGCATATTTTCAGACCACAATGCTATGAATGTGGAAATCACCCATGTGAGAAAATTTGGAAAGGTAACAAAGATTTGGAGATTAAAAACATCCTACTAAAGAACAAATAGGATAACCAAAATGTTAAAGAGGAAATTAAAAAGTACATGGAAGCCAATGAAAATGATAACACCACAGCCCAAAACCTCTGGGATGCAGCAAAGGCGGACATAAGAGGAGAGTATATAGCAATTCAGGCCTTCCTAAAGAAGGAAGAAAGATCTGAGATACACAACCTAACCTTATGCCTTAAGGAGCTGGAAAAAGAACAGCAAATAAAACCCCAAACCAGCAGAAGACAGGAAATAATAAAGATTAGAACAGAAATCAATGCTATCGAAACAAACAAACAAAAAAACAGTAGAAGAGATCAATGAAACCAGAAGCTGGCACTTTGAACGAATTAACAAAATTGATACACCACTAGCCAGTTTGATCAAGAAGAAAAAGAAAAGGATCCAAATAAGTAAAATCAAGAACGAAAGAGGAGAGATCACAACCAACACAACAGAAATAAAAACAATAATAAGAGAATCCTATGAGCAATTATATGCCAATAAAATGGGCAATCTGGAAGAAATGAACAAATTCCTAGAAACATATACACTACCAAAACTGAAACAGGAAGAAATAGAAAATTTGAACAGACCCAAAAGCAGTAAGGAAATCGAATTAGTAATCAAAAACCTCCCAAAAAACAAGAGTCCAGGGCCAGATGGCTTTCCAAGGGAATTCTACCAAACATTTAAGGAAGAGTTACCACCTATTCTCTTGAAACTGTTCCAAAAAAATAGAAATGGAAGAAAAACTGCCAAACTCTTTCTATGAAGCCAGCATTACCTTGATTCCAAAACCAGACAGAGAACCCACTAAAAAGGAGAACTATAGACCAATTTCCCTGATGAACATGGATGAAAAATCCTCAACAAGATATTAGCAACCAGCTCCAACAATACATTAAAAAATTATTCACCTCGACCAAGTGTGATTTATACCTGGGATGCAGGGCTAGTTCAATATCCACAAAAGAATTAACGAGATTCATCACATCAATAAAATAAAGGGCAAGAACCATATGATCCTCTCAATAGATGCAGAGAAAGCATTTGACAAAATACAGCATCCTTTCTTGATAAAAACTCTCAAGTAAGTAGGGATGGAAGGATCATACCTCGAGATCATAAAAGCCATATATGAATGGCCCAATGCTAATATCCTCAATGGGGAAAAACTGAGAGCTTTACCCCTAAGGTCAGGAACAAGACAGTGATGTCCACTCTCACCACTGTTATTCAACATAGTATTGGGAGTCTTAGCCCTGCAATCAGACAACACAAAGAAATAAAAGTCATCCAAATCAGTCAGGAGGAGGTCAAACTTTCACTCTTTGCGGATGCCATGATACTTTATATGGAAAACCCAAAAGATTCCACCAAAAAACTGCTAGAACTGATTCATGAATTCAGCAAAGTTGCAGGATGTGAAATCAATGCACAGAAATCGCTTGCATTCCTATACACCGACAATGAAGCGACAGAAAGAGAAATAAAAAAATCTATCCCATTTAGAGTTGAACCAAAAACCAGAAAATACCTAGGAATAAATCTAACCAAAGAGGTGAAAAATCTATACACTGAAAACTATAGAAAGCTTATGAAAGAAATTGTAGAAGACATGCAAAAAAATGGAAAAAGGTTCCATGCTCCTGGATAGGAAGAACAAATATTGTTAAAATGTCAATACTACCCAATGCAATCTACATATTTAATGCAATCCCTATCAAAATAACACCAGCATTTTTCACAGAGCTAGAAAAAATGATCCTAAAATTTGTATGGAACCAGAAAAGACCCCAAATAGCCAAAGCAATTTTGAAAAAGAAAACCAAAGCAGGAGGCATCACAATCCTGGACTTAAAGCTACACTACAAAGCTGTAATCCTCAAGACAGTATAGAACTGGCACAAGAACAGATACTCAGATCAATGGAACAAAATAGAGAACCCAGAAATGGACCCACAAACGTATGGCCAACTAAACTTTGACAAAGCTGGAAAGAATATCTAATGGAATGAAGACAGTCTGTTCAGCAAGTGGTGCTGGGAAAACTGGACAGTGACGTGCAGAACAATGAACCTGGACCACTTTCTTACACCATACACAAAAATAAACTCAAAATGCATGAAAGACCTAAATGTAAGACAGGAAGCCATCAAAATCCTCCAGGGAAAGCAGGCAGAAACCTCTTTGATCTTGGCTGCAGCAACTTCTTACTCAAGACGTCTCCAGAGGCAAGGGAAACAAAAGCAAGAATGAAATACTGAGACCTCATCAAAATAAAAAGCTGCTGCACAGCAAAGGAAACAATCAGCAAAACTGAAAGGCAACCAACAGAATGGATGAAGATATTAGCAAAGGACATATCAGATAAAGGGTTTGTTTCCAAAATCTCTAAAGAACTTATTAAACTCAGCACCCAAAAACCAAATAACCCAGTGAAGAAATGGGCAAAAGACATGAGTAGACACTTCTCCAAAGAAGACATCCCAATGGCCAACCAACACATGAAAAAATGCTCCACATCACTCATCATCAGGGAAATACAAATCAAAACCACAATGAGATACCACCTGACACCTGTCAGAATGGCTAACATGAACAACTCAGGCAACAACAGATGTTGGCGAGGATGTGGAGAAAGCGGATCTCTTTTGCATTGTTGGCGGGAATGCAAGCTGGTGCAGCCACTCTGGAAAACAGTATGGAGGTTCTTCAAGAAAATAAAAATAGAACTACCCTAGGACCCAGCAATTGCATTTCAAAGGGATACAGGTATGCTGTTTTGAAGGGGCACATGTACCCCAATGTTTATAGCATCACTGTTAACAATAGCTAATGTATGGAAAGAGCCCAAATGTCCATCGATGGATGGATGGATAAAGAACATGGATAAAGAGGATATAGACATATATATGTATATACACAGAATGGAGTATTACTCGGCAATCAAAAAGAATCAAATCCTGTTATTTGCAACTATGTGAATGGAACTAGAGAGTATTATGCTAAACGAAATTAGTCACAGAAAGACAAATATCATATGATTTCACTCATATTAGGACTTTAAGAGACAAAACAGATGAACACAAGGGAAGGGAAGCAAATTTAGTATAAAAACAGGGAGGGGGACAAAACATAAGAGACTCTTAAATATGGAGAACAGAGGGTTCATGGAAGGGTTGTGGGAGGGGCAATGGGCTAAATGGGTAAGCAGCATTAAGGAATATACTCCTGAAATCACTTTTGCACTTTTTGATAACTAATTAGGATGTAAATTTAAAAAATAAAATTAAAAACAAAAAGAACATACTGTGACCTCGCTCTCTTGGCTGGTGTCATACTGTTACCATGGAGAGCAAGGAGGTTAAGTAATGCTTCCAGTTGCTAGCTTTCTTGCTCTTCCCTTACCCCATTCCTCTCTTCTTAGGGAGCCCCCCAACGCCCCCCCCCCCCGCATCCCTTTCATCCTTCTATGGTGAGTTAATTTAACCAGAATGTGTAGATGATCAAGCAGTGTGATTGTAAGCCTCTTCCTGGGAAGGATAAAGAACTGTAATTGGAGTTATATCTGCTGCTGCTGGAGACTGAGAGGAGGCTCCCAAGGGCGAGGTCAGAGCTCCCTGCCCAGAGCCCTACCACACCCCCTCCCTTCTCCCTTCCTGTTCTCAGCCTCACACTTCTCCACCTCCTCTCTTTGTGGCTGCCTGTCCCATTTTAGGAACTCCACCTTTACCAAAGTTACACCTCTTTGGGTCTAGCCAGGCCAGAAACAGAGTCACCCCATCCATTAAAGTTACCCAGTGAACAATTGAGGTTCTGATCCACATGAGCACGAGGTCCCCAATGGGACAACTAGATGCCTTTAAGAAACCTTGCCCCACAGGGGAGCATGGGTGGCTCCGTGGGATAAGCATCTGACTCTTGATCTAGGCTCAGGTCATGATCTCATGGTTCATGAGTTCAGCCTGCACTGGGCTCTGCACTGATGGTGCAGAGCCTGCTTGAAATTCTGTCTCTCCTTCCCTCTGCCCCTCACCTGCTTGTGTGCTCTTCTCTCTCTCTCTCTCTCTCTCTCTCTCTCTCAAAATAAATAAACTTAAAAAAATGGAAGAAACTGCCCCCAGAGAACCAGCACCAGTAGGTGCCATTTTTTGCTGAAGCCTCTCCCCTGAGCTGAGGGTCTGGTGGTGTGCCTACATGTTTCTATGTTTCCACCAAATGTAGGCATGTTCTCCCTGCCCTGGCGTTTTTGTTTTTGTTTTTTTGGTGGGCACTGGGGTGTGCGTTGTCAACTTGCAGCAGTAAAGGGATCACTTTGTAGTATCGTATCGTGGGTTCCTTACCTTAGTCATTTTATTTTATTTATTTTTATATGAAATTTATTGTCAAATTGGCTTACATACAACACCCAGTGCTCATCCCAAAAGGTTCCCTTCTCAATACCCATCACCCACGCTCTCCTCCCTCCCACCCCCATCAACCCTCAGTTTGTTCTTAGTGGTGGGTTCCTTTCTGTCTTGAAGGATTCCTTCTCAACCTCAACGTTTTTTTCAAGTGGTATTTCAAGTAGTATTTTGAGATTTGGCTTGGGTTTTTTAGCTCCTACCCCAGTCCTCTTTTTAAGGGTGTATGGAGCTCAGAGATGGGTGGAAAGTGGGCTTGGCCAGAACTGAATTAGCAGAGGTGAAGGGAAACAGGAACCCCAGCCCTGGCCACTTACACCTTATTTTTAGCCAAGGAAAAGAGCTGCATTGGAAGCAGGGGGATGATACTTTTTAGGAAGTCTACTTTGCTAATCCACCATCCACCAGAGTTTGGGGTTTGATGCCTGAGAGCTTTGTTTACCTTTTTCCAAGAGTAGCACAGCTGAATTGATTCCCTTTGCTCTGGCCCTCCTCCTCATTTTCCAGCCAGGAGGAAAAGAGGAGTTGGGGGGTAGAGAAAGAGAATGCAAGAGCTAGTTGCTTAGTGCGCTGACAGGGGCAGGTGTGAGAGAAACAGCTGTTTAGCAATCAGCTCAGGAGTATGAGCCTCCCAGAGGACAGCATGAGCTTCAGATACTTCAGGAGTCACCAGCTAGAGACATGGGTGGTAAGTGATTCCTGGATTAGAACCCACTCACTCCTATCTCCTGGATCTCGATTCTATCCCCCACTCCCATTTCTCTTTAGGTTTTAGCAGTGGACAGGCAGGTGGTTGAGGAATGAAAGGTATGAACACTATATGGAATCAAATTAAACTCAAAGAAAAAATGACTTTGCTAAGGGTTGAGCAAAGAGGGGCTAGGAAAGGGAGAAGGACTTTGGGGGAGACTCGAGGGAGAAATGAGGGGGGAACATGGATGGATAGATATGTCTAATTTAGTCTGCCCAGGCTTGGCGTTCTCATTTCTCCTTAAGGAGAGGTTTGTCTTTGACTTAACCCTACACAGCCAAAGTTGCAGCCAGAAAGAACAGGGTTCAAAAGGCCAACGTTCCCAAGTAACCCCCTAAGCAGTAGCAGGTACCTAGAGATGCTTCAAAAGGGAAAGAAGACCAGGCAGAAGGTTAGGTTTCCAGCCCAAGCTAGTGGGCTCACTGAGCTGTGGGGCCCTGGAGGCCGCCTCTGGGTAGGAGATGCTTTGGGCATGTCGGCCCTTTAAGGAGGGGCTGGGCTTGGTTAGAGGAGGAACCTAGGTCCTAACCAGGCTCTTTAAGACATGGCCAAGGGAGTTGGCTTATCCGTGTAGGTAGAAGATTGGGCTAAATTGCTGAGGTTGCTGTAGTGAATTAACTTGTAATGGTGATTTGGAAGAATTGTCTTTTTGTGGGCTTTTTCTTTAATTCTAAGAATTTGAGGAAATATAAATAGAAAAATATGTAAAATTCACTCTTTGGAAAAAATAAATCCAAACAAATGGTAAGGGAATGATCACTTATTTCCTTTGGCATTGTCTTTATTGTAAAGAGAAAACATTTATTAAGCACCTGTATGATGTCACTCAGTGTGATAATAATCGTACAAAGAGAATAATCTCAAAGTTTGAATTAGATACTGATACAGACTGTGATGGTGTAGATTAACAGACAGATCTGATTTGAAACCCAAAGCAGATTTACTTACTGATTTACTTAGATGCATGAGCCTTGGGCTTTGCTTTTATCCTCTAGAGAATGTGGATTGATTATCTTATCTCAAAAGATATTTGAGTAGATTAAATACCATAGTGTATGTGACAGAGGCTGCATATGTATCTTAGTTTTACTTCATTTTCCTGTTCAGTTTGAGACTCTTTCTCTGCAGCACTACTGATATAATTAGTGTTTTGCTGTTTTGTAAAATTCCTTGCAGATGGGGTGAAAGGAGACCTCAGAAGAATGAATTAGCTTGCCCTATGGCTGAGGCTAGAATAATGGTTTTATTTGCTTGTGATTTAACATTGTTCCCACTGGACTTTAGCACCCCTGAGAGAAAGGGCTTCTGGCCTTTCACCCTTGTTCTTTGGGCAACTTAACCAGGATGATATAACCAACAGGACATTTGGACAACAGGAACTAGTGACTCACAAATGACCTCATCCCATTCTTCAGAATTTGTGAGGGGATCCCTTGTATATGAAGGTTGTTAATCTTTGGTGACTGTTGGGGACACAGAGAATGGGCTGGGAACAGTGTCTTCAGGTTATCTTTGAGGACACAGAGCAGAAAACAGGAAGGATAGAAATATAAATTCAAAAGTAAAAGTGACATGTACATCCTCAAGACCAAGCTGGTTAATGGCTCTACTTCCAGAGCTCTGGGGAGTAGTAGGTCCCTCTTGTTTAGGCTTTCAGGATACATTGGAAAGAAAATTGGGGAAAAAACATTCTTCTCTCCAGATTGTGTGTCTGAAGGTTAGAAAAATCTACCATTTATCCTTTGTCATTATTTCAGGGGTATCATTATTATTTGACACATTTATATATTCACCCTTGCCTTGAGTCAGTTGTAGTTTATTACTTCACTTAAATTGATGAGTAATGAGAAAGTTGCCTTTAGCTATATAATTCATTTAGCAACTGTGTATTGGCATACTATGTATCAGGAACTTAAACAATTGTTAAAAAGTCATTTTCTATTCCTTATTAAATGTCTTAAGTCTTAACTGTCTTCAGTGTCTTTTTCTTTGCCTGCCTCTCCCATCCATTTTAGTCCTTGACCCTCGCATCAAGCCTTCCTTATATCCTCAGCTATTCCTTAGACCTTGTACATTACTGTCTGTTCTGCTCAGTTGATACTTACCATAAATGAACTTAGAATGTACTTACATTCATTACTTTTTCCTTAAAACAATAGTTATATTATTCCTTCAGTTATTAACCCCAAATCAAATGCCATTTATATGAAACTTTCCCTGATCCTTGCATATAGAAATAAATTCTTTTGAGTTTCCATAGCATTTTGACCTGCATTATCTGAAATCTACACTATTGTCTTCCCTGTATTATGGTCACTTGTGTACATGTCTAAGCCCCTGCCCCCTTTTCAGACAGAAAAAGGACATGTACTATTATTGTATCTTCAAAGTACTGACCCAATTACCTTTCCCATGTAAACATTTGGTACATATTTTATAGATGATCTTCTAAGATTTAGATCCAAAAAGTCATGTTTTTGTTAGTGAAGGAAATCTTGATTGGGATTTTTGACCTAGATGATCATATAGTAGAATTGCCTTCTTAATACTAAGTAGAGTGTGAATGAGTAACTATCATATTGGGCTCACTAGTTTATGCAAAGAAAGTGTGAGAATTTGTTTGATTTACTTTCTGATGCTCATATAATAATCTTTTCAATTTGGATTTTTATACCTGAAGTTGGGTTTCGGATGCATGTATTATTCCCAACTCACCTTTGTCATCTAGCCTTAGCTTCCTCACCTCTAAAATAATATGGTAACTTGTGATTATAAATAGTGTAAGTAAAACATTGGACCCCCTATCTGACTTCTAATACATATTTCATAATTGGAGAGTGTCATCATTTTTGTTATTTTAAGTAATTTATTTTATTTAAGTGCTGCTTGTGTGTTTGGAGAAGAAGAAGGTAGAGTAGTGGGATAAGACTCTGGTTTTAAATGTCTGTAACATGCTAGATGCTTTATATAATAAACTAAAAGAGCTTAAATTGTACTTTGACCAAGTATGTAAGGTGGGCAAACTAAACTCTAAGATTATTAAACATTTTAAATTAGGAAGATATAACTTAACTCTATAGCCAAATCCAGGTATTTGATACCGATCCAGGTATGAAATCATTAGCATTTTGACTATTTTGTTGTGACCTTAAACATCATTTCTAAAATAGAATTTGTCACTACTTCTAGACTCTTTTCCCATCTCTCATTCCAAACTTCTCCTTTTCATCTCCCTGGTTGCACAACTTACCATCATCATAACTTTAACAGGGTTATTTAAACTCTGCACTTGACTCTTGTCATTCATGAATTGAGGTTACTAATACAAACTACCTCATAAGGTTGCAGTAGGGAATAAATATGTTATTTTTATACAGCACTTAGAATAAGTGACAGTGTGGTAAACAGTGGGGGAAATATGGTTGTTGTGGTTCCCATACTCCATTCTCAAAATGCTGGCATCAACTTTTCCCTTTTCTTCAGTTTGCTTATCTACTTAGTTGCCAAGGACTGTTATTTTTTTCCCCTTTGTATATAGCATCAGTTCCTTTCTTTTTATTCTAACTGCCATCACATTAATTTAGTCCAGAGGTACAAACAACTAGCCTACAGAGTAAAAACAGCTCACACAAGTTTTGCTTGCCCTAAATAGGTAAAAATTTCATTTTAAAATGTATTTAAATTGGTAATGCATTCTACATTGCTCAAAAATAAAAAAACACAAAAGGATATACAGTATTGAGTCTCCCTCTTAGTCCTGTCCCCTTGGCACTCATTTTACCTCCCTGGAGGCAACTCTAAATTTATCCATTTATTAGAAATCCTTCCACAAACATTTTATGCATATCAGAAAAGAGTAAATCTATATATTTTTTCTTCCCCTTACCTTTTATACACAGTTATGAAGACACTCTGCATATTGTTTTGTTTACTTGAAAATATACTTTGGAGATTTTCCATGTCTGGTGTAAAGAAATCCTTTTGTGTGACTGCATAGTTTTTCACTATAGTTGACGCTTGAACAACACAGATTTAAACTGTGGGTCCACTTATACATGGATCTTTTTGGATAAATACAGTACAGTACTATAAATGTATTTTCTTTTCCTTATGATTTTCTTAATACCATTTTTTTGTAGCTTTATTGTACGACTACAGTATATAATATATATAACATACAAAATATGTGTTAATCAACTGTCAAAAGTTATATATGGATTTTTGTCTATGCAGAGGTCAGTGCCCCTAACTTCCTTATCATTCAAGGGTAAACTGTATATGGATGAGCCATAATTTATTAAGTAGTCTTCTACTGAGTGGGATTTAATATATTCCCCAACTTTTGAAGTATTGTTTGTAAGAGCAATAATAAAAAAAAAAAACCTGTAAGTATGTGTATTAGTCTGCTAAGGGTACAGTAACAAGATACTATAGATTAAGTGGCTTAAACAAAAGGAACTTATTTTCTCACAATTTTGGAGACAATCAGGTTGCCAGCATGACCATGTTTTTTTTTTTTTTCTGGCTTGCAGAAGGCTGTCTATGCTTTGTATGCTCATATAACCTCTTCTTTGTGCTCCTGGAGAAAAAAAGTGAGTTTTCTGGTGTCTCTTCTTATAAGGACACTAATCCCACTGGATGAAGGCCTTACCCTTATAACATCATTTAACCTAATTAATTCCATAAAGGCCCTATCTTCAAATACAGTCACATTTCAGGTTAGGGCTTCCACATATGCATTTGGGAGTACAATTCAGTCTAGAGTATGTCAGTTTTCCAAGACCCATACTTTAAAAAATGAATGATTGCCAATATTTCAAAATCATATTTTAATTAAAACTGAGAATTCCAGCTTCTGTTGAATAATCGTAAGATACTGGACCAGTATTTCTTTTTGTCAACAATTACATGGAGTTGTTTTTCCTTCCCTCCCCATCTGGCCTAGTTGACCTTAACCTGCCTGGACCCTGTAGCTATTGAGTTTGTGACACCTATGTAAGCTCTTACCATGAAATAAATAGAATAATCCAGTAGCTTCTAGTTCTACCTTGATTCTTTCTGACTTCTACGTTCTGTAGACCGCTTCCAGGACAACTTCCTTAAAACACACTTCTTAAATTATGCCATTGTCCTTCACTTTGCAATCATTTCCTGGGTGGCTACAAAGTTCTAGGCATGATGCTAGAAATTGGGGTTAGAATGGTGAATAATTAGGATGGAACGCTGGCCTTCGTACAGTGTGTAGTCTACTTACTCTTCCTCTCACTGGGTTTCCTTTCTGTCTCTTCTGGACTGATTCTAGATCCTCAAGGCCCACCTCACCACAGGTCATTTCTTAGGAATTTTTTCTGACTTTTAGCTATCTCCTCTTCTAATTAGTGCTCATAGCCTCAAATCATAATCCAGCACTGCAGCATCTATTATCTTGTGATGTTTTGTTGTTATTGTTTTATTCTTAATTTTACCACCCACACAGACCTGGAATCTGAAATCTCTCTTTTTTATTTTCCAAAATAAGAACAGCATGCTCTATATAAAAGGAGCACCCATTGATCAGGTTTAGCTAATTTTTTCTCTCATGCTAGTGTAGACTCCATGCTGTAAGATCTCCCAACTTTTTCAGAAAAGCAAGAAATGGAATTTAAAAAAAATCTGCTTTTGATTTTAACTTTTAACATCATTGTGATAATAAGCCAACATCTACTGTGAGCTGCCAATTTTCTCTATCTGACATAGACTACAAATTCCCTGAGGGTAGAAAACAGGTAACGACCAGGTGGAAATCTGCCGTTATCTGCTTTTCCCTCTCATACATACACACAGTGTCTACTACAGTGTTGGATATTTAGTAAGTTCTCTGTAAAGACTTGATTATTATCAGTAAGTTCCTCTTTAAGTTGATTATAATCTCCAATAATAATATAACATTTCTGCTTTCTCTAAATTCCTAACATGTGCCTTTACAAACAATTATCAGGACAGCCTTCTTTTCTACTTCCTTTTTTCCCAAATGTAACCATGCAAATTCCTTGACCTAGCTCCATTTTTGTATTTTAAAAAGTGATTCTTTATTTTTCTAGAGAATCTTTATTTTATTTATTTATTTTTTGCATTTCTCTTCCATTTTACTTCCCTTGAATACAAATTCACAAACAAGGTGCAGTATTCTCAGAAAGATCTTCACAATGCTGAGGATGTATTTAACTTTTATTTATTTGGGACTGATTATCCTAGTTATTTTTTTTTCTGTGCTGCCAATAATCTTGTTGTTTAATGTTAAATTAGAATGGGAGTGTATGATATGAATCTATTTTTTCTTGTTTTTTTTTAAAACTAATTCTGATAAATATACACTATATAGTTATTTAGTTTTTTGTAGTTATATTCTAGAATCAATATGTAGCCTTAATAATAATAATAATAGAATCAATATGTAGCCTTGAAAAACAATAATCAATATGTAGCCTTGATGATTATTGGTTCCTTTATTAAGCTTACCTCTTGGGGGTCCTACAAATTGAGATGGCCCAAGACTCTTCTAGAATGCCTTGAGTTGGTACTTCTGAGCCCAGGCAGTGAGTGAAAATGCCATTGAACAGATAAAGTCTCTACCCTTAGGTGCCTGTTTTTCTAACCATGGACAAGGACCACTGTATTATTGTTTTGGTTGCTGCAGTGGCACCATGTTTAATTTGCTAGAAGAGACTGTTACATGAAATAATGGTATCGTTAAGTGAATTGCATGAGATTTTACATGTTATAGAGAAATGAGCTTATACTACTGTGGCTCTTTGTCCTTTTCCTAAACTGATGCCTCAGTGCCATGCTGAAGCTCCGTATTCTTACAGGTTTTGTCTGATGATTAACATCATGATTAAGGGTAATCCTTTGGGGCGCCTGGGTGGCGCAGTCGGTTAAGCGTCCGACTTCAGCCAGGTCACGATCTCGCGGTCCGTGAGTTCGAGCCCCGCGTCAGGCTCTGGGCTGATGGCTCGGAGCCTGGAGCCTGTTTCTGATTCTGTGTCTCCCTCTCTCTCTGCCCCTCCCCCGTTCATGCTCTGTCTCTCTCTGTCCCAAAAATAAATAAAAAACGTTGAAAAAAAAATTAAAAAAAAAAAAGGGTAATCCTTTAATACTCTTTGCAAATTTCCAATAGTAGACCTCACTGCTAATTTAACATCTGCTAACACCTCACTGCTAACACCTCAAATCACCTCCATTATCATGATATTCAAATCATCAAACTATTCCAAAGTAAAGGATAGTAGAAAGTACTTTAAGCAGTTAAAAAAAAAAGCTTTGGTATCAGACATCATCACTGGGTTCAAATCCCAGTAATTTACCAGCTTTGTGACCTTGGGGTTAATCTCCCTAGGCCTCTATTTCATCATGTGTATAATGGAATCAACAATAGTACCTACTTCACAGAAATTGTGAAGATTAAATATGTCCTATTAGAAATGCCATAAGAATGAAATAATATGATATTTGGGATTTGCCTAAAAATACCCATTGAGGTGGGGAGAGTGTGTTGGGGGTACAGATGAAACAAAAATTTCTATGAGCTGAAAATTATTGAAGCTGGTAATAGGCACATGGGGGATCATCTTTACTTTTGTATGCATTTGAAATGATACATAATAAACAAAAAGTTTTTTTTTAATGCTGTGGGAATGATACTCAAGTTTACCTAATAGTTTGTGGAGAACTTGTTTTTCTTGACTTCAATTTCACAGATTAAGAAGAAATTTGGAAAGATATTATACACCTTCTTTCCATGTCCCTATCATAGAATCATATGTCATACAATGTTATAACTGGAAAAAAAACTGAAAAGGGCTAAGTAGTTTACTCAAAATGACACTGCTAGATAACAGTGGAGCCTGGACTAGAACCCAGGTTTTCTAGCTCCTAGTTAAAAGATTTTCCCATTTTTTGACACTGTCTTATTTAATTATAGCACTTTTGTTGCGTATAAAAGTAGTTATTATTTAAAAAAAAAATTACCTTGGGGCGCCTGAGTGGCTCAGGCGGTTGAACATTCAGCTTTGGCTCAGGTCATGATCTCACAGTTTGTGGGTTTGAGCCCCACATCGGACCCTGTGCTGACAGCTCAGAACCTGGAGCTGATTCAGATTCTGCATTTCCCTTTCTCTCTGCCCCTCCCCTGTTCGTGCTCTCTCTCTTTCTCTGTCTCAAAAATAAACAAACATTAAAAAAAATTTAAAAATGAACTTATACCTTGTGGTGGGGGTACCAGACAAGGGGACTAGTTCTAATACTCAGAGGCTATATTCATATAATATACTTTCAAAGTCATAGTGAGCTACTTCCTGAGATGCCACATGTGAGGGTTCTTTGAGTTTGGGTTTTCCAATGGATCCCGTGGTGATAGGTGTGACCTTGTTTGGGGGACCTGAAGATCTTGCAATCTCCTTCTATTTTTTTAAATGTGTTTTTTTTTTTATTTTGAGAGAAAAAGAGAGCACAAGTGGGGGAGGGGCAGAGAGAAAGAATACCAAGTGGGTTTGGAGCCCAGTCTGGGGCTTGATTTCATGAATGCTGAGATCATGACCTGAGCCTAAATTAAGAGTGGGATGCTTAACCGACTGAGCCACCCCACAATCTCATTCTATCAGATACTTTTTCTTCAGCAGCCATTTACTCTCCATTATGTGATCTGCTTCAAGCACAAGCAGGGGGATTCCACTGACTCTCAGGTCAAAGAGTGTTATAGCTTCATTATAGCTCTAGACTGCTATGGTTCAAATCTCAGTTCTGCCATTTACTAGCTTGGTGATTTGGGGATAAGCTACTTTATTTCTCTGTGTTTCAGTTTCCTCATTTTAAAAATGAAGAAATAATGCGCCCAGTCAGAATTATGAAGATTAAGTGAATTAATACAAGTATTTTTTTTCTCTTAACAGAACAGTACTTGGTACATAGTAAGTACTCAGTGAATGTTGACAATTATTGTTCTTTTATCACCATTCTGTTTTAAATGTCATGCTGCAAAGTAGCCTGAAGGTTTTCCCAGAGGCCTATCCCAAAAGTACTTTCTATTCCCCTGCAAGATATGCAATTAAACTGTCTGAAAATATATGTGTATTCTAGGTGTTCTTTAATTATCTTTTTCTAATATTAAAGACACAGGTAATACTTTTAAAAAACTACTTATTATCTCAAAACTGTAAAATACTGATTTTCATTTTTCAATAGTTCCAGCATTTCTTATAGTTCAGAGGCTGAAGGTGAATGGCTTCTCCTCAAGATCTTCCAAAATTATTGGTTTGTTGTCCTTAAACTTGTTCTTCTTTTAGAAGTTTTTGTTTTGTTTGTTTTGTTCTGTTTTGTTTTGTTTTATAAAGGTGCTTACCAGATTTAGGATATTGGAAAGCAGTGAGGAACACTGCAATTTGAGTGAGAGGATAAGAATTCTAGCTCTGATTCCATTTCTTCTAAGCTATGTGACTTTGGGCCTCCAAATTCATTATCTGTTAAATGGGAATGATATATGAAATCTATTTCCTTACTGTAAAATCTATGTAGATTCACATGAGGAATTATTATTTGTGTTGTCCAAATTCTCTATCTTGTTGTTAAGATACTAGGTACCTTATTAAGTCTGTTTTAGGGCCTACAGTGCTTTGCTTGATTTTGAAGTTGTAGGCCCCAGTGACTATTCCTTGGTTTCCATCTTAAAGGTTTGACTGCTCTCTTTATCCCTAGATTTTTTTTCCCTCTCAGGACTGACCCAAGAATAAGATGTGGTCTATTAGCCAGCCACCAACTCCTGTACCTTAAAGGAATGTTCACTTTCATAAAACAAACAGATCACTATGGAAAATGCTACTTTGGTAAAAAAAAACAAACAAACATGGAAACATGACAAAAGTAATATAATCATATCCAGTTTCTATGGTCATAGTCCCTGGAATATGGTTTGTGATGTTCTGCATATATGAGATATTGATATGCTGTGGATGAGGCTCAATCCTCCCTATCTCCTCTTCTATTTCCTCTTCCAGTACTCCCTTCCTTAGGAGAAGGACCAAAAATTCCAGCTTCCAGACACAAATGCTTGAAGAGCCCAATCCAGGCAGAAAAATGGTTATTGTTTCAATTAGGTAATTTGCATTTCTGAAGCCCTCCTCCTGTTGTAAATGACATCTCAATGGCCCCAGACACTGTAAACCCCCTTGGGTATTTCCTCTCCACTTTCTTCCCAGCTTCTGTGCAGCTGTCCAGTCCCAGACAAGGAGCAGCAACTCCAGCTCTAGAGACAAGCAAAAGGCTTAAGAAGTCCTTTTTTTTTTTTTTTTTTTTTTTAGGAAAAACTGAACTTTCTTTAAGACCATTCTGTAGGCCCAAATTTCATTCAGTTTTAAATTTTGGCTGGCTAATTATTAAAACTTTTTTTGTTTGTTTGTTTGTTTAAAAAAAGCTTTCTGTTAGCTTTCTCTCTGTGCACTCCCACCAACATTTAGGATGTTATCCAGAGTTACCTAATGGCTATTCAAATTTTGCTGTTCTTTGAGAGGATACTAACAAGAAATGGCAGAGACATTCCTAATTGCCAGCTATCCCTTTTATGTCGTTTGACTAACATATTGGCATTAGGGATGGGGCAAGAAGTATTATCTAGACTCCTTGATTATTGCTGTTAAATAATATTGATATTATTTAACATTATAATATAATTGCTGTTAAATAACTTTTCTTATTTCCATGACCATTCATTGGGCATTAATCAGTACATTCTATGGAGGAGATATTCTGCTAAAAGATACAAGAGACAGTAGGCAATAGATACTAGTTAATTATTGAAGGGCTCAGTTGATGGTGAGGGAAACAGACAGACAATGCCTCTTTGTGCCAGGAACTGTTGTAAATACTTGAGCACATATTAACTTGATAAATATTTATTACAACTCTATAAACTGGTACTATTATTATTCTCATTTAACAGATGAGGAAACAGACACAGGGAGGTGGAAAAAACTTGTCCAAGGTCTTATTGTTGAGAAATTAAAAAGCCAGGATGTGACTCTAGGCACTCACTCTAGAGCCCACACCTCTTTACCATACTTAGGTAGCAATGTACAATATGGACTAGAAGGAAAAGTGACTAGGAGATGATGAAGGACTACATTTAAGAGATATTTCTGCTGTAAAATTTATTTCAACTGATAACCAGTTGGCTGGAGATAGGGAGAGAGAACTCAAAGGTGACTGATTCTTGGGTTTCTATACTGAGACTGGCTTGATGATGGTGCTGAAAATTGAGATTGTAAACACAAAATGAGGAGAGGTTTGTGAGCACATTGAGTATGAAAGACTTGTTTGATGCCTAAAGAGATAACCTTCTGCGCTAAAGCTAAGGATTCTGGCCTTCAACAATAATAATGGTGGTGATGATAATAATAGCTAATTATAAGAACTTTTATATGAAAAAAAGTTATAAATGAATTTCCATGTACTAATTCATGGGATCCTCATAGTAACCCTATTAAATCAGAACCACCACCACCACCACCACCCCACTCCTGGAAGGTAAAGAAATTTAGGCTCATAGGGACTAAATAGCTTGTCAAAGTCACTCTTCTTCCTCAGCCCTGCTGTCTTATGAGCCACAGGAATTGAAGAAGACCAATAGGAGATGACTCTTATAAGTTGGTCTAGCTAAAAATAATGAGGTCTAGTCAAAGGATATGTGAATGGAAAGGAAGAACCAAATTCACTCCACTCTCTCCTACAAATGTTTCTGGCAGCAACCAAGCAAACTCTCCTGGCTTCACGGTGCCCAACTGTGACTATATACAGTCATCTGACCTAACATTCTTTTTCTACCATTGTATTTCCTTTTCTCCCCCTCTTCCTTGAAATCAGAAAAGGCTGCCCTCTCTGGAAACTCACACTTATAGCTAATTACATCTCAAACATCTCTTACACATAACATCTCTAATTTTCTTTCATTCTTTCCCACTCTTGTCCAATTCTTGTACTTGAGAAAACACACTTCCTCATTCTCCTTTTCTGTCACTCATCAAAAACCTTCATAAATGTGTTGAACACCTACTATGTGCCAGGTACCATTCTAAGATCTTGAAATACATCACTAAGAAAAATATCAAAGATGAAAATCTCTGCCTGCAAAGAGCTTACAGTCTAAAGGAAATCATATTTTTTCTGTGTCTGACTTATGTGTTTACTCTTTGCACTTCTTCCTCCATTAACAGCGACTTCACCCCCCCTCCCAAGAGGCTTCATAGAAGCCTTAAGACTCTGCAGAAAATAGTTTGAAATATTTTAATTCTAGATAGAAAAGTTGGACCTTCCAAAAAAAAAAGTCC
This sequence comes from Panthera tigris, assembly GCF_018350195.1. Lineage (NCBI taxonomy): Eukaryota > Metazoa > Chordata > Mammalia > Carnivora > Felidae > Panthera > Panthera tigris. The sequence goes on from NC_056677.1 coordinate 48,197,728, forward strand.
TTGATAAAGATTATGGGATGCAATTCCTGGGCATCTATCAGGTCAGTGATCTCTGCTACACTTGCTGACTCTATGTCTGGTTGATCCAGATCCCAACCTGATAACAATGTGCCTAGCATAACTTCTGATACATAGTAATTATGCAATAAATATTTAGTAAATTATTGATGTATATGTGAACAGTTCTACCCATATACTTGGATGAAAAGAAAAAAGAAAAGAAGGGAAGAGAAGGGAAAAGAAAATCTGTGTGTTTTGAGATAAAATTGAGGCTATTTTAATGTGTCAAAATTATCCAAACTCTTTGATAGTGGCACAAAAGTTTTCCTCATAATCTCAATAGAAGATTCTTTGTGTGTTACTTCCATCAAATTAGGAATGGTTTCCTCAATTCCTGACATTCAATAAATAAAGGATTATTTTTAGGTTATTTTTGCTTTTTTTGTGTGGCTATAATATAATTTTGTATCTTTGTTCATTGTATATTTCTTGTATTTTAACTGCATTAGGTATTAAATGGCTATTGTGAATTGACCTGTAACATGAACATTTTTATGGGTAAATATATTTGATATCAAAAACAATTAACTGATTTACGGACTACCTTTTGAAATACAATCAGGTCATAAATGAGGACACTAATTGTAATTGATTTGGAGACACTTAGCATGATCTAAAATCTGATCAATTAAGTTAAAAGCAAGCTATGGATTTATCTTCTTTGCCCTATGTTCTCCTCTTTAGTGAGATTAGACTGTAGATCGATCAAAGGAAATCTGGTTGAAGAAGTACTGGTAGATGCTTCTGGTGGGAATGATTGTGATTGTGTAGGGCAGCATAATGAGGCCACCAAGTCTTTCCTTTTTATAGAAAGACAAATGAACAAGGAAATAGAAGACTACTTATACTAACCTTACCTAGCTTGTGTGTTTAAGAGAGATAGACAGAAAAAAACTTATTTAGAGAGATTTCGTGCTAATGTGTTAACAAGCTCATTAGGATAAATATCCATACAAGTGTATGGAACTCCTTAGAAGGAGAACTAGACCAGGAAGGGGGAAATTATGTCACTATGCCAATATCCTCCTTATGGATAGGGCTGGTTGGAGATATTGGATTCTCATGTATATAGGATTTTGGGGGGCGGGGGGCAGCCAATTCCATTTTGATGAGTAGAATATACAAATTAGAATGTTGTCCAAACACTGACTTCTCAATATCTAGTAAGTCTGAAAAGTAATGTTCATAGAATACAAACAGGTATAACCAAGGGTAAATGGCATACGGTATGCATGTAGAGGATTAGATATTATTCTAAAATTGTTTCCCTTGTCTTTTTTTTTCCAGATATGGATCAACTCATAAACAACTTGGGGGTCCAACTTAATTCAGAAAGTGGCTCAATGCATGTCCTCAAACAGGTCAGTTATCAGGAAAATGAGATGCTAATAATATTGAACCATAATAGCGCTGAGTACCTGGCAATCATTATAGAGCTAATGCTCATTTTTTTCCTACATGTTTTTTGTAGCGTGTTGAGGACTGAAAAGGGGTGAAGGAAGGGATATTTCTAGGAAGTACCTGAAAGCTTGGGTTTCATGTCTGAATAAAGAATAGATCTGACCTAAGAGAAATATAGCCCCTGGGATCAAGACTATAGGGGCAAGTTAGACACTTGGTAGACAACACCAACCATTTACCTAACACTGTTCCATATTTCAGGCACTCTGAAGATTAAATAAATTGTCTTAATCTTCATAATAACTCTGTTGGATAGTGTATTAGTTAGGGTTCTCCAAAGAAACAAAACTAACAGAATATGTATGTCTCAATCTCTCCCTAGATGATAGATAGATAAATAGACAAATAGAGATATAGATTAGAGGTATAAGTTAAAATACATATCTATATACAACTTATATCTAGCTAGCTCGCTAGCTATTTAGAGAGAGAGAGAGAGATTTTAATGAATTGGTTCACATGACTGTAGAATTCCAATGAGTTCAAAATTTAATAGGGGGTAGGTTGATAGGTTGGAAAGCCAGGGAAGAGTTGCAGTTCCAATGACAGTCTGCTGGTAGAGTTCTTTCCTGCTTGAAGGGGCTTAATCTTTGTCTATTAAGGCCTTCAAGTGATTGAATGAGGCCAACCCATATTATGGAGGTGGGTTGCTTAACTCAAAGTCGAGTGATCTAAATGTTAATTTCACCCAAAGAATATCTTCACAAAAACATTCAGAATAATATATGATCAAATATATGATCACCGTGATCCAGCTAAATTGACACATAATTAACCATCATGGATAGGTTTTATCAATATTCCCATTTTACAGATAAGAAAATTGTGACCTTGGGCACTCCAAGGACAAGGATTGTTTTTCAACAGACAAGCATTCTGTTAGAATCGGAAGTCCCATTTTGCTCAGGGTTAAGTTGTAAAGTCACCCCATGAGTGAAACACAAATACAGTCAGAATTAACCTTGAAAAATCCCTTACATTGTCTCTAAAGTTGAGTGAGTATACAGTTTTGTATATCCAATAACTATCTGTTTCTTTATTTAAGTCACCAGATTAAGTATCTGGCTTACATTTAAGAGTCATATTTTACAAAAAAAAAGTTTTCTTTCATTTTTTAATTTATTATTATTTTTTTAATATGAAATTTATTGTCAAATTGGTTTCTGTACAACACCCAGTGCTCATCCCAACAGGTGCCCTCCTCAATGCCCATCACCCACTTTTTCCTCCCGCCCACCCCCCATCAACCCTCAGTGCATTCTAAGTTTTTAAGAGTCCCTTATGGTTTGGATACCTCCCCCTTTTTTTCCCCGTCCCCTCCCCTATGGTCTTCTGTTAAGTTTCTCAGGATCCACATAAGAGTGAAAACATATGATATCTGTCTTTCTCTGTATGACTTATTTCACTTATTTCACTTATAACACTCTCCAGTTCCATCCACGTTGCTACAAAAGGCCATATTTCATTCTTTCTCATTGCCAAGTAGTATTCCATTGTGTATATAAACCACAACTTCTTTATCCATTCATCAGTTGATGGACATTTAGGCTCTTTCCATAATGTGGCTATTGTTAAAAGTGCTGCTATAAACATTGGGTACAAGTGCCCCTATGCATCAGCACTCCTGTATCCCTTGGATAAATTCCTAGCAGTGCTATTCCTGGGTCATAGGGTAGTTCTATTTTTAATTTTTTGAAGAACCTCCACACTGTTTTCCAGCATGGCCGCACCAGTTTGCATTCCCACCAACAGTGCAAGAAGTTTCCCTTTTGTCCACATCCTCTCCTGCATCTAGAGTCTCCTGATTTGCTCATTTTAGCCACTCTGACCTGTGTGAGGTGGTATCTCAGTATAGTTTTGATTTGTATTTCCTTGATGAGGAGTGACGTTGAGCATCTTTTCATGTGCTTGTTGGCCATCTGGATGTCTTCTTTAGAAAACTGTTAGTAATGTCTTCTGCCCATTTCTTCACTGGATTATTTGTTTTTCGGGTGTGGAGTTTGGTGAGCTCTTTATAGATTTTAGATACTAGCCCTTGGTCCGATATGTCATTTGCAAATATCTTTTTCCATTCCTTCGGTTGCCTTTTAGTTATGTTGATTGTTTCCTTTGCAGTGCAAAAGCTTTTTATCTTCATGAGGTCCCAATAGTTTATTTTTGCTTTTAATTCCCTTTCCTTTGGAAATGTTTCAAGTAAGAAATTGCTGCGGCTGAGGGAAGAGAAGTTTTTTTCTGCTTTCTCCGCTAGGGTTTTGATGGTTTCCTGTCTCACATTCAGGTTCTTTATCCATTTTGAGTTTATTTTTGTGAATGGTGTAAGAAAGTGGTCTAGTTTCATCCTTCTGCATGTTGCTGTCCAGTTCTCCCAGCACCATTTGTTAAAGACACTGTCTTTTTTCCATTGGATATTCTTTCCTGCTTTGTCAAAGATGAGTTGGCCATACTTTTGTGGGTCTAATTCTGATGTCAATACTACCCAAAGCAATCTACACATTCAATGCAATCCCAATCAAAATTGCACCAGCATTCTTCTCAAAGCTAGAACAAGCAATCCTAAAATTTGTATGGAACCACAAAAGACCCCGAATAGCCAAAGTAATATTGGAGAAGAGGAACAAAGTGGGAGGCATCACAATCCCAGACTTTAGCCTGTACTACAAAGCTGTGATCATCAAGACAGCATGGTGTTGGCACAAAAACAGACACATAGAAGAATGGAATAGAATAGAGACTCCAGAATTGGACCCACAAAAAAAAGTTTTTAAACCATTAAATGGTTTTGCCTTTGGTGTACAATTGAATTTAAGTTACATGTGCATATGTGTGATACTCCTTTGTACTGTGTTAATACCAAACTTAATTTAAAATTTTGTTTACCTTTTAGCTGTTGCCATTTAGGGACTATTAGCACATCAACACTTGCTAATTGTTGGCAAAACATCTGCTGGTTGCTGGTGCTAAGTCATAATTAATACTAAAAGGAAGCTGAGTGTAAGTGTTAGATAAAAATCTATTGGGCATGTAATAAAAAGTATCCTCAGTGAAATGTTGTCAGGTATGCATAGCTATTTTATTATGAAATCTCAGCACACCTCAGTACAATTCCAAAAATATTTTCCATACATTGTTAAAGTATACTAATTTTCCAGAATTTGAAGGAACCTTGAAATTTGTTCAATGTATATAATATTCTGGATAGTAGATGATCTGAGAACTTTTTGTTTCTTGCCATTTCCAAGATATCTTGTTTTTAGTAAAGCTATGGTGCTTGTGGTTACATGACCACAGAACACTGGCCATATCCCAGGGAAAAAAGGGTCAGAACTTCTGTTCTATAAACTACAATGTTGGCAACATTTAGGTGGGCAGACACCTACTGGTTTGGCTCATTATATGATTTGTTTATGTCATGAGAGAGGATTAGTGGGTGGCTGTCTAGCTCAGTACATACATGCTGCTCTCCCTTCTTTGAATTCCTACATACCATACCATATAATGAATATATTTGGTTGTCACTATCCTTTGTTTATAGTTTCTGATTATTTCCTAGAAGTAGGATTTCTTGGACAAAGTATATGAGCAACTTTAGGGTTCATATTGTATCATACATGTCTCCATCATCCAATTTAATATTTATTAACATTTCACATGTATTCTCACATAATTGCATGCTCTCTCTCTTTCACTCACTCTCTCTCCATCCCTCTAACTCCCCGCGTCTTTCTCTCATTTCTTCCCTTTCAAAGTAATTTGCATCAAGAAACTTCGCCCATAAATAATTTAGCATGCATCACCTAAAATGACATTATCCTACATAACTACATCAACAATATTATACCCAAGTAATTAACAATATTTTAATAATATTATTTAATTGGGTCATATATTTCTAAAAGATCCTCAGTGACACCTTTTTCATACCTTTCTGCCTGGAATGTTCTTCAGTTAGCCTGTCTAATTAACCAAATTCCACACTTTTCTTAGGGCCCAAATTTCATTTCCATCTCTTCCATAAAGCTTTTACTGATAATTAATCTTACTAATCTCTAGTGCACTGGAATTCCTGGCATGCTAAATTATCTGTACCAGTTACTCATGTGGCTCTGTTCTCACCTAATTATCAACTGATTATATATCTTATTTTTATAGTGATATTTTTGTTTTCCAAAATTCAATTATGTATGTACCACTTATACAATTTCTGCCATATCCTTATTATGGATATTATTTACATACCTTTAGAAGATTAGTACAGCGACAAATAAATAAATACCTATACTGGTTCTGTCCTAAGCAATCTGGAGAATTCGGGTTTGATGTGGAGTATTGGTTTCCCAGGGTTGCTGCAAAAAATTGCCACCAGTTGGGTGGCTTAAAATAACATAAATGTATTTTCTCACAGTTCTAGAATCCAGAAGTCAAAAATTGTGTTATCACTAGGATCCTTTCCAAGGCTTTAGGGGATAATCTGTTTCTTGCCTCTTCCATCTTCTGGTGGATTCAGGTGTTCCTTGGCTTGCAGACTCAGCACTCCAGTGTCTACCTACATCTTCACATTGCTTTCTCCTGTGTGTCTCTCTGTGTGTCTTTGCTCTGTGTACCTATTTAAAGACAATTGTCATTGAATTTAGAGCTCACTCAAATAATCCGGGATAATCTCTTTTAAGATCCTTAGTTTAACTATATCTGCAAAGACTCTTTCCAAATAAGGTAATATTCATGGGTTCTAGGGATTAGGATGTAGACATATATTTGGGGGCAACATCATTCAGCCCACTACAGTGTATTATACATTTACATATATTTCTAATATATAGTAAGTAATGCAGTACACCAAACAATTGTAGAACTTTGAGAAAGAAAAAGTATTTCACCAAATTGTATTTTTAATTTTTTTTTAAATCTATTTACCTAAATTCAAGTTAGTTAACATACAGTGTAGTATTGGTTTCAGGAGTAGAATATAGTGATTCACCACTTACATATAACACCCAGTGCTCATCCCAACAAGTGCCCTACGTAATGCACAGCACGCATTTAGCCCAACCTCCCACCCATCTCCCCTCCAGCAACCCTCAGTTTGTTCTCTGTGTTTAAGAGTCTCTTATGGGTTGCCCCCTCTCTCTTTTTATCTTATTTTTCCTTCCATTCTTCTGTGTTCATCTGTTGTGTTTCTTAAATTCCACATGTGATAGCAAGCATATGATATTTGCCTCTCTCGAACTTATTTCATTTATCATAATATACTCTATTTCAATCCACGTTGTTGCAAATGGAAAGATTTCATTCCTTTTGATCACTGAGTAATATTCCATGATATATATATATATATATATATATATATATATATATATATATATCACCTCTTCTTTCTCCATTCATCAGTTGAGGCATGTTGGGGTACTTTCCATAATTTTGCTATTGTTGATAGTGCTGCTCTAAACATTGGGGTGCATGTACTCCTCTGAATCAGCATTTTTGTATCCTTTGGATAAATACATAGTAGTGCAATTGCTGGATTGAAGAATAGTACTTTTTTTTTTTTTTGAGGAACCTCCATACTGTTTTCCAGAGTGACTGAACCATTTCGCATTCCCACGAACAGTGCAAAAGGGTTCCCCTTTCTCTGTATCCTCACCAACATCTGTTGTTTCCTGAGTTGTTCATTTTAGCCATTCTGATAAGTGTGAAGTGGTATCTAATTGGGGTTTTGATTTGTATTTCTCTGATTATGAATGATGTTGAGCATCTTTTCATGTGTCTGCTAGCCATCTGGATGCCTTCTTTGAAAAGTGTCTGTTCATATCTATTCTGCCCATTGCTTCTCTGGATTATTTGCTATTTCGGTGTGAGTTTGATAAGTTCTTCATAGATTTTGGATACTGACCCTTTATTTTATATGTTATTTACAAATATCTCCTCCCATTCTATCAGTTGCCTTTTAGTTTTACTGATTGTTTCCTTCGCTGTGCAGTAGCCTTTTATCTTGATGAGGTCCCAATCATTAATTTTTGCTTTTATTTACCTTGCCTCTGGAGACATGTCTAGTAAGAAGCTGCTGCTGCCGAGATCAGAGAGGTTGCTGGCTGTGTTCTCCTATAGGATTTTAGTGGTTTCCTATCTCAAATTTAGGTCTTGCATCCATTTTGAATTTATTTTTGTGTATTGTGTAAGAAAGTGGTCCAGGTTTATTCTTCTGCATGTAGCTGTCCAGTTTTCCCATCACCATTTGCTGGAGATACTGTCTTTTACCCATGGGATACTCTTTCTTGTTTGTTGAAGATTAGACATTTGTGGGTCTATTTCTGAGTTTTCTATTCTGTTCCATTGATCTATGTGTCTGTTTTTGTGCTAGTACCATACTGTCTTGATGATTACAGCTTTGTGATACAGTTTCAAGTCCAGAATAGTGATGCCTCCAGCTTTGGTTTTCTTTTTCAACATTCAGGGTCTTTACTGATTCCATATAAGTTTGAGACTTGTTTGTTCTAGCTCTGTGAAGAACGTTGGTGTTATTTTGATAGGGATGGCATTGAATGTGTAGATTGCTTTGTGTAGTATTGACATTTTAACAATATTTGTTCTTCAAATCCATGTGTATGGAATGTTTTTCCATTGCTTTGTGTCTTCTTCAATTTCTTTCATAAGCTTCCTATAGTTTTCAGCATACTGATGTTTTACCTCTTTGGTTTGGTTTATTCCTAAGTATCTTATGGTTTTCGGTGCAATTGTAAATGGGATCAATTTTCTATAGTTTCATGCCAGGTAATAATTTTTCCATATTTTCAAGCTAGGTACTAATCAAATACCTAATGGATTAATATAGCCACACATATACATACATACATACATACATACATACAAGCAACATAAATATGTACATATCTAACCTTATTTTGCTTGGATGCAGCTACTCTGCTTGGTACTTTCTCTCAGTCCCTTAGGACTGCCTAGTTCATTAGTTTATACAAAATGAATAATTCTATTGTCTCATAGTGCTACATTTCCAGGTACTATTGAGATGGTGATGATGTAAAATTTGAAATCCCTCTAGGTTTAGGTTAGGTCTAACTGTTAATAATACCCAACTCCAACCACTTCTCCTTCCTCTAATACATATACACCTGAAATCCTTATTGGAGAAGGATTAAGGTTTCAGAAAGTTAAACTGACTCTTTGACTTAAACAGTGAATATGCACATATATTTCTGTATTTACATACTTGTGTACCCAGGCATGAAAATAATAAGTTTAAACATAGATTAAAGCTAGAAGGGACCTGTGTACATGAGCAGCTTTCCTCTTTCTGTTTAGGAGCCTGGGTTTTATCTTAACTACCATAAAAATACTCTTTCCTCTCTTTTCCATCTGTTGTGCTGTCTGGAGTATTTTATTTCATTTTATTTCTAGTCTTGCTTTCCCACTTTTAAGCTCTAAATCAGAGCTATTTTATTTATTTTTTATATTTAAATGTGTGAATTTGTGACAGTAAATTACACCTCAAGAAAACTGTTTCAAAATAGAAAAAGTATCATGCATCTACCCAGCATTTTTACTCCTAGGTATTCTGTTTTTGTTTTTTTTTTCACACAAAATGTCCATCGACTGATGGATGAATAAAGAACAAGTGGTAAATATATGTACACTGAAATATTACTCAGCCATAAAAAGAATGAAATCTTGCCATTTGCAATAATGTGGCTGGAGCTAGAGAGTATTATGCTAAGCGAAATGAGTCAGTCAGAGAAAGACACCATATGATTTCACTCATACGTGGAATGTAAGAAACAAAACAAATGATCATAGGGGGAAAAAAGAGAGGCAAACCAAGAAACAGACTCTTAATTACAAACCGATGGTTACCAGAGATGGGGGGGTGGTGGGTTAAATAGGTGATGGGGATTAAGGAGTGTACTTGTTGTGAGTGCACTGGGTATTGTATGGAAGTGTTGAATCACTAAATTCTATACCTGAAACTAATATTACACTGTATGTTAAAAAACTGGAATTTAATAAAAGCTTGGAATTTTTTATATTAAAAATAAATAACTTAGTAAATCAGAGCTGTTTGAAACATTTGATTCCCCTGACCCTCGACCTCCCAGGGCATTTCTACCTATCTTCATCAAATTCTAAAGAGTATAAATATTTGGAAATTAATTTTTTTCTGGATTTCTTTCTAGAATTGAGGGTGCCTTTATCCATCATCTTTGATGATATATCAATAAATAACTCTTTTTTTGTCAACTCAAATTGACTTCAAATCTGATTAAGATTATTCTGGACCTTTGAGAAGGACTGTGGAAATTAAACTTCTCTTTAAATTAACCCCATAAATGTCTGTGTTTTTTTTTCATACTCAACTTTCTTCATAGACTCAGAAATTTGAGAAAGCTGCAGTCTGAAATTTTAAAGTAGCAAATGGGTACAGTAGCTATTCTCTTTCTTTGAAAAATGATAGTGACTGATGACAGAACACTTAAAAACTGAAGCCATCACACAGTGTTGAATATGAAAAGAGGCTATTTAAAAAGAAAAATCTGATGGCACAGTTTTAAATTAATCCTCAGATGCACTATTAAAACTGTGATAATTATATTCATTTTTGTGGAATGGGGAGCCATCTTGAGACATGTCAGTGAGAATTTTTAAAAATCACCAAAACTCTAGGGCTGAAACTTCAGTTACTCCTTACACTATGTCTCTTTAGAAACTTTATGCTATGTCATACCAAGTATGGTATGGTATGTACAAGAAGAAGGTATGGCAATAGTGTTTGTTTTTTGTTTGTTTAACCATAGGTGTAGTTATATTAAAAATATAGAAGAAATTAGACTATATATTGGAATTATTATTAAAAGTGTTTGGCCATATAGAAAAGAGCATTCTCAGTCCACACAGAAATTATTCAATGTAGGAGTTTAGTCAATTGAGTGTCTGACTCTTGATTTCACCTCAGGTCGTGATCTTAGGGTTCATGGGTTCCAGCCCCATGTTGGGCTCTGTGCTGTCAGTACAGATTCTCTCTTTCCTTCTCTCACTCACATACGCTCTCTCTCCCTTTCAAAATATATAAATAAACTTAAAAAAAGAAATTATTCACTATAGAAATGTGTGGATATGAGATGCTTGTCCTATTATGCCTTCACATTACAAAGCAAGAAAAAGTAAGTTCAACCTTTAGACCTACTTTTGAGCATAGTTTTTCTTGAGGAAGCTTGCTTACAGAATAAAGCAATCACAAACTAGAAAATCCTTGCTACAGACTGGATTCACTTAGGCATGCCAGGTGCACTTGAAAATGATATATACAGAAGGAAATACATAATGATATGCTGTGAGGAAGTTACTGTTAAAACAGGAAAACCCAAACACCTGGACTTCCAACATTACATTTAGTCTTATAATGATGGCAGAGAGGGGTAATGATTGGAGTTTTATTGTGGAAATGATTTTTATTAAGAACTGAAGGTCACAGGGCAGGCTTAGCCTACAGAAGCACAACTCATGATGGGTGTTAAAAAAGGCCTTGCAATATCTTATCTCATCAGGACAAGAATAGTCTCTATGATATGAAAGCAACCTGAGTGTCCATTCATAAATGAAAGGGTGAGAAGATGTGGTACAGGGCCCCGCCCCACGCCTCCCACCATGGCGCCCCTCACGTCTCCACAGGGGGAAGTTACTTCCTGACTCTGAGCTCTCCCCCGGCTCGGGCAGCCAAGTGCAGTGATCATTCTCGATCCCAAAAGTGTCTCTACACCCCTTGGGGAGTGCGAAGAGTGCAGCGTCCTTGGAAGCCAGCTTTGAGCAAGGCACCTGACCTTCCAGGACCTCAGGAGGCACCTCAGAGAAACCCTGCCTCACCATCTGCTCATGTCTCAGACATCTGTCTACATGGAATCTACAGACCTTCTTTCAGAAGAGGAATCGTAGGAGAACTATTGACTGTCTTCAAGCACTATCATGGCTGGATTTGTGTTTTAGGATAATCTCCTTGGCTCCTGTGTGGGGTAGATTCAGAAGATCCCATCGAAGCAGTACCACAAGACTGGCAGTGTTCAAGTAGCCCAGAGGCCACACCACCATGAGTCCTGCCCCTGGGAGAGGGGAAGATAAGGTACACACCAGTCTGACTGTGGCCTCAGCAGTGGGCTGGGGGCAGACATCAGGTCTGACTGCAACCCGCCCACCAAAACAAGTTACTCCAGACAGCACAGAGGAAGAGCTGTGCAGTTCTCTGCACTCCAGGGACTATCCAAAATGACAAAATGGAGGAATTCTTTCAAAAGAAACTCCAGGAAGTAGCGAATTGATCAAAAACGAACTGATCAAAAACGATTTAAGCAATAGAGCAGAAAATGAATTGAAAATAATAGTCATAAAATTAATCGCTGGGCTTGAGAAAAGTATAGAGGACAGCAGAGAATCTATTACTACAGAGATCAAGGGACTAAGAAACAGTCAGGAGGAGCTAAAAAATGCTATAAATGAACTGCAAAATAAAATGGAGATGACCACATCTCGGATTGAAGAGGCAGAGGAGAGAATACGTGAATTAGAAGGTAAAATTATGGGAAAAGAAGAAGCTGAGAAAGAGGGAGATAAAAAAAATTCAGGAGTATGAGGGGAGACTTAGAGAACTAAGTGACCTAATTAAGCGAAATAATGTACGCATAATTGGCATTCCAGGGGAGGAAGACAGAGGGAAAGGTGCTGAAGGTGTACTTGAAGAAATCATAGCTGAGAACTTCCCTGAACTGGGGAAGGAAAAAGGCACTGGAATCAAAGAGGCACAGAGAACTCCCTTTAGATGTAACATGAATTGATCTTCTGTATGACATATCATAGTGAAACTGGCAAATACAAGGATAAAGAGAGAATTCTGAAAGCAGCTAGGGATAAACATGTTCTAACATATAAAGGGAGACCAATGAGACTCATGACAGATCTGTCTACTGAAACTTGGCAGGCCAGAAAGGAATGGCAGGAGATCTTCAATGTGATGAACAGAAAAAAAATGCAGCTGAAAATCCTTTATACAGCAAGTCTGTCATTTACAATAGAAGGAGAGGTAAAGGTCTTCCCAAACAAACACTGAAGGAATTCATCACCACTAAACCAGCCCTACAAGAGATCCTAAGGGGGAATCCTGTGAGACAAAGTAACAGAGACATCACTGCAAGCATGAAACCTACGGACATCACAATGACTCTAAACCCATATCTTTCAATAATAACACTGAATTAAATGGACTAAATGCTCCAACCAAAAGACCAAAAGACATAGGGTATCAGAATGGATAAAAAAAACAAGACCCATCTATTTGCTGTCTACAAGAGACTCATTTTAGACCTGAGGACACCTTCAGATTGAAAGTGAGGGGATGGAGAACTATCTATCATGCTACTGGAAGTTGAAAGAAAGTGGAGTACCCATACGTATATCAGACAAACTAGACTAAATTAAAGGCTGTAACAAGAGATGAAGAAGGGCATTATATAATCATTACAGGGTATATCCATCAGGAAGAGCTAAAAATTATAAATGTCTATGTGCTGAATATGGGAGGCCCCAAATATATAAAACAATTACTCACAAACATAAGCAACCTTATTGATAAGAATGTGGTAATTGCAGGGGACTTTAATACTCACAACATTGGATAGATCATCTAGACACAAGATCAATAAAGAAACAAGGGCCCTGAATGGTACACTGGATCAGATGGACTTGATAGATATATTTAGAACTCTGCATCCCAAAGCAACAGAAAATACGTTCTTCTCGAGTGTACATGGAACATTCTCCAAGATAGATCATGTACTGGGTCACAAAACAGCCCTTCATAAATATACAAGATTGAGATCATACCATGCATACTTTCAGACCACAAAATGATGAAGCTTGAAATCAACCACAAGAAAAAGTTTTGAAAACCTCCACAAGCATGGAGGTTAAAGAACACCCTACTAAAGAATGAATGGGTCAACCAGGCAATTAGAGAAGAAATTTAAAAAATATATGGAAACAAATGAAAATGAAAATACAACAATCCAAAGGCTTTCGGATGCAGCGAAGGCAGTCCTGAGAGGAAAACACATTGTAATCCAAGTCTATCTCAAAAAACAAGAAAAATCCCAAATACAAAATCTAACGGCACACCTAAAGGAAATAGAAGCAGAAGAGCAAAGACACCCCAAATCCAGCAAAAGAAGAGAAATAATAAAGATCAGAATAGAAATAAACAATATAGAATCTAAAAAAAAACTGTAGAGCAGATCAACGAAAGCAAGAGTTGGTTTTTTTGAAAAAATAAACAAAATTGACAAACCTCTAGCCAGGCTTCTCAAAAAGAAAAGGGAGAGGACCCAAATAGATAAAATCATGAAAATGGAATTATTACAGCCAATCCCTCAGAGATACAAACAATTATCAGGGAATACTATGAAAAATTATATGCCAACAAACTGGACAACCTGGAAGAAATGGACAAATTCTTAAACACCCACATTCTTCCAAAACTCAAACAGGAAGAAATAGAAAGCTTGAACAGAACCATAACCAGTGAAGAATTGAATCACTTATCAAAAATTTCCCACCAAGTAAGAGTCCAGGACCAGATGGCTTCCCAGGAGAGTTCTACCAGACGTTTAAAGCAGAGATAATACCTATCCTTCTCAAGCTATTCCAAAAAATAGAAAGGAAAGGAAAACTTCCAGACTCATTCTATGAGGCCAGGATTACTTTGATTCCTAAACCAGACAGACACCCGGTAAAAAAAGAGAACTACAGGCCAATATCCCTGATGAATACGGATGCAAAAATTCTCAATAAGATACTAGCAAATCGAATTCAACAGCATATAAAAAGAATTATTCACCATGATCAAGTGGGATTCATTCCTGGGATGCAGGGCTGGTTCAACATTCACAAATCAATCAATGTGGTACATCACATTAATAAAAGAAAAGATAAGAACCATATGATCCTATCAATTGATTCAGAAAAAGCAATTGCAAAATTCAGCATCCTTTCTTAATAAAAACCCTTGAGAAATTCGTGATAGAAGGAACATAGTTAAACATCATCAAAGCCATTTATGAGAAGACCACAGATAATATCATCCTCAATGGGGAAAAGCCGAGAGCTTTCCCCCTGAGATCAGGAACACGACAGGGATGTACACTCTCACCGCTGTTGTTTACATAGTGTTGGAATTCCTAGCATCAGCAATCAGACAACAAAAGGATATCAAAGGCATCAAAATTGGCAAAGATGAAGTCAAGCTTCCCCTTTTTGCAGATGACATGATATTATACATGGAAAATCCGATAGATTCCACCAAAAGTCTGCTAGAACTGATACATGAATTCATCAAAGTCTCAGGATACAAAATCAATGTACAGAAATCAGTTGCATTCTTATACACTAATAATGAAGCAACAGAAAGACAAATAAAGAAACTGATCCCATTCACAATTGCACCAAGAAGCATAAAATACCTAGGAATGAACCTGACCAAAGATGTAAAAGATCTGTATGCTGAAAACTATAGAAAGCTGATGAAGGAAATTGAAGAAAATATAAAGAAATGGAAAAATATTCCGTGCTCATGGATTGGAAGAATAAATATTGTCAAAATGTCAACACTACCCAAAGCTATCTACACATTCAATGCAATCCCAATCAAAATTGCACCAGCATTCTTCTCGAAGTTAGAACAAGCAAACCTAAAATTTGTATGGAACCAAAAAAGGTCCCGAATAGCCAAAGCAATTTTTAAGAAGACCAAAGCAAGAGGCATCACAATCCCAGACTTTAGCCTCTACTACAAAGCTGTAATCATCAAGACAGCATGGTATTGGCACAAAAACAGACACATAGACCA
This sequence comes from Panthera tigris, assembly GCF_018350195.1. Lineage (NCBI taxonomy): Eukaryota > Metazoa > Chordata > Mammalia > Carnivora > Felidae > Panthera > Panthera tigris. The sequence goes on from NC_056677.1 coordinate 48,213,140, forward strand.
ATGGAATAGAATAGAAACCCCAGAACTAGACCCACATAATTATGGCCAGGTAATCTTTGACAAAGCAGGAAGGAATATCCAATGGGAAAAAGACCGTCTCTTTAACAAATGGTGCTGGGAGAACTGGACAGCAACATGCAGAAGGATGAAACTAGACCACTTACTTACACCATTCACAAAAACAAACTCAAAATGGATAAAGGACCTGAATGTGAGACAGGAAACCATCAAAACCCTAGAGGAGAAAGCAGGGAAAAACTTCTCTTCCTTCAGCTGCAGCAATTTCTTATTTGACACATCCCCAAAGGGAAGGGAATTAAAAGCAAAAATGAACTGTTGGGACCTCATGAAGATAAAAAGATTCCGCACTGCAAAAGAAACAATCAACAAAACTAAAAGGTAACCAACAGAATGGGAAAAGATATTTACAAATGACATATTGGACAAAGGGCTAGTATACAAAATCTATAAAGAGCTCATCAAACTCCACACCCGAAAAACAAATAACCCAGTGAAGAAATGGGCAGAAAACATGAATAGACACTTCTCTAAAGAAGACATCCAGATGGCCAGCAGGCACACGAAAAGATGGTCAGCGTCCCTCCTCATCAGGGAAATACAAGTGAAAACCACACTCAGATATCACCTCATGCCAGTCAGAGTGGCTAAAATGAACATGTCAGGAGACTATAGATACTGGAGAGGATGTGTAGAAACAGGAACCCTCTTGCACTGTTGGTGGGAATGCAAACTGGTGCAGCCACTCTGGAAAACAGTGTGGAGGTTCCTCAAAAAATTAAAAATAGAGCTACCCTATGACCCAGTAGTAGCACTGCTAGGAATTTACCCAAAGGATACAGCCGTGCTGATGCATAGGGGCACTTGTACCCCAATGTTTATAGGAGCACTCTCAACAATAGCTACAGTATGGAAAGAGCCTAAATGTCCATCAACTGATGAATGGATAAAGAAATTTTGGTTTATATACACAATGGAATTTTACTTGGCAATGAGAAATATGGCCTTTTGTAGCAACATGGATGCAACTGGAGAGTGTTATGCTAAGTGAAAAAAGTCATACAGAGAAGAGCAGATTCCATATGTTTTCACTCCTATGTGGATCCTGAGAAACTTAACAGAAGACCATGGGGGAGGGGAAGCAAAAAAATGGTTAGATAGGCAGGGAGCTAAAACGTAAGAGACTCCTAAAAACTGAGAACAAACTGAGGGTTTATGGGGGGTGGGAGGGAGGGGTGGGTGGGTGATGGGTATTGAGGGCACCTGTTGGCATGAACACTTGGTTTTGTATGGAAACCAATTTGATAATAAATTTCATAATAAAAAAATAAAAAATAATAAAAAATATGAAGATGTGGTACACACACACAGACACACACACACAGAGGAATATTATGCATCCACAAAAAAAGGATGAAGTCTTGCCATTTGCAACAACATGGATGAACCTAGAGGGTGTGGTGCCAAGTGTAATAACTCAGAGTGAGAAAAACAAATATTGTATTTCACTCATATGTGGAATCAAAAATAAACCGAATAAAAAAATGAATAAAAAGCAGAATCAGACCTGTAAATACAGAGAGCAAACTGATGGATTCCAGAGGTGAGTGGGGTAAGGGATGGGCAAAATTGATGAAGGGGAGTGGGAGATACAGGCTTCTAATTATGAAATAAGTAATTCATAGGAATAAAAGGCACAAGATAAGGAATATAGTCAATGATATTGGGATAGTGTTGTATGGTGACAGGTCATAGGTATACTTGTGAGCATAGCACAAACTTGTTGAATCACTATGTTGTACACTTGAAACTAATGTAACATTGTATGGCGACTATGCTCAAAAACCTTTAAAAAAAGAATAGTCTATATGTTCTTTAGTTTCTTTACTCTTATTGGTCAGTTTCCATTTTGGATTTTCCTGAATAATGTATTTTTCAATAAAATGAATAACTGTGGATTGAGTAACAGCTATCCTACTGTTCCTTAGAGATTCCTGGGGTTCTGCCTTTTAATCTGGGAAGAGAGATTGTCAGGTTAAGTGACAAGTGGGAAATGTAGATAAAAATAGCTCAAGTAGATTTGAAAGTTTCAGAGAATAAGGAAGTTTTAAATTCAATACAGTCATTCTTTACAATTTCCATCCCTTATCTCCCCCCACCCCACCCCAGTAAGATTCTACTGCCCTCCTTATCTGGATGAAATGAATCCACCTATGAGGGATAGATCACATTACACAAGTATGTGGAACAATAAATACAGAAAACAAACTGATAGTTGCCAGAGGAGAGGAGTGGGAAAATGGGCAAAATGGATGAAAGGGAGTGGGAGATACAGGCTTTTCATCATGGGATTAAAATGTATAGCATAGGGAATGTTGTCAATGTTATTATAATAGTGTCTTAGTGACAGATGGTAGCTACACTTGCACTGAGCATAAGATAATTTGTAGAAATGTTTAATCATTATGTTATACACCTGAAACTAATGTAATATTGTGGGTCGACTATACTGAAATAAAAATAGATTTAAAAGTATGTTAAATGATGGGGGAAATCACAGAAGTTAGAACTTACAGGAGTAGTTGGAAACAATACTTGGACCACAGACAAGGCCTCAGTTGGGGTCTGGGCTTATAAATCAGGAAACCAAGAGTATCATAGCACAGTAGAGGGAAAACACAGATGGGAGGCTGGGTAGATTCTGTAGATAAAGTACGGATATCTCTTGATGCCTACACTCACTCCCAGCATGCTCTGGGGGTTTTTTGAATAAAGTCAAACTCAGAGAACACTTCCTGTACTTAGCCCTCTATTTTCTGAGTTCAGACCTTTATTAACTCTCACCTAAATTTTTAAAAATCATGACGGTGATGTTTTATCAAACCCCTTTTTAAAGATATGTGCTTTTATTTTTATTTATTTCTTTATTAATTTTTAACATACAGCGTTTTATTAGTTTTAGTACAATATACAATATAGTGATTCAACAATTCCTTACCAACACCCTGTGCTCATCATGACAAGTGCATTCCTTAATTCCCATCACCTATTTAACCCATCCCCCACACCATCCCTTCTTGTAACCATAAGTTTGTTCTCTATAATTAAGAGTCTGTTTCTTGATTTGTCTCGTTCTCTTTTTTTTTCTCTTTGTTTGTTGTGTTTCTTTAGTTCCACATATCAGTGAAATCATGTGGTATTTGTCTTTCTCTGACTGACTTATTTCACTTAGCATTAAACTTTCTAGCTCCTTCCATATTGATACAAATAAGAATATTTCATTCATTCTTTTTTATGGCTGAATTATATATATATATATATATATATATATATATATATATATATATATATGACACCTCTTCTTTATCCATTCATCCGTCAATGGATATTTGGGCTGCTTCCACAATTTGGCTATTGTAAATAATATTGCTATATTCATCAGGATGCATGCATCCCTTTAAATTAATGTCTTTGTATTCCTTGGGTAAATACCCAGTATTGTGATTGCTAGATTATAGGGTAGTTCTATTTTTAATTTTTTTAGTAACCTCCATAATGTTTTCCACAGTGGCTGCATCAGTTTGCATTCTTTTCAACAGTGCACAAGTGTTCCTTTTTTGTCACATCTTCACTGACAACTGTTGTTTCTTGTGTTGTTGATTTTAGCCATTCTGACAGGTGTGAGGTGATATCTCATTACAGTTTTAATTTCCATTTCCCTGATGGTAAGTGATGTTGAGCATATTTGCATGTGTCTGTTGGCCGTCTGGATGTCTTCTTTGGAGAAATGTCTGTTCATGCATTCTGCCCAGTTTTCATTTGGATTATTTGTTCTTTGGGTGTTGAGTTTTTATAAATTATTTCTAGATTTTGGATATTAACTCTTTATCGGATATGTCATCTGCAAATACGTTCTTCCATTCCATAGTTTGCCTTTTAGTTTGGTTGAATATTTTCCTTCCTGTTCAGAAGCTTTTTATTTTGATTTAGTTCTAAAGGCTTATTTTTCTTTTGCTTCCCTTTTCTCAGGAAATATATCTAGAAAGAAGATTCTATGGCCTATGTCAAAGAAGTTACTGCCTGTGTTCTTCTATAGGATTTTTATGGTTTAAGGTCTCACATGTATGTCTTTAATCCAGTTTATATTAATTCCTTGTATGGTATAAGAAAGTGGTCCACTTTCATTCTTTTGCATGCTGCTGTCCAGTTTTCCCAACACCCCTTTGTTAAAGAGACTGCTTTTTCCCATTGGATATGCTTTCCTGCTTTGTCCACATTAATTGACCATATAGTTGTGGGTTCATGTCTGGGTTTCTGTATTGTTCTATTGATCTATGTATCTATTTTTGTGTCATTACCATATTGTTTTGATGACTACAGCTTTGTAACATAACTTGAAGTCTGGAATTGTGATGTCTTCAGCCTTGCTTTTATTTTTCAAGGTTACTTTGGCTATTCGGGGTCGTTTGTGCTTCCATATAAATTTTAGGATTGTTTGCTTTAGCTGAGTGAAAAATGCTGGTGGTATTTTGGTAGGGATTCCATTAAATGTGTAGATAGATTTAGGTAGTAAAGACATTTTAACAATATTTGTTCTTCCAATCCATGAACATGGAATGTTTTTCCATTTCTTTGTGTCATCTTCAATTACTTTCATCAGTTTTTTTTTAATTATTATTTTCAGAGTACATGCCTTTTCCCTCTTTGGTTAGGTTTATTCCTAGGTATCTTTTTACTGTTAGCGCCATTGTATATGGCATTGTTTTCTTAATTTCTCTTTATGCTGCTTCAGTATTGGTGTATAAAATTGCAACAGATTTCTGTACATTTATTTTGTACCCTGTGAGTTTGCTGAATTTGTTTATCAGTTCTAGCAAAACTTTTGTTGGAGTCTTCAGGGTTTTCTGTGTATAGTATCATGTCATCTGCAAAAGTTTTACATCTTCCTTAATGATTTGGATGCCTTTTATTTCTTTTTGTCGTCTGATTGTTGTGGCTAGAACTTTCAATATTATGTTGAATAGAAGTGGTGGCAGTGGACATCCTTGTCTTGTTCCTGACCTTAGGGGACAATCTCTCAGTTTTTTTCCTATTGATGATGATGCTTGCTGTGGGTTCTTCATATATGGCCTTTATTATGTTGAGGTATGTTCCCTCTAAACCTACTTTGTTGAGGGTTTTTATCATGAATGTATATTGTACTTTGTAAGTGCTTTAATCCATCTATTGAAATGATCATATGGTTCTTATCCTTTCATTCATATATCACATTTATTGATCTGTAAATACCGAAACACACTTGCAACACAGAAATAAATTCCACTTGATTGTGGTTAATGACTTTTTTAATGCATTCTTGAATTCAGTTTGCTAGTATTTTGTTCAGGATTTTTGCATCTATTTTCATCAGGGATATTGGCATATAGTTCTCTTTTTTAGTGGTATATTTATCTGGTTTTGGTATCAGGGTAATGCTGACTTCATAGAATGAATTTGGAAGCTTTCCATCCTCTTCTATTTTTTTGGAATATTTTGAGAAGAATATGTATTAGCTCTTTAAATGTTTGGTAGAATTCACCTGTGAAGCCATTTGTTCCTGGACTTCTGTTTCTTGGGAGTTTTTTGAACACTAGTTGAATTTCTTTGCTGGTTATTGGTCTGTTCAAATTTCTGTTTCTTCCTGTTTCTGTCTTGGTAATTTATATGTTTCTAGGAATTTATACATTTCTCCAGGTTGTCCAATTTGTTGGCATACAATTTTTCATAATATTCTCTTACAATGGCTTATATTTCTGTGGTGTTATTTGTTATTTCTCCTCTATCAGTTTTGATTTTATTTATTTGAGTTTTCTATTTTTTCTTGATAAGTCTGGCTAGGGATTCAACTTTATTGATTTTTTTTCCAATAGCCATCTCCTGTTTCATTGAGCTGTTATGTTTTCCATGTCATTTATTTCTGCTTTAGTCTTTATTATTTCCTCCTTTATCCTGGTTTAGGTTTTTTTTTTTTTCATTTTTTCTAGTTTCTTTATGTGAAAGGTTAGGTTGTTGATTTGATATTTTTCTTATTTCTTCAGGCAAGCCTGTATTGCTATAAACTTCTCTCTTAGAACTGATTTGCTGTATCCCAAAGGCTTTGGACTGTTCTGTTTTTCATTTTCATGTACGTTTTCATTTTTTTCTTTGATTTCATGGTTGGCATATTTATTGTTTAGTGGCATGTTATTTGATCTCCATGTATTGGTGTACTTTCAGATTTTTTTGTAGTTTTCTTCTATTTTCATAGCATTGTGGTCAGAAAAGTTGCATGGTATGACTTCATTGATCCTTGGACTTGTTGAAACTTGTTTTGTGACCTAGAGTTCTATTATGGATAATATTCCATGTGCACTTGAAAATAATGTGTATTCTGATGTCTTAGGATGGAATGTTCTGAATATATCTATTAAGTCCTGTTCCAGTGTGTCATTCAAAGCCATTTTTTTCTTGTTGATTTTCTGTTTAGATCATCTGTCCATTGATGTAAGTGTGCTGTTAAAATCCCCTACCATCATTGTATTATTATCAATTAGTTCCTTTATGTTTATTATTGTTTTATGTACATGGTTGTTTCTATGGGTGCATAAATATTTACAATTATTTTATGTTCTTTTTGGATTATCTTCTTTATTATTAATATGTCCTTTTTTGTCTCTTGTTACAGTCTGTGTTTTAAAATCTAGTTTTTCTGGGGTGCCTGGGTGGCTAGGTTGGTTAAGTGTCTGACTTCGGGTCAGTTCATGATCGTGTGGCTCATGAGTTTGAGCCCTGCATTGGGCTCTGTGCTGACAGCTCAGCTTTGGATTTTGTGTCTCCTTCTCTCCTTACACCTCCCTTGCCAACATTCTGTCTCTCTCTTGAAAATAAACATTTAAAAAATATATAAAGTCTATTTTTCCTAATATAAGTATTGCTACTGCAGCCTTTTCTTGACATGTATTTTCATGATAGATATTTCTCAGTCTTCTCACTTTCAATCTGCAGGGGGTCTTTAGGTCTAAAATTAGTCTCTTGTAGGCAGCATATAGACATATTTTTTTAAATCCATTCCATCACCCTATGCTTATTTTTCATTGGAGTGTTTAGTCCATTTACATTCAGAGTAATCATTGATAGATATGTATTTATTGTCATTGTATTATTTGTTATGTGATTATTTCTGAAGATTTTCTTTGATCCTTTCTTTCATGCTTTGATGAATTTCTTTAATAATATATTTGAATTTATTTCTCTCTATTCTTTGTATATGTATTTGTGATTTTTGATGTGTGGGTACCATTATTTGTATATAACTACTTCTGCATATAGCAGTCTATATTAAGTCGATGGTCATTTATGTTTGAACCCATTCTTTACTCCTCTCCTCCCCATGTTCAAGGTAAAAGTTGTCATATTTTAGATGTTTTCTTTCATGAGTTCCTTGACTTCTTGTTTACAGAAATAGTCGTTTATACTGCTTTTGTGTTGCCTACCTTCAGATTGTCACTTACAATGCCCTGCCATGTAGTGTCCTGTTCCCCAGGGCCGGGCACTTCTGGGAGTATTCCCATTGTGTGCTGCATGTGCACTGTTGTTTTGCCCTGCCACTTTATCCTTCAGGCCATTAACTCCAGAGGCTCTCTTTGCTTGTTGTGGACAATATTTGGCCTCTGGAATGAATGTGACACATTTTAACTAGGTATGCTCTGGTCTGCTTGTGAAATGAGAACTGTCACCTCCACGAATGGAACTGAGACACTGCAAATCTCCTGAGTTGGGGCACTGGGTATAAGCCACGGTTTGGGCCTGTATTCTAAGGTAGGGGGCATACAGTGCTGGGACTGAGGCAGAAAATACTGGGAGGTGGTGTTTTCTGGAACACAAAGAGGGGGGCTTGGTGTAAACAAGTTAGTGAGCATTGGTGCTGGGCTTGTTCCTACTGGTAGCCCTGTGCTCATGCCGAGAAGCATGGGTGGGAAATGGCTCCACCCAATTTCTTTGTTGCAAGAATGTCTCTCCATAGATGCTGCCTCTGTGGGATGCACTCTGAAATGAGCAAATAACCTCCCCATTCTATAACTCAGGTGCTCTTCAAATCACTGTTTCCATGCTGTATGTTCTTGGGTTGTTTGCTTGCTTTCTCTCTAAGAGCAGTACATTGCCATCTGGGCTGCATCCCAGCCAAGCCAACTGACTTTAAAACTCCAGGCTTTAAGCTCCCCCTATGTTAGTCTGTCTCTTGCTCTCCTATGTGGCTGTGGCTCCCTCCCCACTGCAGCAGCCACAATCTGTTTCTGTCTTAAAACATGTCTCCACCCTTCCTCCCTTCTTCAATGTGGCCTCTTCTGTACCTTTAGTTGTGGAGTTTGTTCTGCCAGTCTTCAGGTCAATTTCTGGAATGTTTAGGATGATTTGATAATATTCTGGCTGTATTCATGGGATGAGGAGAGCCTAGGGTCCTCCTACTCCACTGTCATCTTCCAACAACCTATATCAAACCTATAAACATTAACAATAATTCTTTAATATCATCCAAAATCAAGCCAATATTCAAATTTTTACAATCATTTAATAAATGTCACCATTATTGTTCCTGTTGCTTTCTTTATGGTCCCTTTGAACGCAGTCTTATTCTTCCTTCAATCTATCCTTCATTGAGGAGCTAGTTAATTACCACCAAAATAGCTGTGCACTTGTAACTCCCCTCTTTGAAAGAATTATACTTTATCACCCAGCCTTTCTTTGAGTTCAACCTTCCATCAAATTCCAAATGTAAAAAAAAAAAGAAAGGATAGTTTTATTCTGTGCAAAGGATGCATTATTGAACATCTCCCATAATTCAAAACCCCTATAAACCAAATCCAATTGTGAGAGAGAATGAGGTCTTATTTTATTAGCTGGATAAAGTAGCACCACTATCTCCAAGGCCATCTTCAAGAACCAGGGTGTTGCTTAGCAATGGCATAACAGTTCAAAATATCATTGACATTTACATTAATAGAATTTTTAGGAGGTTTTAAATTAGATTGAGGTTTTATGGGTTTTTACAAATATGTATTACCTATAAAGTGACCATTTAATTCATATTTTTTTTAATGTAGAAGTTTCACATTTTGGCTTTGCATATAATACAATTGACAATACTGCTTCATTATTCCCTAAAAATATTGTCTCTTGTTATATCTCTATAAACTCAAAACATCTCTCTTACTCATTTTCTGCCTAAATAATTCTTATTAATTCTTTAAGATCCATATATCATAGCTCTTCCTCCTTGAAGCCTTTTCTCATCTTGCCTAGAATGAATTTTTCCCTTTACTTTTTCTTAAATGCCTTGAATGTATATCTGCTGCATCACTTATGGTATGACTTATAAGCTATTCACATTACTCTATCATTATAGTTAGTATGTTAGTATACACTTTGTGGCTAGACCCTTACTCACATTTGCTGTCACTGAGCTTAGCACAGTACTTATGGTTGATATTCAGAAAATGTTGACTTTAAGTAATCTTTCAGGGTTATTATGAAGATTAAATGAAATAATTTGTATCAATTGCTTGATACAGTGCCTGGTACTAGTGTTTAGTAAAGTTTCCCTTCCTTTTTCCTCATACTCCTGCCTCATTTCTCTCAACTCCCTATATATGTGTCCATGAGAAGAAAATATAGATTTCTTGATTTCATTCTTCACATGACTTTTCAGGGTAATGAATATTTTGCACCTTTCATTTATTTATTTATTTTAGGTCACTGGCTCTGTTCATATCAGAGATCCTCCTAAGACAGAAGATAGAGGGAATATGACATCTCCACCATTCCCAGATGCCAGTCCCATGGAGAACCCAGCATTATTTAGTGACATCAAGATTGAGCCCCCAGAAGAACTTCTGGCTAATGATTTCAACTTGCCCCAGGTGGAACCAGTTGACCTCTCTTTTCACAAGCCCAAGGCTCATCTCCAGCCTGCCAGCATGCTGCAACCCCCAATATTCACTCCCAAGCCAAAGCCTGCTCTCCAGACACTTGTAGTGTCCACTTCAACATCTGACACAGGCACTTCAGCAAATATCCCTACTGTTCTGACTCCAAGGTCTATCTTGGCATCCTCTCAAGGAACTGGTGGCCAGCAGATCTTTCATGTGATTCACAGCATCCCTTCAGTCAGACTACCAAATAAGTTGGGTGGCCTAAAGACCATCCCAGTAGTGGTACAGTCACTTCCCATGGTGTATACTACTTTGCCTGCTGATGGGGGCCCTGCAGCCATTACAGTCCCACTCATTGGAGGAGATGGCAAAAATGCTGGATCAGGTAAGCATCAGTGTCCCCCTTTCTTGGGCCTCACCTTCCTCCATTTATTCTTTTAGAATTATTCTATCTTTTATTTAATTTCATCCCCTCCAATTATTCTTGCACACAGCTTCAAGAATAATTATTTGTAAACACTGTTTTTATCATGTCTCTTTAGTGCTTAATATAGTACAAATACTCTCTTGTTTCGTCCATGATTCTAAAATTGGGGTATGCATATATATTTTTTAATTTTTATTTATTATTTTTGAGAGAGTGGGGGAGGGGCAGAGAGAGGGGGACAGAAGATCTGAAGGGGGCTCCACACTCACAACAATGACCCTGATGTGGGGCTTGGACTCTCAAACTGTGAGATCATGACCTAAGCCCAAGTTGGATGCTCAACCAACTGAGCCACCCAGGCACTCCTGGGGTATGCATATTTTTGAGGAAAATACTATGTATCTTTCTGTATTCTGTATGTTATTTGATAACAAGTAATTTAATCACATTTCATATTTTAAAAATATTATTTTATTAAAGAGAAAATGTACAAGTTTAATGACCTTTTATAATAAGACACAAATGTCAAAAATAGTTTTAACCTTATTAAGGAACACACTCAGATTTTCTAGCAAAATGCATTTATTTGTCTATGCCATTAAGAATGCTTTTGTGGAAAAGTTAAGAACATTTCTAGTGCTACATTTCTAGCCAGGCTTAGCACCTGTCTCTCCCAATACCATAACCATTCTCTTCCCTAACAGGAAAATAGTCTTCTTTGAAACATTAACATCTTCCCTGGGCTCTCCTTCATTTGGCATCTATCATCCTCCATTTTACTTTCTCATTTGCCTGTGTCACAAGCGTATTGGCATTCTTCTCAACTAAATTGCAAATTCCTGGAGAAGGAAACTATATTATTTCCTTTTGTGCATCTCTAGAGAACCCAACCTGGTGGTAGATAGTAGTTGTCTTGCAACAAATACTTTGATGAACAAACTTGAAAACCTGTATAGAAGAGAGTTCACATGCTGCAATCTTCCCTTTTTATTTAATTTAAAAAATAAGTTCAGAATTCAGAAAGGAGTAAATTAAGTCCTTCTTTCACCACTATTTCCCAGCCAATTCTCATCTCTGTAGATGTATCTATTTTAGTTTGTAATTGGAAGTGATCAAAGAAAATTATAGCCCCTGAGTGGTTCAAAATATTTAGCTTCACCACAGCTCTAGAATTATAATCAGTTTTCAATATTGTGCCTTAGGAAGGACATTGGGAAGTTGGAGTATAATCAGAAGAGAGAGTTAGGATGGTGAGAGATTTCAAACACATGTCAAAGGAGGAGTTGATAAATGTTTAGCATGAATTAAAAAACCAAAAGCAAGATATGTGGGTGGAAATTACTAAAAAACAGATCTTAGATCATTATAGGAAAAAACTTTCTAAGGGTTTTCTATCTTTGAAATTCAATGCCTTGTAATCATTCCATCACCAAATGTAGGAGACTGGAAAACAACATACTAAGCATCAAGTTGCTGAGACTCTGTAGTTGTGTTTTTTCTGATTTAAAATGCCATCACTACTTACAGTGGCTAATTGTTGTAATGGTAAGTGTTTATAACAGTCTTGTTTTTGAGATTCCTCTGAGGGGATTAATTAAAATTTTGGTATCAGTTCTCCTATAAGGAAAGAGATACAAACAAAAGGGGAAATGAGAAAATAAAATCCCTAGTGAGAATTTGCTGAAATCAAGGCAGTGGTAGCACCAAGCAATCATATGATGGGTCTTTCAATTGCACCCATAATATCCATGAGTCCATCAGAGCCACTCTAAATAAGCAAAATAGGTTTTAAAAGTTTCAATGTAATTTTAAGCTAAAACCATTAGCCTAGTAGTCTCCAAAATGGTATTCTTACACCTTGGTTTGGAGGTGGGGGGAGTGAGGAATGTAAACAAAACAATTGGAACACAAGAATAAAGTATCAACATTTCTATTTCTATTTTCTCACTCTTTACATTTTAGTTTGATTTTTCATAATGTATACAGAATTTTAGTCTGCTACTACATTTATTACATATGTGCGCACACACATGCAAAGACACACATACATACTGAGATGTATGATTAAAACTTTTTAGTGAATGATACACAATTAGTGTATAGAGGCAACTGCACTAGCCAAAATTCCACCCCACCAACTTTATTGTCACCCTTAAGTTTCTTCTATATAGAAATTTTGAAACTTTGACTAGATCTAGGAGACTGCTGACCATTTGAATGAGTTTTGTTAGGTATCAGAAATATCAGTGGTTGATAATAAGAGATACTCGAGGGCTTCTCCTGACAAAGGTGGAAGGGAAGGATGCCAACATGTATCAAGCTAAGTACTAGTTATGCATTTCATCTTATTGACTTGTTTCCATTTAGGGGCACAAAACCCAAAGGAGTTCTTATCTCTGAGGTGAACCTAGGCATTTACCTTAGGACAGCCAGATAACTATTCAGAAAGTTCAACAACCATACATTAATCCTGACTTTTCAGGAGACATTTTGTCCTGGGGGCTGGAGATAGAAAGTTAAATCATACCCAGACCCTATTCCATTAACTTACTATCCTAGAGAAGCTCATTCCAGTGGTACTAGAATGCTCCTTATTACCTTTCCCTCAAAGGAATTTTAGCTATGCTAGAATTTTTTTAAGTTCTTCTGTTCCTTCCATATACATACACTTCTTTCATCTTTATTTTTCTTTACTTCTCTATCTTGTTGATACTTCTCATTGTGGGCTAAAGTGGGAATCCTGAAAATGATATCAGAGGCACATATATTTGTAGCCCGCACTGGTCTTTTTCTTTGCTTTTAGTGAAAGTTGACCCCACCTCCATGTCTTCACTGGAGAGCCCAAGTGACAGTGAGGAGAGTGAGATTAAGAGTGGATCCTCAGCTTTACAGGGTATTCAGGGACTACAGCAAGAGTGAGTACTTTTGTCTTTACTTCAGGCCTGTCTATATATGTGTGTGTTTGTGGTAGAAGTGGAACAAATTCTCATACACAATGGCAAACATTTAATGATAACAAAATATAGGTAAATTGCCTTTCCAGCAAAGGTGTTAGTTTGTGTGCACACATGTGCATAGACATGCATGTTATGGAAGGGTTGTGTCCTAATTGTCTAGATCATCAATTTTGTCCTTGAAAAATTTTCAAATTTCCTCTAAAGTACAGTTGAATAATGTTTCTCTCTTTAAGATTAAAGCACTCTTGTCTTCCAATGTTAGAACTAATAAGGCATTGTTTTGTGTTTTAACAACCATGTTGTATGAAAAAATACATTTATGTAAACACAAACATGAGACTTGTTAGAGTGAAATGCTCACAACTGGAACAGAAAACACCCAAGGAAACATTACCACCTCTCAGGACCTGCACTTACTGCAAAGAATGGCCTAGTTGAGGGAATTGCTTGAACTATTTCAATTATTTCTTCTCTTGAAAACTTACTGTTAAATTTACATAAATTAAATGCATGTATGAGGTGATCCCACTCTATGTAAGTCCATTTATTTAGCTTCCACGTTAAAATCATTCTTTGGTCCTATCTCTCTTTCTTTGCTCAGACCATCAGCAATGACCCAAATGCAGGGAGAAGAGTCTCTTGATTTGAAGAGAAGACGGATTCACCAATGTGACTTTGCAGGATGCAACAAAGTGTACACCAAAAGCTCCCACCTGAAAGCCCACCGCAGAATCCATACAGGTCTGCCCACCTCCACTCCATCCCCAACACACACACACACACACACACACACACACACACACACACAAAGTCTGAGAGATCGGAAGAAAGTCTTGAAACAAAGACTGATCCATTTATACACATGGGCCCAAGCATCATTAGTGGATTTTACTCTTATGTCTTGTTCTTACTCACATGTGGCTTTTATAAAGCCAAACTAGGAAAACACTAAGTCTGGTGTCTTCTGAATAGGCATTACCCCACTGAGAACCTGTGGCTCTTTCTAACTGGTAAATAATAACATTTATGTTAAAATTAAGCAGCTGAGACACCACTCCTTCCCTTATTACCACAGCACCACAGGTTTTGTTGAGTATTGAAAAACAGAAAGGCAGGGGCGCCTGGGTGGTGCAGTTGGTTAAGCGTCCGACTTCAGCTCAGGTCACGATCTCGCGGTCCGTGAGTTCGAGCCCCGCGTCGGGCTCTGGGCTGATGCCTCAGAGCCTGGAGCCTGCTTCCGATTCTGTGTCTCCTTCTCTCTCTGCCCCTCCCCCGTTCATGCTCTGTCTCTCTCTGTCTCAAAAATAAATAAACGTTAAAAAAAAAGAAAAGAAAAACAGAAAGGCAGTTTAAATCTAGTGAAATTAAAGCACGCTTTTGGAGCTAAGCACAATACACCAACCTATAACATGCTCTTGTTCACTAGAAAAAAGGGTGCACATTAAAAAAATAGTAAGTAAAGCAGACCGGGTAGGGATGTGTCAAACCGGAGGGCACCTGCCCCCTCTGAAACAGAATTGTCACTCAACTCCAACTAATTATTACCAAATTTACCAAATTTTAAAGAAAATCAGAAAATTAATACTTTTATGTGAAACATGCTAGAATTTGGATGTTGGCCTATAATGTAAAAAGTTTTATAGCACCATGGAATCAAAGTAGCTTGCCTATGGGCCAGATGTAGATCGTCAATCATTAGTTTACACCCTCTGCTTTGCAGACTCCTTCTCCCCAGTCATCTCTAGCTCAGAATTGAGGCTTGGACACCATGGATAAGAAAGGGGCCTTTCTTTCTTGTAAACATGCATTGTGTTAACACTTGCTTTGTTAGGATTTGTATGGAGGAAACCAGAATCCTAGTTGCTGTGCCCTGA
Source organism: Panthera tigris (assembly GCF_018350195.1). Lineage (NCBI taxonomy): Eukaryota > Metazoa > Chordata > Mammalia > Carnivora > Felidae > Panthera > Panthera tigris. Next base: position 48,228,363 of record NC_056677.1, read on the forward strand.
AGCTCTGAACAGGTGACAAATTTCCAGGTTGCATTGTCCCAACATCCCTGTGGCACTCTTCTTATTCGTTGATGTTTTGTTTGCCTCTCCTTCATGTAGAGTACAGGCTTATTCCACACACGCGTGTGTGAGTGTGTATATATGTGTGTATATATATGTATTTTTGTGTATAAACATAAATATATATTAAGTATTTAAGCTTAAAATTTCAACATGTAAAAGTAGAATAGTTTACTGGACTTTCAAGTACCCTTCACCCAACTTTAACAATTATATCAGTATATGCCCAATTTTGCTTTTTCCACATCCCTACTGACTCCCCCATTCTGTAGTGTATTATTTTGGACAATATTACAGACATCATATCATCTTAGTCATAAATACTTCAACATGTTTTTTTAAAAGATAAAGATTTTTAAAAATAGGCACAATATTACTATCACATACAAATTCCTTAATATCGATTTTCTTAATATTGATATCACATTTCATAATATCAAATTTCCCCAACTGTCTAATAAATGTTTTTTTAATATTTGTTCAAATTAAGATTTAAACAAAGCTCATATATTAAATAATTTAACCAATATGAGAAGGAGCCAGCTATGACAAAAGTTTGAGGAAATAATGTTCTTTGCTAGGCAGAATACAAAAGCTGCTGTGATATGGGAGTAAGCTTGCCTTCTTTTAATAACTGACAGAATATCAGCATAACTAGGGTGTATTGAATACAGTGGTTGGTGGGAGAAACCTTCATGTGCAAGAGTGAAAGGGGGAAGACCACTTAAGAGGCTACTGTAATGATCCAGGCAAAAAAAAATTATAAAAGTCTGACTAGTAAGTTGGGAGTGGATGTGGAGAAAAATGAATGTATTGAGATGGAAAGGACACTTACAACTGTCAGATTTCTGTTTGGGGGGCTGTGTGGACAGAGGTGTCATTTACAGAGATAGGGAGTTTGCCAATGATGAACACCATAGTGGGAAAATTCCTGTGGAATCAAATCTTGGTATTCAACCAAGGTATACTTTTCTCTATTCCTGGTATTCCACAGGTTCTTTAGAACTGAGGTAGCTGCAGAAATGCCTGCTCCATTGATGTCCAAAGATTAGAGTTCATTGCAAGGGGCCCAGAGAATAATATCCCTGTCTCTGGTAGATATTCTCTCAGCAGAAAACCATGAGGTCCATGTTTATTTGGATACCACCGGTAGCATACAGCACAGCTGTTCATCTCCACTGAGCTTACAATTATACAAAGCAAGAGTTGCAGATACAACAATTCCTACTAAGCAACTTTCAAGTTCTACTGTTTAAGAATGGGACCACCCAATCACCCTGGCTCAAAATTGATCATTGATTTTTAACATTCTTTTATGATCTCAGTTATTTGTTTCTGAAGTTCTATTATTTCTTTCTTCAAATAGTTCTTTTATTGAGGATGTAGACAATGTATGCCAAGAGCATATATTGTGGAGCTACATTGTCCAGATTTGACATCCCAGTCTACTATCATTAGCTGAAAGTTACTCCACCATTTTCAGCCATTTTGGTTTTCTTATCTACTATCTGCATATTAAGTGAAAAACACTTATAATAATATCTGACATATAGTAAACACTCAGCAAATATTAGCTATTATTAAGGTTCTCTCAGTTCCAATCTCACTGCCACACCCCTTAGCCTTTTTGTCTTGATTAATTCTTTTGCCTCTAACTTTGATAAACTCTAGTTGACAATTAAAATTGTATATATTTGAAGTAGATGACAATGGTAATGGAGTAGGAGGACCCTAGGTCACTTTGTCCCATGAACACAACCACATAACTATCAAATCAACCTAAATATTCCAGAAATATACCTGAAGACATACAGAACAAATTACACAACTAAAAAGACAGGGGTCACATCAAAGAAGGTAGGAAGTGTGATCACGTGATTTAGGAAAGAAACATTGCTGTTGCTGCAGAGGGAAGGGATCCATGGTTTCTTCAACAGAGAAAGTTGAGAGAGGACCACACAGGGAAATATTTACCCAAAGTCATTGGCTTGGAAAAAGAAAGGTGCTAAATTTCCTGAGTTCATGCAATCAGCAGGGCTTAGAGCTTGGACTTTTAAAGGTCAGCAAGCTAGGCTGGGATATGGCAGAAGGGCACTGCTCTGCTCCTAGAGAGAAAGAAGGCAAGACACCAAAGGGTAGACAGCATGGAAACAGTGAACTGAAGAGTGCCTGGGGCATTGAGCAGAGATATTATTTGCTTTCTTCAGAACAAGTCCCTGAGAGGTAGCACTCATGGAGATACATTTCCAGGAACAAAGGAGGTGGCAGGTGTCACTTCCTTTACCCACCCCTCAGCATAAACACAAAGCCACCTGCAGGAAGCAGCACAGTGCAGACATTGGCTGCCTAACTTTCATACACAAAGCCCCATTGTCCCATACACAGGTGGGTCTGCCCTTTACAGTCAAACTTGCCTCAGTCCCTGCACAGCAGGCCCCTCCCCCAGAAGACTAGCACAAACACATGCCCACACCACATCTGACCAGAGAGTACTGTAGGGCCTCAGTACCAGTAAAGATGGTGACAGATATCATTTCACAAGCAGACCAAGCACAACTAGTTGAAACTTGCCACATTCAAGCCAGGAACCAAACATTACAAACAGTAGGCAAGGAGAGCCTCAGCAGATGACAGACCTGAAAGATAGAGCAGACAAAATACAAGAACAGTACACATGCAAAACACACCAGAGATACTCGGTGAAGTGCCAAGCCCTCACATTATGTGACCTCTTCATAAGGCCATTACTTTCCTGAGCAGGAAACATAACTGGCTTTTCTAACATACAGAAGAAGGCAGAGACATAGACAAAACTCAAACACAAAGGAATTTATCCCAAAATAAAGAAATAGATAAGGTTAAACCCAGAGATCTAAGTGAAACAGATATAAGTAAAATGCCTGATTTAAAGCAACAATGATAAGGATACACACTGGGCTTGAGAAAAGTATACAAACCATCAGTGAGACACTTATGACAGAGACAAAGAGTTAAAAAAAGAATCAATTAGAGATGAAAAGTGCAATAAATGAGATTAAAAACATGCTTGATGCAATGAACAGCAGGATGGAAGAAGCAGAGGAATGAATTAGTGACCTAGATGACAAAGTAATGGAAAGTAATGAAGCTGAACAAAAGAGAAGAAGAATTATACAACATGTGAATAGACTTAAGGAACTCAGTGACTATGTCAAATGTAATAATATTTGTACTATAGGAGTCCCAGAAGAAGCAAAGAGAGACATGGAAGTAGAAAATTTATTTGAAGAAATAATAGCTGAAAACATCTCTAATCTGGGGACAGAAACAGATATCCAGGTCCAGGAGGCACAGAGAATTCCCACCAGAATCAACAAGAACAGGCTAACCCCAAGACATATTGTAATTAAATTTGCAAAATATAGTGACAAAGAAAAAATATTAAAAGCAGCAAGACAAAAGAGGTCCTTAACCTACAAGGAAAACCCATAAGAATAGCCAGGGATTTCTCAACAGAAACCTGGCAAGCCAGATGGGAATGGAATGGTATATACAAAGTACTAAATGGGAAAAATCTGAAGCCAAGAATACTCCATCCAGGAATACTATCATAATAGGAGTGGTAAAAGTTTCTGATATAAAAACTGAATAGCTCCATGCAAAGAATGAAATTTGAACACTTTCTTGCACCATACAAAAAAGTAAGTCAAAATGGATTAAAGACATAAATGTAAGACAGGAAATCATTAAAATCCTAGAGGAGAACACAGGTAATAACATCTTTGACATTGGCAATACCAACTTTTTACTAGATATGCCTCATGAGACAAGGGAAACAAAAACAAAAATAAATTACTGCCACTTCATCAAAATGAAAAGCATCTCACAGTAAAGGAAACAAACAAGCAAAATAACCTAAAAGGCCACCTATGGAATGGGATAAAATTTTTGCAAATAACATGTCTGGTACAGGGTTACTGTCCAAAATATATAAAGAACTTAAAATAGTCAACATAAAACACACAAGTAATCCAGATAAAATATAGCCAGAAGACATGAATAGATATTTTTCCAAAGAACACAGAAGATGGCCAGTGGAAATATGAAAATATGCTCAACATCACTGATCATCAAGGAAATACAAATCAAAACTACAATGAGATATCACCTCACACATTTCATAATGGCTAAAATTAACAACACAGCAAATAATAGGTGTTGGTGAGGATGTGGAAAAAGGGAAATCCTCTTGCACTGTTGGTGGGAATGCAAACTGGTGCAGCCACTCTGGAAAACAGTGTGGAGCTTCCTCAGAGTGTTAAAGATAGAACTACCCAATGATCCAGCAATGCACAACTAAGCATTTATGTAAAGAATACACAAATACTTATTTGAAGGGATACATGCATCCTAATGTTTATAGCAGCATTATCAACAATAGCCAAATTATGGAAAGAGCCCAAATGTCCTTTGACTGATGAATGGATAAAGAAGATGTGGTATGTATAATATAATATCCAATATTACTCAGCCATCAAAAAGAATGAAATCTTGCCTTTTTCAGTAATGTGGATGAAGCTAAAGAGTATTATGAAAAGTGAAATATGACATATTTCACTCATATATTTCCACATATATATTTACTCATATGTGGGATTTAAAAATCAAAACAAATAATCATAGGAGAAAAGAATAGAAAAAGCAAACCAAGAAAACAACTTTTAACCATAGAGAGCAAACTGATGTTTACCAGAGGGCAGGTGGGTGGGAATATGGGTTAAACTGGTGATGGGGATTAAGGAGTGCACTTGTTGTGATGAGCACTTGGCATTGTTTGGAAGTGTTGAATAACTGAATTATGCACCTGAAACTAATATTATACTGTATGTTAACTAACTGGAATTTAAATTTAAAAAAGAAGCCTATGGGAATAGCTGCATGCTTAGCACATGGAAAACCCACTGTGTATAAACTTTCTGTCGAGTAATATCTGATTTCATTAAGATATAAGTTATGTGTAGAAAGATATGATAGTATCAGTATGCTTAACTAGTTGGAATTATCATGTGTATAATGCATCCTTCAACTAATGTCTTCTTTGAGTAAGATACAGGTGTTTGTAAATGTATGTGTAGAAGCATATGGGAATAGCTGCATGCTTAACACTCTGAAACCATGCTATGTGAATCTGTCTTTCAAGTATCATCTTATTTCATTAAAAGTTTCTACACATACCTGTAAAGGCATATGGGAATAGTCATATGCTTAACTCATTGAAACTACTTTGTATATAAATCATCATTCAAGTAACTTCTTTCATTGATATAGATGTGTTTATAAATGTATGTGTAGAAGCATGTGGGAATAGACCTATTCTTTCTTGAATGAAACTAGGTGGCATATAATGTATATTTCAAGTAACACCTTCTTTCATTAAGATATACGTGTTTGTAAACATATGTTAGAAGCATATAGGAAGATCCCTGTCCTTATCTAACTGAAACTACACTGTGTATAATCCCTCATTCAAATAACATCTTATTTCATTAACATATGTGTGTTTATAAATGGATGAAATAGAAGTACAAGGGAAGAGCCTGGTGCTTCACACATTGAAATTCCAATGTATATATACAAATGGAATACTATGTGGCAATGAGAAAGAATGAAATATGGCCTTTTGTAGCAACGTGGATGGAACTGGAGAGTGTTATACTAAGTGAAAATAAGTCATACATAGAAAGATACCATATGTTTTCACATTTAATGTGGGTCCTGAAAAACTTAACAGAAGTCCATGGGGGAGGGAAAGAAAAAGAAAAGAGGTTAGAGAGGGAGAGAGCCAAAGCATAAGAGACTCTTAAAAACTAAGAAAAAACAGAGGGTTGATGGGGTTGGGAGGGAGGGGAGGGTGGTTGATGGGTATTGAGGAGGGCACCTTTTGGGATGAGCACTGGGTGTTGTATGGAAACCAATTTGACAACAAATTTCATATTAAAAAAAGAAAAAAAAAGAAATTACAATGTATAAACTGTCATCGAAGTAACATCTTCTTTCAGTAATATAAACCCACTAATAACTGACCCCATAACCCTAGCTATAAACCTTAACACTAACCTTAACTCCTAATAACTAAACCTAAACCTAAATCCTAACCTCTATCCCTAACCTTAAACTTAACCCTAAATATAACCCTCTGGTTTTAGAGGGTTATAGTTTTGTAAACTATAGGATACCAGGAACATACACTTACCCTGACCCTAAACCTAACCCTAACCCTAACCCTGGCCATAAAACCTAACCCTAACCCTATATCTGAGAAGAAAAAAAAATGGAATGTATATGTGTATACACACACACACACACACACACACACATTGGAATATTACTCAGTGATTTAAAAAAAAAAGAATGAAATCTTGTCATTAGCAATGACATGGATGGAGATAGAGAAGTGTATGCTAACTGAAATGACACAGTCACAGAAAGAAAAATAGCATGTGATTTAGAATTTAAGAAACAAAACAAATGAGAAAAGGGGGGAAAAGAATGAGAAGCAAACCCAGAAACAGACCCTTAACCATAGATAAAAAACTAATGGTTACCAGAAGTGAGGTGGGTAGGGATATGTTTTATTTATTTATTTTTTTAATATATGAAATTTATTGTCAAATTGGTTTCCATACAAAACCCAGTGCTCATCCCAAAAGGTGCCCTCCTCAATACCCATCCCCCACCCTCCCCTCCCTCCCACCCCCCATCAACCCTCAGTTTGTTCTCAGTTTTTAACAGTCTCTTATGCTTTGGCTCTCTCCCACTCTAACCTCTTTTTTTTTTTCCTTCCCCTCCCCCATGGGTTTCTGTTACGTTTCTCAGGATCCACGTAAGAGTGAAACCATATGGTATCTGTCTTTCTCTGTATGGCTTATTTCACTTAGCAGAACACTCTCCAGTTCCATCCACGTTGCTACAAAAGGCCATATTTCATTTTTTCTCATTGCCACGTAGTATTCCATTGTGTATATAAACCACAATTTCTTTATCCATTCATCAGTTGATGGACATTTAAGCTCTTTCCATAATTTGGCTATTGTTGAGAGTGCTGCTATAAACATTGGTGTACAAGTACCCCTATGCATCAGTACTCCTGTATCCCTTGGGTAAATTCCTAGCAGTGCTATTGCTGGGTCATAGGGTAGGTCTATTTTTAATTTTGTGAGGAACCTCCACACTGCTTTCCAGAGCGGCTGCACCAATTTGCATTCCCACCAACAGTGCAAGAGGGTTCCCGTTTCTCCACATCCTCTCCAGCATCTATAGTCTCCTGATTTGTTCATTTTGGCCACTCTGACTGGTGTGAGGTGATATCTGAGGGATATGTTTTAAATAGGTGATAAGGATTAAGGAGTACACTTGTTATGATGAACACCAGGTGTTCTATGTAAGCGCTGAATCACTATTTTATACACCTGAAAAAAAAATATTACAAATATGGTAACTAACTGGAATTTAAATAAAAACACTAAAAAGAATTTCCCAGGCAAACAAAAATTAAAGCAGTTCAGGACAACTAAAACAGGCATGCAGGAAATATTAAGGGAACTTGTTGAGTGCAAAGGAGAGGCCAAAAGTGACAGAGACAAGAAAGAATTAGAGAAAATCTCTAGAAACAATGACAAAATAAGTAAAATGGCACTAAATACACTCCTATCAATAATTATTTTGAATTTAAATGGACTAAACACTCCAAGAAAATACAAAGAGTGTCAGAATGGATTTAAAAAAACACAAGACCCATCTATTTGTTGCCAACAAGAGACTCATTTTAGACCTAAAGTAAAGACACCTTAAGACTGAAAATGAGGGCATGAAGAAAATTTATTGTGCAAATGGGTGTCAAAAGAAAGCCAAAGTATCAATACTTATATTAGACTAACTACATGTACAACAAAGACTGCAACAAGGAACAAAAAAGGGGAATATATAAAGATAAAAAGAGGACAATACAACAAGAAGATATAATCATTGTAAATATTTATGCACAGAACATGAGAGCACCCGGATATATAAAATAATTAATAACAAATATAAAAAACTTATTTATAATAATACAATAACAGTAGGGAACTTTATTTATTTATTTTATTTTTTAATATGAAATTTATTGTCAAATTGGTTTCCATACAACACCCAGTGCTCATCCCAACAGGTGCCCTCCTCCATGCCCATCAACCACTTTCCCTTTCCTCCCACCCCCCATGAACTCTCAGTTTGTTCTCAGTTTTTAAGAGTCTCTTATGGTTTGCTTCCTTCCCTCTCTGTAACTTTTTTCCCTTCCCCTCCCCCATGGTCTTCTGTTAAGTTTCTCAGGATTCACATAAGAGTGAAAACATACGTTACCTGTCTTTCTCTGTATGACTTATTTCACTTAGCATAATACTCTCCAGTTCTCTCCACGTTGCTACAAAAGGCCAGATTTCATTCTTTCTCATTGCGAAGTAGTATTCTATTGTATATTTAAACCACAACTTCTTTATCCGTTCATCAATTGATGGACATTTAGACTCATCAGGGAAATACAAATCAAAACCACACTGAGACATCACCTCACACCAGTCAGAGAGGCTAAAATGAACAAATCAGGAGACTATAGATGCTGGAGAGGATGTGGAGAAACGGGAACCCTCTTGCACTGCTGGTGGGAATGCAAATTGGTGCAGCCGCTCTGGAAAGCAGTGTGGAGGTTCCTCACAAAATTAAAAATAGACCTACCCTATGACCCAGGAATAGCACTGCTAGAAATTTACGCAAGGGATACAGGAGTGCTGATGCATAGGGGCACTTGTACCCTAATGTTTATGGCAGCACTTTCAACAATAGCCAAATTATGGGAATAGTAGGGAACTTTAACTCCCCACTTACATAAATGGACAGAAGAACTAAACAGAAAATCAACAAACAATGGCTTTTAATGACAAACTGTACCAGATGGACTACCAGATATATTCAGAACATTCCATCCTAGAACAACAGAATACACATTCTTTTCAAGTGCATTTGGAACATTCTCCAGAATAGATCAATATTAGAACACCAAACAGACCTCAACAAATAAAAAAAAAATGTAAACCATACCATACAACTTTTCTGATGACAATGGTATGAAACTAGAAATCAACCATAAAAAAAAACTATAGAGAGAACACAAATACATGGAGGTGAAACAACATGCTACTTAGCAATAAGTGGGCCAACCAGACAATGAAAGAATAAACTTAAAAGTACATAGAAACAAATGAAAGTGAAAACACAATGGTCCCAAAGCCTTAAGGTGCAGCAAAAGCAGTGTTAAAAGGAAAGTATATAGCAATACAGGCCTATATCAGAAGCAAGAAAAATTTCAAACAATCCAACCTTACACCTAAAGGAGCTACTAAAAGAACAACAACAATAAAACAAAAACAAAACAAACAAAAACAAAAACAAAGCCTAAGCTACCATAAGGAAGGAAATAGTAAGATTAGAGAAGAAATAAATGATATAGAAGCTAAAAATAAAGAAAAACAGTAGAAAAGATCAATGAAATAAAGACTTGGTTCTTTTACAAGTTAATGAAAAAGATAAGCCTCTAGCCAGACTCATTAAAAAGAGAAAGGACCCAATTAAATAAAATCACAAATGAGAGAGAAGAAATAACAACCAACACTACAGAAATACAAACCATTATAAAATAATTTTATGAAAAATGATATGCTAAAAAAACTGGACAACCTGGAAGAAATGGATGATTTCCTAAAAACATATAAACTGCCAAAACTGAAACAGTAAGAAATAGACAACTTGAACAGACAAATAACCAGAAAAATAGTTGAATCAGTAATCAAAGACTGCCAACAAACAAAACTCCAGGACCAGGTGGCTACACAGGAAAATTATACCAAACATTTAAGAAGAGCTAATACCTATTTTCCATAAACTATTCCAAAATTAATAGAAAAGGATAGAAAACTTCCAAATTCATTTTATGAGGAAAGCATTACCCTGTTACCCAAACCAGAAAAAGACACCAATTATAAAAAGGGAACTATAGGAGAATACCTTAATGAACACAGATGCAAAAATTCTTAGTAAAATACTAGCAAGACAAATCCAACAATACATTAAAAATTATTCACCACAATCACGTGGGATTTATTCCTGGGTTACAATGCTGGCTTGATATTTGCAAATCAACCAATGTGATACACCACATTAATAAAACAAATTATAAGAACCATACCACCATTTCAATAGATGCAGAAAAAAACATTTGACAAACTACAACATCCATTCATGATAAAAACCCTCAGCAAGGTAGGATAAGAGAGAGCATATCTCAACATAATGAAGGACATCTATGAAAGACCCACAACTAATATTATCCTCAATATGGAAAAATCAGAGCTTTTCCTCTACAATCAGGAAAAAGACACTGCTGTCAACTAACACCACTGTTATTTAACATAATACTGGAAGTCCCAGCCACAGGAATCAGGCAACAAAAAGAAATAAAATGCATTGAAATCAGCACGGAGGAAGTAAAACTTACACTCTTTGCAGATGTTATGGTAGTCTATATAGAAAACCTGAAAGTCTCCACCAAAAATTGCTAGAACTGATAATTGAATTGTGCAAAGTTGTAGGATACAAAATCAATATACACAAATCTGTCGCATTTTTATCCAACAATAATGAATCAACAGAAAGAGAAATTAACAAAATGGTACATTTACAACTGCACCAAAATCAATAAGAAACATAGGAATAAATGTAACCAAAGAGATTAAAGAATCATATTCAGAAAAGTATAAATACTCATGAAAGAAATAGAAAATGACACAAATAAATGAAAATAAATTCCATGCTCATAGATTGAAAGAACAAATATTGTTAAAAATTACACTACACAAAGAAATCTACACATCTCATAAAATTTATGTCAAAATTAAAACAGCATTTTTTCAGAGTTAGAACAAAGATTCCTAAAATTTGTATGGAACCACACAAGACCCCAAATAGCCAAAGCACCCTTGAAAAAGAAAAGTTGGATGCATCACAATTCTGAACTTCAAGTTATATTAAAAAGCTTTAGTAATCAAAAAAGTATGGTACTGGCACAAAAATGGACACTTAGATGTAACAGAACAAAAGACCCAGAAATGAACGCACAACTCTATGGCCAACTGATCCTCAAAGAGGTAGGAAAGAATATTAAATGGGATCAAGAATGTGTCTTCAACAAATGGTGTTTGGAAAACTGGACAGCAACATGCAAAATAATAAAAGTGGACCACTTTCTTACACCATACAAACAATAAATTTAAAATGGATTAAAGGCCTAAATGTGAGAACTGAAACCATAAAAATCCTAGAGAAGAACACAGGCAGTGACTTCTTTGATATTGGCCAATGAAATTTATTTCTAGATATCTCTCCTAACACAAGGAAACAAAAGCAAAAAATACACTGTTAGGACTATATCAAAATAAAAAGCTTCTGCACAACTAAAAAAATCAATAAAAAAAGAAGGTAACCTATAGAATGGGAGGAGATATTTGCAAATGATATATCTGATAAAGGGTTAGTATCCAACATTCATAAAGAACTTATACAATTAATCACCTAAGCAAGGAATAATCCAATTAAAAAATGAGCAGAATACATGAATAAATATTTTTTCCAAAGAATACATACAGATGGCCACCAGACACATGAAAAGATACTCAACATCACTTATAATCAGGGAAATACAAATCAAAACCATGATGAGACATATCACCTTACACCAAACAGAATGGCTAAAATCAACAATACAAGAAACAACATGTGTTGGTGAGGATGTGGAGAAAAAGGACACTTGTGTACTGTTGGTGGGAATGCACACTGGTGCAGCCACTTTGGAACACAGTATGGAGATTCTTCAAAAATTAAAAACAGAATTACCCTATGGCCCAGCAATTGCACTACTAGGTATCTACACAATGAATACAAAAATACTAACTGAAATTAATGCATGCACCCTGATCTTATAGCAGCATTATCTACAAGAGCCACATTATGGAAACAACCCAAGTGTCCACTGACTACTGAATGGATAAATAATATGTAGTGTGTGTGTGTGTGTGTGTGTGTATTCACACACATATACAATGTAATATTACTGAGTCTTAGAATGAAATCTTGCCATTTGTAATGATGTGGATGGAGCTAGAAAGTATTATGCTAAGCAAAGTAAGTCAGTCAGAGAAAGGCAAATACCATAGGATTTCACTCATATGTGGAATTTAAGAAACAAAACAATCCAGCATAGGGAAAAAATGAAGAAACATACTCTTAACTGTAGAGAACAAAGTGATTGTTACAAGAAGGGAGGTGGGTGAGGGGATGTTAAATAGGTGATGGGAATTAAGGAGTGCACTTGTGATGAGCAATAGTTGTATGGAAGTGCTGAATCACTGTATTGTATACCTGGAACTAACATTACAACTGTGTGTCAAGTAACTTGAATTTAAATAAAAACTTGAAAAACATAAAATTGTATATATTTAATATATGCAATTTTGTGATATGATATATGTATACATTGTGAAATACACACCACAATCACGTTAATTAACATATTCCTTACCTCACAGTTACTTTCTTGGTGATGGAAACACCTAAGTTCTACACTCAGCAAACTTCAAGTATACAGTACAACATTGTTAACTATAGTCAAATGGTTTTCCATTAGATCTCCAGGACTTATATATCCTTCAAAACTAATACTTTGTACCACTTATCAACATCTCACCATACACCCCACCAGCCACTAGCAATCACCATACTGTTTTAAATATATATTTTATTTTATTTTAAATTGCAGTATAGTTAATATTCCATGTTATATTGGTTTCAAGTGTACAAAATAGTGATTCAACAGCAATATACAACACACAAGCCTAATCACAACAGGTGCACTCCATAATTCCCATTACACCTTTTACTCACACAAACCCACCTCCCCTCTGGTAACCATCAGTTTGTTCTCTGTAGTTAAGAGTTTGTTTCTTGGCTTGCCTCTCTCTTTCTCCTTTTGCCCTTTCTTAAATTCCACATATGAATGAAATCATATAGTATGTGTCTTTCTCTGGCTTATTTCACAACAAATGTATATGTTGTTATATATTTATTGCTGGTTATTGGGGTGCTCAAGTGTTATATTTCTTCCTGTTTTAGTTTTGGTAGTTTATATGTTTCCAGAAGTTTATTCATCCCTTCCAAGTTGTCCAATTTGTTGGCATGTAGTTTTTCATAATATTGTCTTATAATGGTTTGTATTTCTGTGGCGTTGGTTATTATTTCTCTTCTCTCATTTGTGATTTTATTTATATGTGTCCTTTCCATTTTCTTCTTGATAACTCTGTCTAGGAGTTTGTCAATTTTATTAATTTTTTCAAAGAACCACATCCTCATTTTATTTATCTCTTTTTTTCTATATGGTTTATTTCTGCTCTAATTTTTATTATTTCATTCCTTCTACTGGCTTTGGGCTTTGTTCTTTTTCTAACTTTTTTTTAGGTATAAGGTTAGATTGTTTACTTGAGATTTTTCTTCTTGGAGTAACCCTGTATTGCTATATATTTCCCTCTTGGGACCACTTTTGCTGCATCTCAGTATTTGGAGCATTGTGTTGTCATTTTCATGTGTTTCCCTGTGTTTTTTTTATTCTTCTTTTATTTTCTGGCTGACCCATTCATTGTATAGTAGTATGTTGTGTAACCTTTTGTATTTTTTATCTTTCCAGATTTTGTTGTAATTTACTTCTAGTTTCATAAGAGTAGTAGTCAAAAAAATGGTCCATGGTATTATTTCAATCTTTCTGTATTTGTTGAGGCCTATTGTGTGACCTAATGTATAATCTGTTCTGCATAATGTTCCCTGTGCACTTGAAAAGATTGTGTATTCTACTGTTTTAAGAAGGAATGTTCTGAATATATCTGTTAAGTCCATCTGGTCCAGTGTGTCATTCAAAACCATTGATTCTTTGTCGATTTTCTGTTTATTTGATCTGTCCATTGATGTAAGTGGGGTGTTAAAAATTATTATATTATTGTCAATAAGTTCATTTATGTTTATCATTAATTATTTTATATATTTGGGTGATCCCATATCAAGTGCATAAATATTTCCAATTGTATATCTTCTTGCTTGATTTCCCCTTTATGATTATATAGTGCCATTATTTGTCTCATGTTAGTATTTATTTTAAATTCTAGTTTGTCTGATGTAAGTATTACTACTCTTTCTTTTGACACCCATTTGTATGAAAAATGCCTCTCCTTCCCCTCACTTTCAATCTTTAGGTGTCTTAAGGTCTACAATGAATCTCTTGTAGGAAGCATAGAGATGGGTCTTTTTAACATTTATTCTGACATCCTATGTCTTTTGATCAAGCATTTATTCCATTTACATTCAAATCAATTACTGATAGATATGGATTTAGTACTATTTTGTTACATCTTTTGATATTGTTTCTGAAGATTTTCTTTTTCTAATCCTTTCTGGTCTTTGTCACTTTTGGTCTCTCCTTTTCACTCAAAGAGTTCCCTTTAATATTTCCTGCATGGATGGTTTTGTGGTCATGAACTCCTTTAGTTTTTATTTTTCGGGGAAACTATTTATCTCTCCTCCTATTCTGAATGATAACCTTGCTAAATCAGGCATTCAGCTCCAGATTTTTTCCCATTCAGCACTTTGAGTACACCATGCCATTCACTTCTACCTTGCTCCTATTTTTGTTGAGAAATCTCCAGATAGCCTTATGTGTCTTTCTTTTATGTTAAGGAATTATTTTGTCTTCCTACTTTTAAGATTTTTCTTTATCACATTTTGCAAATTTAATTACAAAATGTCTTGTTAATGACCTGCTTTTGTTGATTTTGATGGGAGTTATCTGCCTCCTGTATCTGGTTGTCTGTTTCCTTCCCCAGAGTAGGGAAGTTTTCGGGTATTAATTCCTTCAAATAAATTTTGTGCCCCCCCTTTTTTTTCTGTGCTTCATCTTGGACTTTTATAATAGGGATGTTATTATGTGCGATGGAGCCTCTGAATTCCCTAAATCTTTTCCGATGTTTCATAATTCTTCCTTCTCTCTTTTGGTCAGCTTAATTGCTTTCCATTACTTTGTCTTCTAGGTCTCTAATTCACTCCTCTGCTTCTTCCAGCCTGCTCTCCCTTGCATCATGGGTATTTCTAATCCTGTTTATTGCACTTTTCATCTGTGATTGATTCTTTTTTAAGTCTTTTATCTTTATAGTAATGGTCTCACTGATGTCTTGTATACTTTTCGCAAGCTCAGTGTGTATCCTTATGATTGGTGCTGTTAATTCTCCATCGGGCATGTTACTTATATCTGTTTCCCTTATATCTTTACCCATGGCCTCTTCTTGTTCCTTCATTTGGGATAAATTCCTCCATCTTTGCATTTTGTTTAAGTCTCTGCCTTATTCTTTGTATTAGAAAAGCCACTTATGTCTCCTGTTTCTGAAAATAATGGTCTTAGTAAGAGGTCATGTAGTGCTCAGGGACTGGTACTTCAAGGAGTGTCTCTGGTGTTTGCTGCATGCACTCTGCTATTGTGTTTTGGCTGCTTTATCCTTCAGGCCAGTTGTCTTCACAGACTTTTCTGGCCTACTGTGGGAAGTGTTTGGTCCTTGGCCTGAATGTGGTGAGTTTTAACTTGTTATGCTCTGGTGTGCTTATGAAATGAGACCTGTCACCATCTCCTCAGAAATGGGGCCATGCAGACCTCTCTGGTCGGAAATGTATTGTGGGCAGATGTTTGTGCTAGTCTTAGGGAGAAGTCTGCTGCACTGGGTTCAGGTAAGCATGACTGAGAAGGGCTGTCCCACTAGAGTGCAGGGGTGTGGGGCCTGGTGTATGCAAATTAGGCAGCCAGTGTCAGCACTGAACTGTTTCCAGCAGGTGGCTCTGTTTATGCTGAGGGGGAATAGGAGGGAAATGGCACCAACCAGCTCCCTTTTTCCCAGAGAGATGTCTCTGGGAAAGGTGCCACTCAGGGACACACTCTGAGAAGAGTGAATTATCTTCACTTCGTGTGCCTGAGACACTCTTCAGATTGCTGTTTCCATACTGTCTCCCACTGGGTTATTGTTTGCCTGCTTACTCTCTTGGAGCTGTGAAGTGCCTTCTGGGCTCTATCCCATCCAAGCTTGCTATCCTTTAAAACTACAAGTTTTAAGCTCCATTGATTGCAAGAACTCAGGAATTTCAGCCCCCCCTCCCCCCGCTTTACCAAGACAGTGGCTTTGGGAAGGACTCATTCTTGTGCATTCCCTTGTGAGCTCCTCTGGTTGTGTTCATGGGACAAGGTGAGCTTAGGGTCCTCCTACTCCATCGTCATCTTTTCCCCAACTTATTAGTGGTTTTGGTATATAGTCACCATTAGGTTTGTGTATAGCCCCTTCTGCATATAGTGGTCTATATTAAGTTGATTGTCATTTAAATTTGAACCCATTTTTCATTCCTCTCCTCCCCATGTTTTGGGTAAATGTTTTTATATTTTACATCCTTTTATTTTGTGAGTTTGTTGACCCATTTTTTACAAAAATATTCATTTTTATTGTTTTTGTGTTTCCTACCTTCAGACTGTTACTTTTGATCTTTTTTTTCCACTCAAAGAATCCCCTTTAATATTTATTGCAGGGCTGGTTTAGTGCTCAGGAACTTCTTTAGTATTTGTTTGCCTGAAAAACTCTTTATCTCTCCTTCTATTCTGAATGATAGCTTTGCTGGATAGAGTGTTCTTGGCTGCGTATTTTTTTCCATTCACCAGTTTGAATATATCATGCCACTCCCTTCTGACTTGCAAAGTTTCTGTTAAAAAATCTTCTGCCTTATAGGTTCCCCTTGTCACTTATTGTCTTCTTTTGTCTTGCTGCCTTAAAAATGTTTCTTTATAACTTATTTTTGCCAACCTAATTACTACATGTCTTGGTTTGGGTCTGCCTTTGTTGATTTTGATGGCAGTTCTCTGTGCTTCCCTGATCTGGATACCTGTTTCTTTCCCCAGATTAGTGAAATTTTCAACTATTATTTCCTCAAATAAATTTTCTGTCCATTTTCTCTCTCTCTTATTTTTTTGGGACTCCTATTATATGAATGTTATTATGTCTGATGTAGTTACTGATTTCCCTAACTCTCATTTTGCATAATTCTTTTTTCTTTCTTCTGTTCATCTTGATTAGAGTAATGGTACTCTATATTCTAGTTCACTAATATGTTCCTTTCCTTTTTCCAGCTTGCTGTTAATTCAATCAAGTGTGTTTGTCATTTTGTGTATTGACCCCTTTATCTCTGTTATGGTATTCCTCATTTCAATGTTAAGGGTCTCACTCATGTCTTCCACTCTTTTCTCAAACCCAGTGGGTATCCTTATGATCATTACTTTAGATGATCTTTCAGGCATGTTACTTATATTGGTTTTGCTTAGGTCTCTGGCTGTGTCCTCATCCTTTTCTTTCATTTGGAATAAATTTATCTTTCTTCTCATTTTGTCTAAGTGTCTGTTTCCGTGTGTTAAGAAAGTTATGTCACCTGTTCTTGAGGGTAATGGCTTTATGAAGAAGTCCTGTAATGCCCTGTTCTGTAGTGTCTCCGGTTCCCCAGTTGCTCACACTTCCCAAAGTGTCTCCATTGTGTGCTGTTTGTGTTCTGCTGTTTTGTCCTGAAGACTTTATCCCTCAGGCCAGTCATCTGTAGAGGCTATCTTGTCTACTGTGGTGTTATGGGAAGTGTTTGGTCCATGACCTAAATGTGGTGCTTTTTAACTAGTTGTGCTTTGGTCTGTTTGTGAAATGAGACCTTTTGCCACTGCTGCTGAAACTGAATCTCTACAAAACTCCCAAGTTGGGAGACACAATTTGAGCAGAGTTTTGATGCAGTCTTCTGGGGGAGGGCAGCCACTGTTCTGGGACTGAGGCAAGCTAGACTTGGAGTAGTGGTTCCACCAGAGCATGGGGTGGGGGGACTTGGTACAAGCAGGTGAGGTAGAGAGTACAGACAATGTGCTGGTTTCCACAGGTTGCCCTGTGCTTATGCTAAATGACAAGGGAGGGAAATTACACCAGCCAGTTCCTCTGTTCCTAGAAGGGTTCTTCATAAACACTGCCTGTCTTGGATATGCTCTGAGATGAGTAAATAACCTCCCCACTCTGTGCCCCTGGCATTCCTCTGTTAGAAGTTTCCATGCTGTATGTCCATTGTTGTGTGTGTGTGTGTGTGTGTGTGTGTGTGTGTGTGTATGTGTGTGTTTCTTTATTTGCCTGCCTTCTCTCCAGAAGCCACTATGCCCTCCAGGCTCTAACCCATCCAAGCCCACTGACCTTTAAAACTCTAGGCTTTAAGCCCTGTTCATTGTGAGAACTCATGAAATTCAGTACCTTTTTCTTTCTAAGCAATTGATATAGGGATTTTTTTTCCCCTGTGTGCTCCACTTTCTGTTAGTCTGACTCTTGCCCTTCTCCATAACTGTGGCTCCCTCTCCACCACAGCGGCCACAATATGTTTCTCTCCCAAACTCTCTTTTCACTTCCTACCTTCTTCAATGTGGCCTCTTCTCTATCTTTAGATGTGATTTTGTTCTGCCAGTCTTCAGGCCGATTTCTCAGGTATTTAGGATGATTTGGTAGTTATCCAGTTGCATTCATGGGACAAGGTGGGCCTAGGGTCCTCCTACTGTATCACCATCTTCCAACCACCAATCTCCCTGTGCCTATATAAAAAATTTTTATTATAAGGTACATCATGATTTTAAAAACATTCAAACAATACAGAAATATGGGGAAAAAAGGAAAAGTCACTTTTCTACTATTATCATCCTTATTTTCTCACTGTTAATCATTTCTCACTCACTCACAGTTAATCATTTCTCATAATTTACACTTAAGTGCATTGGTACTGCCTTTATTCTGAGTATATACATATGTGGTGTGTGATCCATACACCATAATGGGGGTCATACGGTGTTAATGTTTTTTATATTACTTTTTAAATTATTTAAGTTTATTTATTTGGAGAGAGACAGAGAGAGTAGGGGAGGGGAAAAGAGAAAGGTGGAGAGAGAATTCCAAGCAGTCTCTGTGCTGTCAGCACAGAATCTGTGCTGAACTCATGAACCTGAGGTCAAACTCACAAACTGTGAGATGATGATCTGAGCCAAAACCAAGAATCGGATACTTCACCTACTGAGCCACCTTGTTGCCCCTTTCATTTAGCTTTCTATATGGAGCATACATATCCCATATACAATCCAGATGCAACATAAGGATACTAAGCATGGAGCTATTTCAAAAAGTTTGATGAGCTTCTTCCAACGCCATTCCATGCCCTTGAGTTTCTGACCTTACACAGAAGGCCTGTAGCCTTAGCTGAAGGCCTATTCTAGTGAATCACATTCTGTCTGTGTATATGGCTTTATTTATGAGTATTTATTAGGATATATTAGAAGAGAGGATATAGTTACTATAATGTGGTATGGTAGAAAGCGTCAGAGACCTGGGTTTGCATCCACTTTTTATTGTTCACTGTGATAAAAAAAAAAAAAAGATGTCTCAAACATCCCATGAGGTATTTTTATCCCCCTTTAAAGCTCAAGTAACAGAGATTGAACCAGGGAGAAGTGACTTATTTAAAGTCACACATCTAATACATAGTAGAGCCAGAATTCAAGCAAAGGCCTGTTTCAGGCAGAACCTGTGTGGTTTCTACTCTACCATTTTTGGCTCTTCTTTAGTACATCTGTAAGGATAGAGAAAATTTCTTCAAAGTGATTGTCACAACTTTTGACCAAAGCCTTGATAAAAGATTAAGTACTCTGTTCTCTTTCCAGTATCCAAATATCTCTTCTCTGACTCCCTTTGTTTTGTCATATCCCCCTTTTAGGAGAGAAGCCTTATAAATGCACCTGGGATGGCTGCTCCTGGAAATTTGCTCGTTCAGATGAGCTCACCCGCCATTTTCGCAAGCACACAGGCATCAAGCCCTTCCAGTGCACAGACTGCAACCGTAGCTTCTCTCGCTCTGACCACCTATCCCTGCACCGCAGGCGCCATGACACAATGTGAGCAGCATAGACTGCACCAGAAGAGCTGTGCTGGTCTTGTGTGTGTGTGTGTGTGTGTGTGTGTGTGTGTGTGTATGCATGCACACCGAGATCATAACCATCTTTTCCTCTTTGACTTCAGCTTGCCTCAGGGATGGGGTAGGCGCAGCTCACTGAGCCAGGTTGATGAGACTGTAGGAAAAAATAGATGGTCTCCCATGGGGGCTCCTCATATTCTACTTTCACTTATCCACTGTCCAGTCTCCAATTTTTTCAGCCTCGCATGGATTGAATTCCAGTGTGGCACCCATGGCTGCCCCCCATTCCTCCACCATACCCTTGCTTTGACATAAGACATTTCCCTACAAAAACAAAACAGGAAATCAAACTCAAGGCTGTGAACAAATATGCACTGCTTTTTATTCCAATTTGTCTCTTATTTTCTAGAATTCTTATCCTTTATTTTTTTTGGAATCAGCATTTAAGAGTGGTTGGTAGTGTCTTAAAATGACATTTTGTAAATTTCCTAAACATAAAAAGGCATAATAATTTAGTTGATTGTTAAGATTTACAGGGATTTGGGTCCTGAGTATAGGGCACATCCTCAGTGAATAAGATGAGTCCCTTGCCAAACTGAAAGATTTTGTAAATCCAATCCTATATGTTATTACAGTTTGGTTTTCAGAAAGTGCTGATGCTTCTTCACAAGTCTATCAGAAGGAATGAAATGATCTTCTCCTACTTGTCCTCTTTTTCTTCGTCCTTCTTCAGGATAAAGATTTGTCTGCACAGTTATTTTCTCCGTTAGGTTAAATTTGAAAAAGCTTTCAAAGCACACACTGACATGGCAGTAGGGAGAAAAGTGTTCCAGGAAAATATGTTGGGCAGCGACAGGAACAAACAAAACCAGGATCATTCTGAAAACATAGAGGGGGACTTTCATTTGGATAAGATTTCAGAAGCTCTGTAATCACAAACCTCATTCAAATGGCAGCCTGTTGAGGCAGTGTCTTGAGGGGCTGTTTATTCATTTGTTTATGTAAAGCAACTGTTATGAGCATATTGCATGGTGAGAAATCACACACTGGGGTCATTTTATACAGAAGTGAGGGGTTGGAAGAAAAAAATGTGTTCATTCTGTGGCATTATTAGCATGAATTCTTATATTCCAAATGGAATTTAAAAGGATTTTAGAGAAAACTGACACAAACCATTTGATGTTCTGCAACTGCTATAAACCGCTAGCCATTTCTTTAGCCATTAAGGCAGGTTACATATTATACGCATCTGATTACCCAATTGGACTTTTAAGTAATAGTCTCTGGGACATCAAACCCTCTGTTCTAGGCTGTGGACTTCAGATCTACCTCCAAATGGCATATTTTCTCTACCTGGGGGCAGGGAGGGCTTTGCATCACTTAGTTTTAAATTCAGCCTCTCTTCTAAAGGTTATCTTCATATTGAACCCCTTTTCCTTGGCAGATATTCAATCAGTCCCTGTGTGAATACTTTAGGTTACTACTTCCAAAGACCATCCATTCCATCTAAATCAAGAAATTCTAGTACCAAGAATGGATCTTATTAACCACTTAGTACTATCCATCATTTATATCTTAAAGATGAAACAAATATGGGCCAGATTTTTTCCCCAGATTTTTTATTGAAGTGTTATAGATCTGTGCACCCATTCTCCCAGGGATCACATTCTAAAACGAAAATAAAGAAAAATTTTACATAATTTGTTGCAGTATTTCTCCAATTTTATATGCTATGCTTCAGAAAACTAGACCACTCACAGTATTATTTACAGTTGATTAAATACTAAGTAAAATGTGTTTGTGGTCATTGGTATATAACATTAGACACACAATTTTTCTATTCAAACACTGTCTATAATATTTCAGATTTGATTTACCTCATTTTCACTTACAGTGTCTTTCCAAACTATAAACTGTCATAAATTCAAAGACTGTATATTTCTCAAAATGACATATGAATTTTTAATATTATTGTTATTTTGATATAGGCTTTCCCCTGACTTTGGGTTTTCAAGTTACACACTGTAAACTAATTGATGAAGCATTAGGAGATATCTAGGGCCAGTCTGTTAAAGGGAAATTCTATGTAGCTATAAGACAGATGGTTAGAGGTGAATTACCATCACACATGAGTTTAGGCATTTAATTGGGTAGTTGATGTGGCATTTCATAGTAAAGAGCCTAGCCATTTTCTCCAAAACTTTGATCCTGAGTCTCCTTTTCTAGAGTACATACATAAATGACTTGTGCCCCTTGGACCTCAGGATCTTTTGCACTGAGTATATAATCTTATAAATAAAGGCTATCAATCATACTGGTGTACTATGATGATCAAATTAAGTTTCTAAATACTGGTATCTCTGACATCCTTAAGTCTAACCCTTTACTCATTTTTTTCCCTTCAAAGTAATGTGGGACTTTGTTAATGCTTTATTGTTACAAAACATTTCAAACCCTATTCTCATTGCCCTGTCCCCTCCAAATAATGGTTAAAAAAATCCTTCCAATTATTTACATATATTGTAATAAATATGTCTAAATGCATTTAGAGTGTTTTATAGAGATCCAAATACAGTACACTACAGTACTACACCAAAACTACATATAATTTTGCTAAATAAACAGTGAGATGGAAAGGAACTATTTTAGCTGACATTTGGAATTAATTGAATTTACTGTGCTCATGCCAGCAAAGCACCATTAAGTGGACATTTCCCATGACATGAAAAATGGCCTTGTTTGATAAGGATGGATAATATTCTGGGATTCGTTGCCATGGAATTCTTCCATCTGTAGATGATTGGCAGTTGAACATAGGTATCAATAATTATGATTGGAGAATTCATGGAAAACTATGAGGAATTGAACTGGTTGGGTAGGTTAGGTGGATTGAATTATGGTAACACAAAATGTTTCTGAGAGTAAGATCTTTTTTTTAAGAGTAAGATATTTTTAAATAAACTTTTTTAAATTTAATTTTTTAATATTTATTTTTGAGAGAGAACACGAGTGGGGGTGGGCAGATAGAGAAGGAGACACAGAATCTTAAACTGGCTGCAGGCTCTGAGCTGTCCACACAGAGCCCAACATGGGGCTCCAACTCACAAACTATGAGATCATAACCTGAGCCAAAGTCAGACGCTTAACCAACTGAGGCATGCAGGGACCCCCTTTTTACTTTAGAACTGTTTTAGATTTACAGAAAATTGTGAAGATAGTACAGAGAGTTTACCTATAAACAGTATCCAGTTTTCACTTTTATTAATATCTTTTATTAATTAATTAGTAAGGTATATTTGTTATAGCTAATGAAGTAATATGATACATTATTATTAACTAAAGTTCAAACTTTATTCAGATTTCCTCAGTTACCTAATATTCTTTTTTTAAGCATCCTATTCAGGATACCACATTACATTTAATAGTTATGCCTCCTTATGCTTCTCTTGGTTGTGACAATTTCTCAGACTTTCCTTGTTTCCTATGACATTGACAGTTTTGAGGAGTATGTCTCAAATTGTCTGATGTTTTCTTCATGATGAAACTGAGGTTATGGTTTGAAGAAGGAAGATCATAGAGGTGAACTACCATTTGTATCACATTATATTAACATGGCTTATACTCTGGATGTTAACCTTGATCATCTGGCTGAGCTTGTGTTTGTTAGATTTCTCCTCTGTACCCTTCCTCTCCCTGTCTCCACGCTGTACTTTCTGGAAGGAAGTCACTATGTGAAGCCCACACTTAAGCAGTAGTAAATTATGCACCACATCCTAGAGGGTCTCTAGATAAATTATTTTAATTATTTGCATGAGAGATTTGTCTTTTCTCTCTCATTTATTTATTTATTAAATAATTTACTTGTATCAGTAGGGGTTCATGGATATTTATTTTGTACTTTGAGTTATAATCCAATACAACTTTATTTTGTTTCTCAAATTGCTCCAGCTTTGGCCACTGGGCACTCTTGGGTTGACTTCCAAGTACTTTTGACATGTCCTCATCACATTTTTATTAGCACATTATTATTTTCTGGTACTACAAAATGCTCTAGTCTAATATATATATATTTTTTGCCCTCTCTTACAATCAACCATTTATTTAAAGTGTACTGGTTCCTTTTACTGGAGAATTATCTTAGAAACCAAGACCTGGATATTTGATATGCTTGTTGCTACTGGGCATTGTTGATTCTAGGTGATCTCAGCTGACAGAGCAGGAAATATGTGTGTGTACACTAACCCATGTATATACATAACTAGAAATATGTCTATATGTAATCATCCATATCCTTATTAAGCTGAATGTGAGTTTATACTGATGTCTGCAATTCATTACCACATGGTTCATTGTAAACCTTTACCTTTGTTTATATATAACCTCCCATTCCAATAGTGAGAATCCTACTCCTACACTCTGTCATCTATTTACTTAATTGTTCAATCACAATATACACGTATAGTGGCATCTCAATTGTTAACCTGTACACCTGTGAGAAACAACTAGAGCACAGTGCTTAGGTATATAATAGTAATATATTTAGAACCCCAACAGCTCTTTGAAACAAAGTGATCTGCAAAATTCAGGAATTAGGGATTTCTGTGATCTGAGTTCCAGGAATATGGGCTCTATCTCTTCCAAAAAAAACTTTTCTCAAGGACCAAAACATTGGGAATTGACCTAACCTTGAATAAGTCAAGATAAATTATTGACTCTTCAGTATGTTAATACTTATATAGAGAGGTGGACACAGAATAAAGTAGGTGAGCCCAATTGAATTATTGAGCATTATTCTTCTCACTGGTAAATATGTCTCTCTGAAAATAGGGGTGCTACCCTAAATTACCTCTCTTCATATTTTCCTGTCCCTCACTTGGTAAAAGTTAGGCAAGTCACAACAACTCTCTGTGACTCAGTCAACCCATCTACAAAGTGGAGATCCAAAAATCTACCTCACAGAAATGTTGTGAGAATTCTCATTAAGAGATGTTGGCAAAAATAATAAGAGATATTTAAATTAACAACAAAGTATTATGATCATCACTATGATAATAACTATCGTACCCAAAATTTACCCTAGAAAAGGGAGAGACTTAGATTGCCTGGGTCATAAAGAACTAAATTTGAATCAATAAGAAGGATAATTGAAGAGCGGTCGCTGGAAGTAATATTATTTCTTCTCTTTCTTCCCCCTACATTCACTTTATTACTACCTGTAGGATTCTCATCTGTTTCCGGACTTGAAGAACATAAGGACCCAAATGAATAAGTAGGCAAAATCCATTGCTTCAAAAGCTGAATTCTTCCCTTATTCTCACTTTGGACCACATTATATGTAACCCTGTTAGAAGCACAAAGGTAATTTCCCAGAGCCTTTCAGACTTTGGCCAGTTCAACTTCACCAGTTACATTTTTCTTTTTCCCTACTTACTGTCCTCTAAATAGTATAGATAAGGAAGGATGTGAGGTGAGGTGGTTGGGGAGAGAGTGGGATGGAATAGGATACAATTTATGCCAGTGACAGAATATTTCTTTGATTCCCACACACTGGTTTTACTATCAATTTCCTTTTTTTCTGGTGGTGGGTCAGGGGCAGAGGGAAAGAGGCTATTTTGTTAACTGTTAAGAAATTCTCCTTCCCTTCCAGTAGATATTTCCCAGGATCAGTACAAGTAGCTGTGTTGGCCATTACCTTATAACTATGTTGTATAGAGTGCCGTTTTAATTGTATTGTTGAATAAGAAGAGGAATAAAATTCTTAATAAGTGTCCATTCTTGTTTTTTGACATGAGGTCACAGCAGGAAAGCAATTTCAGAAACTGAGTCCTTTTTTGTGAGTTGGGAAAAGGAGCCTGCAGTGAAGGGATTGCTTAAATTTTATGTCATCATTTAAAGAGATTATAAAACAGTATATTAAGCTTTAGCCTCTATTACTCTTATGTTTGTGCCTCCTTCTTTTACTGTTTTAGACCAATACTTGGTTTTTCCTCTATTTTATGTTAGTTCTTGCTCCAGAGATATGGTTTCAAGGCTACGATCATGAGGAATCTCTCACATACAACTCCGTTATGCACCTGGGGATACTCAAAAATTGCTTAAGTTATCATAGCCACTCAGAGTATTCTCTTCCTAGCCCAATGGGGCTCTCATTCTGTTGCAGCCAGGCAGGGTGTATGCTTGGGTACTAAGCAATCTTGTTTGAGTGTTGTACTTTTTTATTAATAAAAATATATTAAACTCCAGAAACCATGGTTAATATCTTGACTTTTTCTGCATTTTATGTTTCCTCAACATGGCATGGCATGAGTAGATTATTATTTTTCCATTAGCTGGGTAAAGTTGTGGGTAAGATACGTTACAGTAACATGGTGCAGGAAAGGAAGCTGGGCTATATAAATACAAGAATTTCTCTGTTTCCCCATGTTGGGGAGCATATTCACCTATGTCTCTGAATAAGGTTCCATGAAGGCTGCATGTTCCTTTTATATATTTCCTATAGTGAAACTCACAAGACTTTATGAGATACTCAGTAGGCTAAGTTTTCCTGCTCATCCGTGTTGTCCTCAAAATTTTGTTTTATCCTATGAATACTGGAGAAGAAGGTATTGGGACATCGTTAGCTACCTTAGTACACATACCAGTCCTGGGTGGGGATGTAGGAAACTGCTGTGACTAAAGACTGTGCTTTTACACAACCTAAAACAGCAGAACACACATCCTTTTCAAGTGTACACAAAGGATTCTCCAGAGTAGATCACAAACAGAATTAGAATAGAAGTCATACCATGCATCTTTTCTGACCACAATGCTATAAAACTAGAGTCAACCACAAGAAAAAAATCTGGAAAGAGCACAAATAAATGGAGGTTTAACAACATTCTGCTAAACAGTGAAGGGGTAACCAAGAAATAAAAGAAGAAACTAAAAACACATGGAAACAAATGAAAATGAAAACACAACTGTCCAAGAACACTGGGATGCAGCAAAAGTGATTCTAAGACACAAGTATATAGCAATACAGGCCTACATCAAAAGCAAGAAAAATCACAAATAAACAATCTAACTGTACACCTAAATAAGTTAGAAAAAGAACAACAAACAAAACATAAAGCCAGCAGAAGGAAGGAAATAATAAAAGGGCAGAAATTAATGACAAAGAAACTAAAAGATAGAATAGATCAATTAAACCAGGAGTTGGTTCTTTGAAAAACTCAATATAATTAATAAGCCTCTAGCCAAACTTATCAAGAAAATAGGAGAGAGGACTCATAAATAAAATCACAAAAGGGAGGAGAAATAAACACCACCACAGAAATACAAGCAATCATAGGAGAATTTTATGAAAAATCATATGACAACAAATTGGATAACCTAGAAGAAATGTATAAATTCCTAGGAACATATAAACTACCAAAACAAGCAGGATGAAAGAGAAAATTTGAATATACTGATAACCAGCAAAGATATTGAATTGGTAATCAAAAAATTCACAAGAAACAAAAATCTAGAACCAAATGGACTCACTGGCAAATTCTACCAAACATTTAAAGAACAGATGGATAATACCTATTTTTTCTCAAATTATTCCAATAAATAGAAAAGCAAATTTCCAAATTGATCCTATGAGGCCAGCATTACCCTGATACCAAATCCAGATATAGACACCACCAAAAATGAACTAGAGGTCAATATCTCTGATGAACATAGATGCAAAAATCCTCAACAAAATAATGCAAACCAAACCCAACATTCTTTTTAAATTTATTCACCTTTATTCTTGAGTTTCAAGTGTGGTTCAATATTCACAAATCAATCAATCGAAATAATACATGACATCAATAAGAAAAGGGATATGAACCATATGATCTGTTAAATAGATGCAGAAAAAATCCTTTCACAAAGTACAACATAGAATTATGAAGAAAACGCTCAACAAAGGTGGTTTAGAAGAAGCATACCTCAACATACTAAAGACCATCCAAAAAACACCCAAATTTAACATCATCATTAATGGAGAAAAACCGGAGATTTCCCCTAAGGCCAGGACCAAGACAAGGATGTCAATTCTCACCAATTTTATTCAAAATAGTACTGGAAGTCCTAGCCACAATAATCAGGCAACACGAAATAAAAAGCATCCAGATCGGTAAGGAAGAAGTAAATCTCAGTATTCGTGAATGATTTTTTTCTTCCAAATTTTAACTTAAATTACAGGTAGTTAACATATAGTGTAATGTTGGTTTCCAGAGTAAATCTAGTGATTCTTCACTTACAGATAACACCCTGTGCTCATCACAACAAGTGTCCTCCTTAGTACTCATTGCCTATTTAGCTCACCCTCCTGCCCACCTATCCTGCAACAACCCTCAGTTCTCTATTGTTAAGCATCTCTTATGGTTTATTTCCTTCTTTCTGTCTTTTTTCCCCTTCCCATTTGTTCATGTTTTGTTTCCTAAATTCCACATATGAGTGAAATCATAAGGTATTTGTCTTTCTCTGCCTGACTTATTTCCCTTAGCATAATACACTCTAATTCCATCCACATCATTGTAAATAGTGAGATTTCATTCTTTTTGATGGTTAATATTCCATTGTATATATGTATCACTTCTTTTTATTTTATTTCATTTTATTATTTTATTTCATTATTTATTTACTTTTATTTTACTTATTACTTCACTTTATTTCATTTTAGAAAGAGAGAGCCCAGGCTCAATCCCACGAACCTAGGATAACCTAGGTTGTGGTTATGGATCATGGATATGGATCATGACTTGAGCCAATTTCAAGAGTTGGACATTCAACTAACTGAGTCACTCAGGCACCCCAATATAACACATCTTTTTATCCACTCATCAGTCAAAGGACATTTGGGCTTTTTCCATAATTTGGCTATTGTTGATATTGCTGCTATAAACATTAGGGTGAATGTGACACTATGAATCAGTATTTTTATATCCTTTGGAGAAATAACTAGTAGTACAACTGCTGGGTAATAGGATAGTTCTATCTTTAACATTCTGAGGAATCTCCACACTGTTTTCCAGAGTTGCTGCATCACTTTGCATTTCCACCAACAGTGTAAGAGGGGTCCCCTTTCTCCACATGTTCAACAACATCTATTGTTTCCTAAGCTGTTAATTTCAGCGATTCTGGCATGTGTGAGGTATCCTTCTGACAGGATTTTTGTGTATTTGATTTGTATTATCCTGATCATGAGTGATGATAAGCATTTTTTCATCATCAGTGTCTGTTAGCCATTTGTATTTCTTCTTTGGAGAAGTGTCTATTCATGTCTTTTACCCATTTCCTAATTAGATTATTTGTTTTTTGGTGTTGAGCTTGATAAGTTCTTTATAGATTTTGTATACTGTTTATCTGATATGCCATTGGCAAATATCTTCTCCCATTCCATAGGTTGCCTTTTAGTTTTGTTGATTGTTTCCTTTGCTGTGTACAAGCTTTTTATCTTGATGAAGTCCCAATGGTTCATTTTTGCTTTCATTTTCATTGCCTCCAGAGACATGTCTAGTAAGAAGTTACTATGACCTACATCAAAGAAGTTGCTGCCTATGTTCTAGGATTTTGATGGTTTCCTGTCTCACATTTAGCTCTTTCATCCATTTTGAATTTATTTTTATGTATAGTGTAGCCACTATGGAAAACAGCATGGAAGTTCCTCAAAAAGTTAAAAATAGAACTACCCTATGATCCAGCAATTGCACTACTAGGTATTTACCCAAAGGATACTTATTGAAAGGGATGCATGCACCCCAATGTTTGTAGCAGCATTGTCTACAATAACCACATTATGGAAATAGCCAAGTGTACACTGAAAGATTAATGGATGAAGAAGATACAGTACATATGTACAATGGAATATTACTCAACCATAAAAAAGAACAAAATCTTGCCATTTTCATGGATGTAGATGGAGCTAGGGAGTATTAAATAAAATAAGTTAGAGAAAGACAAATGCCATATGATTTTCCTAACACGTGGAGTTTAAGAAGCAAAACAAATGTACATAGCTGAAAGAAAAAGAAAATAAAATCAAGAAATAGGCTCATACCTATAGAGAACAAACTGATGGTTACAGAAGGGGTGGTAGGTGGGGGGGATGTGTTAAATAGGTGATGGATAATTAGGAGAGCAGTTGTTGTGATGAACACCAGGTGTTGTATGTAAGTGGTAAATCACTAAATTCCACACCTGAAATTAATATTACAAAGTATGTTAATTAACCAGAATTTAAATACTAACTTGGAGAAAATTTTTAAAAGCTTATGGGGAAAAATATTGTACATATGAAAGAAAGCATATATTATTTTTCTTGTTCTGACAGACTTATTTTACTTAGCATAATACTCTCTAGCTACATCAATGTCATTGCAAATGGTAAGATTTCATTATTTTTCATGGCTGAGTAATATTCCATTGTGTATATACTACTTCTTTATCCATTTATCAATTGATGGACTTTGGGGATCTTTCCATAATTTTACTATGGATGAAAATGCTGCTAAACATATCAGGGTGTATGTGCCCCTTCACATCAGTATTTTTATATCCTTTGGGTAAATACATAGTTGTGCAATTGCTGAGTCATAGGTAGTTTTATTTTTAACTCTTTGAGGAAACTCCATACTATTTTACAGAGTGACTGCACCACTTTACGTTCCCACCAACAGTATAAGAGGGTTCACTTTTCTCCACATCCTCACCAACATCTGTTGTTTCCTATGTTGTTAATTTTAGCAATTCTGACAGATGTGAGGTGTTATCTCTTTATGGATTTTATTTGTATTTCCCTAAGGATGAGTGATGCTGATAATCTTTTCCTGTGTCTGTTAGCCATCTATATGACTTCTTTGGATACATGCCTTTTAATTTCTTTTGTTGTCTGATTGCTGAGGGTAGATCTTCCAGTAATATGCTAAATAACAATGGTGAGAGTGGACATCCCTGTCTTGTTCCTGACTGTGGAGGAAACGATCTCTATTGTTCCCCATTGAGGATGATATTAGCTGTGGGTCTTTTGTGTATGGCCTTCATTATGTTGAGATATGTTCCCTATATCCCTACTTTGTTGAGGGTTTATATCAAGAAATGATGCTGACTTTGACAAATGCTTTTTCTGCATCTTTTGAGAGGATCATATGGTTCTTATCCTTTCTTTTATTAATGTGGTATAACACAATGATTGATTTACAAATACCAAACCTCCCTTGCAGCACAAGAATCAATCCCACTAGATCGTGGTGAATAAATCTTTTATTTTCTGTGTAGAAAGCAACTTTATTTTGTTTTTTAACTTTTATTTAAATTTTAGTTAATTAACATAAAATGAAATATTGGTATCTGGAGTAGAATTCAGTGATTCATCACTTACATACAACACCCAGAGCTCATCATAGCAATTGCCCTCTTTTAT
Organism: Panthera tigris; assembly: GCF_018350195.1. NCBI lineage: Eukaryota > Metazoa > Chordata > Mammalia > Carnivora > Felidae > Panthera > Panthera tigris. Next base: position 48,260,017 of record NC_056677.1, read on the forward strand.
ACCCATCACCCATCTAGCTCACCTCCCACCCACCTCTCTCCATCATCCTTAGTTTGTTCTCTATTGCTCACAGACTCTTGTGATTTGCTTCCCTCTCTCCTCATTCCCCTTATCATATGTTCATCTTTTTTTTTCTTAAATTCCACATATGAGTGAAATCATACAGTATTTGTTTTTCTCTGATTGACTTATTTCTCTTGACATAATACATTCTACCTCCACCCACATTGTTGCAAATGGCAGGTTTAATTCTTTTGATGGCTGAGTAATATTCCATTTTATATTTACATATATAGATAGATTATAGATAGATAGATAGATAGATAGATAGATACATCTTCCTTATCCATTCATTAGGTGATAAACATTTGAGTTCTCCCCATCGTTTGCTACTATTGGTAATGCTTGTATAAACATTGAGATATATGTACACCTTCAAATCTGTATTTGTGTAATATTTTTGTAAATACCTAGTACTGCAATTGCTGGATCATAGGGTAGTTACACTTTTAGTTTTGGAGAAACCTCCATCATGTTCTCCAGAGTGGCTGTATCTGTTTGCATTCCCACAAACACTGCAAGAGGGTTGCCCTTTTCCGAAACATTGTCAATACCTGTTGTGTCTTGTGTTGTTAATTTTACCCATTCTGACAGGTGTATAGTGGTATCTCATCGTGGTTTTGATTTGTATTTCGTGGATGATCAGTGATGTGGGACATCATTTCGTGTGTCTCTTAGGCACATGAATGTCTTATTTGGAAGCATGTCTATGTTTTCTGCCCATTTTTTAACTGGGTTATTTGTTTTGTGTGTGTGTGTGTCTTGAGTTTGATAAGTTCTTTATAGATTTTGGATACTAACTGATTATTAAATATGTTGTTTGAAAATCTCTTCTCCCATTCTGTAAGTTGCCTTTCAGTTTTGTTTACTGTCTCTGTCACTGTGTAGAAGCTTTTTATCTTGATGAGGTCCCAATACTTCATGTTTCCTTTTGTTTCCATTCCGTGATAATGTGTCTAGTAAGAAGTTGGTATGGCTGGTGTCAAAGAGGTTGCTGCCTGTGCTCTACTCCAGAATTTTGATGGTTTCCTGTCTCACATTAGGTATTTCACCCCCTTTTAAATTTGTTATTGTGTATGGTGTAAGAAAGTGGTCCAGTTTCCTTCTTTTGCATTTTGTTGTTCAGTGTTTTCAACACATTTTTTGAAGAGACTTTTTCCATTGGATATTCTTTCCTGCTTTGTTGAAGATTTGGTGACCATATACTTGTCAATCCATTTCTGGGTTTTATATTCTGTTCCATTGATCTATGTGTCTGTTTTTGCACCAGTACCATACTGTCTTCATTACTACACCTTTGTAGTAGAGCTTGAAATCGATAATTGTGATGCCTCAAGTTTTGTTTTTCATATATGTATATAATTTTTTTGAAAAATTGGTTTCCATACAACACCCAGTGCTCATCCCAACAGGTGTCCTCCCCAGTGCCCATCACCCACTTTCTCCTCTCCCCCATCCCCCATCAACCCTCAGTGTGTTCTCAGTATTTAAGAGTCTCTTATGGTTTGCCTCCTTCCTTCTCTGTAAATTTCCCCCCTTCCCCTCCCCCACCCTGGTCTTCTGTTAAGTTTCGCAGGATCCACATAAGAGTGAAAACATATGGCATCTGTCTTTCTCTGTATGACTTTTTTCACTTAGCAAAACACAATCCAGATCCATCCATGTTGCTACAAATGGCCATATTTCATTCTTTCTCATTGCCAAGTAGTATTCCATTGCATTTATAAACCACAATTTCTTTATCCATTCGTCACTTGATGGACATTTAGGCTCTTTCCATAATTGGCTATTGTTGAAAGTGTTGCTATAAACATTGGGGTACAAGTGCCCCTATGCATCAGCACGCCTGTATCCCTTGGGTAAATTCCTAGTAGTGCTATTCCTGGGTCATAGGGTAGTTCTATTTTTAATTTTTTGAGGAACCTCCACACTGTTTTCCAGAGTGGCTGCACCAATTTGCATTCCCACCAGCAGTGCAAGAGGGTTCCCGATTCTCCACATCCTCGCCAGCACCTATAGTCTCCTGACATGTTCATTTTAGCCACTTTGAATGGCGTGACGTGATATCTCAGTGTGGTTTCGATTTGTATTTCCCTGATGAGGAGTGATGTTGTGCATCTTTTCATGTGCCTGTTGGCCATCTGGATGTCTTCTTTAGAGAAGTCTCTATTCATGTCTTATGCCCATTAATTCACTGGATTATTTGTTTTTCGGGTGTGGAGTTTGGGGAGTTCTTTATATATTTTGTATACTAGCCCGTTGTCCGATATGTCATTTGCAAATATCTTTTCCCATTCCATTGGTTGCTTTTAGTTTTGCTGATTGTTTCCTTTGCAGTGCAGAAGCTTTTTATCTTGATGAGGTCCCAATAGTTCATTGTTGCTTTTAATTCCCTTGCCTTTGGGGATGTGTCGAGTAGGAAATTGTGGCTGAGGTCAGAGAGTTGTTTTCCTGCATTCTTTTCTAGGATTTTGATGGTTTCCTGCCTCACATTCAGGTCCTTCATCCATTTTGAGTTTATTTTTGTGAGGGGTGTAAAAAAGTGGTCTAGTTTCATTCTTCTGCATGCTGCTGTCCAGTTCTCCCAGCACCACTTGTTAAAGAGACTGTCTTTTTTTCCATTGGATATTCTTTCCTGCTTTGTCAAAGATTAGTTGGCCATATTTTTGTGGGTCCAAATCTGGAGTCTTTATTCTATTCCATTGTTCTGTGTGTCTGTTTTTGTGCCAATACCATAGTGTCTTGATGATTACAGCTTTGTAGTAGAGGCTAAAGTCTGGGATTATGATGCCTCCAGCTTTGGTATTCTTCTTCAGTATTACTTTAGCTATTCGGGGTCTTTTGTGGTTCCATACAAATTTTAGGATTGCTTGTTCTAACTTTGAGAAGAAGGCTGGTGCAATTTTGATTGGGATTGCATTGAATGTGTAGATAGCTTTGGGTAGTGTTGACATTTTGACAATATTTATTCTTCCAATCCATGAACATGGAATATATTTCCATTTCTTTGTATCTTCTTCAATTTCCTTCATAAGCTTTCTATAGTTTTCAGCATACAGATCTTTTACATCTTTGGTTAGGTTTATTCCTAGGTATTTTATGCTTCTTGTTGCAATTGTGAATGGGATCAGCTTCTTTATTTGTCTTTTTGTTGCTTCTTTATTGCTGTATAAAAATGCAACTGATTTCTGTCCATTAATTTTGTATCTTGAGACTTTGCTGAATTCATGTATCAGTTCTAGCAGACTTTGGGTGGAGTCTATCGCGTGTTCCATGTATAGTATCATGTCGTCTGCAAAAAGTGAAAGCTTGACTTCATCTTTGCCAATTTTGATGCCTTTGATTTCATTTTGTTGTCTGATGGCTGATGCTACAACTTCCAGCACTATGTTAAACAGCAGTGGTGAGAGTGTAAATCCCTGTCGTCTTCCTGGTCTCAGGGGGAAAGCTCTCAGTTTTTCTCCATTGAGGATGATGTTAGCTGTGGGCTTTTCATAAATGGCTTTTATGATGTTTACGTATGTTCCTTCTATCCCGACTTTCTCGAGGGATTTTATTAAGAAAGGATGCTGAATTTTGACAAATGTTTTTTCTGCATTGATTGACAGGAACATATGGTTCTCATCTTTTTTTTTTATTAATGTGATGTATCACATTGATTGATTTGTGAATGTTGAACCAGCCATGCAGCACAGGAACGAATCCCACCTGATCATGGTGAATAATTCTTTTTATATGCTGTTGAATTCGATTTGCTAGTATCTTGTTGAGAATTTTTGCACCCATATTCATCTGGGATATTGGCCTGTAGTTCTCTCTCTCTCTCTCTCTCTCTCTCTCTTTCTCTTTTTCTGGGTCACTGTAAACTTTGGGAATCAAAGAAAAGCTGGCTTCAAGGAATGAGTCTGGAAGTTTTCCTTCCCTTTCTATTTTTTGGAATAGCTTGAGAAGGATAGGTATTATCTCTGCCTTAAATATCTGGTAGAATTCCCCAGGGAAGCCTTCTGGTTCTGGACTGTTATTTGTCGGGAGATTTTTGATAACTGATTCAATTTCTTAACTAGTTATAGGTCTGTTCTAATTTTCTATTTCTTCCCGTTTGAGTTTTGGAAGTGTGTGGGTGTTTAGGAATTTGTCCATTTCTTCCAGGTTGTCCATTTTGTTGGCATATTATTTTTCATAGTATTCCCTGATAATTGCTTGTGTTTCTGAGGGATTGGTTGTAATAATTCCATTTTCATGCATTATTTATCTATTTGGGTCCTCTCCCTTTTCTTTTTGAGAAGTTGGCTAGAGGTTTATCAATTCTGTTTATTTTTTCAAAACAATAACTCTTAGTTTCATTGATCTTCTCTACTGTTTTATTTTTAGATTCTATATTGTTTATTTCTGCTCTGATCTTTATTATTTCTCTTCTTCTGCTGGGTTTGGGGTGTCTTTGCTGTTCTGCGTCTAGTTCCTTTATGTCTGTTGTTAGATTTTGTATTTGGGATTTTTCTTGTTTCTTGAGATAGACTGGATTGCAATGTATTTTCCTTTTCAGAATTGCTTTGGATATTCACGTTTTCTGTTTTTCCATACAAATTTTAGCATTGTTTTTTACATCTATGAAAAAATTTCTGGTACTATTTTGATAGGTATTGCATTAAATGTGTAGATTCATTTGTGTAGTATAGACATTTTAAGAACGTTTGTTCTTCTAATACATGAACATGGAATACTTTTCCTTTTCTTTGTATGTTTCTCTATATATTTCATAAGTGTTCTATAGTTTTCAGAGTACAGATCTTTTACTTCTTTATTTAGGTTTAATCCTATGTATTTGTTGGGTTTTGGTGCAATTGCAAATAGGATTAATTCCCTGATTTCTCTATTTACTGCTTCATTATCAGTGTATAGAAATTAAACACATTTGTACACATTGATTTTATATCCTGTGACTTTTCTGAATTAATGTATAAGTTCAAGCAGTTTGTGCTGGATTCTTTTAGTATTTCTACATAGAGTATCATGTCTTTTGCAAATCATGAAAGTTTGATTTCTTTACTGATTTGGATGCCTGTTATTTCTTTTTTGTTGTCTGGTTACTGAAGTTAAAATTTCCAGTACTATGTAAATAATGTTGAGAGTGGACATATTTGTCTTATTCCTGATCATAGGGGAAGACTCTCAGTTTTGACCATTAAGGATGATGTTAGCTGTGGGACTTTTGATGTGGCCTTTATGATGTTGAGGTATGCTCCTTCTATCTCCAATTTGTTGAGGGCGTTTATCAACAATGGATACTGTATTTTGTCAAATTATTTCTCTGCAACTATTGATAGGATCATATGGTTCTTATCCTTTCTTCTATTAATATGGTATATCACATTTGATTTATTTGTGAGTACTGAACCAATCTGGAGCCCAGAAATAAATCCTACTTGATCATAATGAGTAATTCTCTTGATGTACTGTTGAATTCAATTTGCTAGTACATTATTGAGAATTTTTGTATCCATGTTCATCAAGGATATTGGCTTGTAATTCTCCTTTATAGTGGAGCCTTTGTCAAGTTTTGAAGTCAATATAATGCTGGCTTTGTAGAATGAGTTTTGGAGCTTTCCTTCCATTTCTATCTTATCGAACAGTTTGAGAAGAATAAGTATTAACTTTTCTTTAAATGTCAAGTAGAATTCCCCTTGGAAGACATCTGGCCCAGGACTTTGTTGGATGATTTTGACTACTGATTCAATTTCTTTTCTGGTTACTGGTATGTTCAAATTTTCTATTTCTTCCTGTTTCAGCTTTGGTAGTTTATAAGTCTCTAGGAATTTGTCTACTTCTTTCAGATTGTCCAATTTGTCGGCATATATTTTTTCATAGTATTCTGTTATAATTGTTTGTATTTTTGTCTTGTTTGTTGTGATCTCTCCTCTTTCATCTGTGATTTTATCTATTTGGTACTTTCTCTTTCCTTTCTGATAAGTCTGGCTAAAGGTTTAACCATTTAGGTTATTAAATTGTTTCAAAGAACCAGCTACTAATTTTATGGTTCTGTTCTACTGTTTGTTTGCTTCTTTATTTTTATATTATTTATTTCTGCTCTAATCTTTTTATTTCCCTTCTGCTCTTATTAAGCTTCATTTGCTGTTAGTTTTCTAGCTCCCTTACATGTAAGGTTAGGTTGTGTTTTTGAGACCATTTTTGCTTCTTGAATAGGCCTGTATGCAATATATTTCCCTCTTAGTACTGCCTTTGCTGAATCCCAAACGTTTTGGAGTTTCATGTTTTCATTTTCATTTGCTTCTATGTATTTTTTAAATTTCTTTTCTAATTTCCTGGATAACCCATTTATTTTTTAGTAGAATGTTCTTTAACCTCCATGTATTTGAGGGAATTCCAATTTTTCTTGTGCTAGACGTCAATTTTCATAGCATTGTGGTTTGAAAATATGGATGGTATTATCTCAGTCTTTTTGTACTTGTTGAAAGCTGATTTGTGACCCAGTATATGAAATATTTTGGAGAATGTTCCATGTGCACTAAAGAAGAATGTGTATTCTGCTGTTTATGATGGAATATTCTGAATGTATCTGTTAATTCCTCTGGTCTAGTGTGTCTTTCAAAGCCATTGTTTCCTAAAGCTTTTTTGTGTAAGTGATCTGTCCAGTGCTATATGTAAGTCAGGTGTTAAATTCCCCTAGCATTATAATATTATAGTATTGTAATCAATGAGTTTATTTTTTAAATTTTTCTACTGTTTATTTATTTTGAGAGAGAATGAGAGAGACAGAGAGAGATGGAGAGAGAGACAGAAAGAGAGGGAGACACAGAATCTGAATCAGGCCCCAGGCTCTGAGCTATCAGCACAGAGCCTGATGTGGGACTTAAACTCATGAGCTGTGAGATCATGACATGAGCTGAAGCTGGATTTAACTTAACTGACTCAGCCACCCAAGTGTCCCTCAATGAGTTTCTTTATTTTTGTGATTAACTGATTTATATCTGTGAGTGTTCCAAATGGGGGGCATAAATATTTACAGTTGTTACATTTTTCTTTTTAGATAGAACCCTTGTGATATAATGCTCTTCTTCAACTCTTGTTACTATCTTTGGTCTAAAATCTAGTTTGTCTGATATAAGTATGGCTACACTCGCTTTTGTTTGTGGTCCATTAGCATAATACAGTGTTCTCTATCCCCTCACTTTCAATCTGCAGGTGTATTTAGGTCTAAAATGAGTCTTTTGTAAGTATCATGTAGATAGTTCTTGTTTTTTTTTTTTTAATCCATTCTTGTGCCCTATGTCTTCTGTTTGGATCATGTAGTCCAATTACATTCAGAGTGATTATTAAAAGATATTAATTTTGCCATTGTTTTACCTGTGCAGTTATTTCTTCTGGTGATGTTCTCTAGTCCTTTCTAGTCTTTGATGCTTTTGCTCCCCCCCCCCCACCACCAAAGGGTCCCCTTTAAAATTTCTTTCAGGGCTGATTTAGTGGTCACCAACTCCTTTAGTTTTTATTTGTCTGGGAAACCTTTATCTCTCCTTCTATTCTGAATACAGCCTTGTTGGATAAAGTATTATTGGCTGCATATGTTTCCCATTCAACACATTGAACGTATCATGCCACTCCCTTCTGGCCTGCCAAGTTTCTCTGGATAAGACTGCTGCTAACCTGCTTTGTCTTTCCTTTTAAGTTCAGGATTTCTTTCCCCTTGCTGCTTTTAGGTTTTTTTTTTTTTCCTTATCTGTTTATTTTGCAAGCTTTACTAAGATATATTTTGGTGTTGGCCTGCTTTGTTGACTTTGATGAAAGTTCCCTGTGAGTACTGGATTTGGACATCTATTTCTTTCCCCAGATTAGGGAAGTTTTCAGCTATAATTTCCTCAAATAAACCTCTGTCCCCCTTCTACTCTTTTCTTTTTCTGGAAATCCTATGATACAAATGTTATTTTATGGAGTTGATAGACATCTTAAGTGTATATTCATGAACAAATATTTTTCTTTCCCTCCTCTTTTTACCTTCACTCTTCCATAATTTTATCTTTTAATGCACTTATTACTTTGTCTGCTTCTTCTATCCTTGTGGTCATTACATCCAGTTGGTTTTGCACATTGGTTATAGCAATTTTTGTTTTGGCTTGACTAGTTTTTAGGTATTTTATCTCTGTGATAAGGGACTCTCTGTGGTCTTCTATATTTTCTTCAAGCCTAGTTGAAATCCTTATGATTGCTATTATAAATGTTAGATCCATACTATTACTTACATCTTTTTTATTATATCCCTGGCTTGTTCTTGATCTTCTTGTTCTTTCTTTTCGCGTGAATTACTCTGCCTTTACACTTTGTCTATATCTTCCGTGTTTCACGGAAGTCTATTATGTTTCCTGATCTTGAGAGTAATGGCTATATTAAGAAGATGTCATATACTGTCCAGGGTCTGGAGCTTCAGGAAATATCTCCGGTGTAGCTGTGTGCTATAGTGTTTTGGCTGCTGCTTCTCTCTGGACAGTCCTGTACAGAGCTTCTCCTTGCCTACAGTGTGAAGTGTTTGGACCTTGTCCGGAACGTTGTGAGTTTTAACTAGGTGTGTGTTTTGGTATGCTTGTTAAAAGAGGCTATATCTTATTTCTGCTACAGCTGAAGCTTTACAGCACTCTAAGGTATGTAGACTTGGTGCATGAGGGGAGGGGTTTGGCTGGACTTCTAATTTTTTACATTTATTTATTATTTTTGAGAGACACAGTGTGAGAAGAGGAGGGGAAGAGAAAGAGGGAAACACAGAATCAGAATCAGGCTCCAGTCTTCTAGCTGTCAGCACAGAGGCTGACGTGGGGCTTGAACCCACGAACCGTGAGATCATGACCTGAGCCGAGGTTGGACGTTTAACCAATTGAGCCACCCAGGAACCCCTGGTTGGTCTTCTAGAGGAGGGGCTCACTGATACTCTCACTCTAAAGTGCACTTGCACTAGTAAAAAGGGCACCTGTAGAGCACAGGATTGTGCAAGCATCCACTGTGGGCACTGTGCTGCTCGGTGAGATCTATCTTCGCTGATCAGTGGGATGGATAATTGCATCAACTTGCTCTTTTGTGCCCAAAGTGGATTTTGTACCCTCAACTCTTCAGGAAGCCCCCACAGAAGAGTGAACAATCTCCCCTCATGCATCCCAGGAATTCCTCAGATCCCTGCCTTTACCCTGTCTGTGACTGAACCATCTGTCCATCAAGTGTTGCACTGCTCCTGTGTTTTATTTCAAGCGCACTGGCTGGGTTTCAAAACTCCAAATTTTGGGGGCTTGGCATGAAATGGACCGGCTCTGATCCTCTGGGGGAGGGTCTCACTGCACTGTGACTGATGCTGATTTGTCTCAGAAGAGCAGTTGCACGAACACATAAAGACTTGGAGTTTATGGCTATGTGCAGGAAAAAGTTGATTTCTGGACTTGCTGCCCTCATCAGATGCCTCTGCTCCTATGCTAATGAATGGGGCAGTTCAATGGTGCCCACTGACTCTTTTGTCCCCTGAAAACCAGTACCATCTCTTCCAAAGGCACTCCAAAGAGGGGAATTACCTCTCCCAGGGTGACCCAGGGTAACCTCAGACCATGTTATCCCCCTTAGGCCTTTGCCCTCCTTGTCCACAGGAGCACCATTATGCCCACCAGGCTCAACTCTGGTGATGACACAGAGTTCTAAAACTTCAGACTCTGAGCTCCACTGCTTGTAAAACCTTGCAATAATCATCCCCTCTCATTTTCCCAATCATATTGGGGAAACACTTCTTGTGCAATGCCCTGCTTGCTACTCTCTCTCTCTCTCTCTCTCTCTGTCCACTCTCTGTAATCAGGCTTCCTCCCCTGAACAACATCATGATTCTTTTCTCCCCAAATTACATCTCACCACCTCCTTCCATGATGTGGCCTCATTTCTCCTTCTAGTTTTCAGTGTGTTTTCTCAATACTCAGATCAATTTCTTAGGTGTTCAGAATGATTTTATATTTATCTACCTGTGTTCAAGGGATGAGGGAAGTATAGGGTCCCCCCTCCTACTCTGCCATTTTAACTTTTACTTTGATATCTTATTATTTTTATGTGAATGTGAGTGGGATTGTTTTCTTGATTACTCTTTCTGCTACTTCATTAAAACTATATTGAATGCAACAGATTTCTGTACATTGATTTTCTATCCCACAACTTTGCTGAATTCATTTATCATTTCAAGTAGTTTTTTTTAAATAATGTTTATTTATTTTTGAGAGAGAGGGAGAGGAGGGAGAAAGGCAGAGAGACAGAGAGAAGGAGACACAAAATCCAAAGTGGGATCCAGGCTCTGAGCTGTCAGAACGGAGCCCAATGTGGGGCTCAAATTCATGAATGGTGAGATCATGACCTGAGCCTACGTCAGACACTTAACCAACTGAGCCACCCAGGCAACCCTCAAGTAGCTTTTTGATTCAGTCTTTAAGGTTTTCTATGCATAGTACATGTCATATGCAAGACTTTTCTATGCATAGTACATGTCATATGCAAATAGTGAAGGATTTACTTCTTTACTAACTTGGATGCCTTTTATATCTTTTTGTTGTCTGATTGGCTTGGCTAGGACTTCCACTACTGTGTTGAATAAGGGTAGATATCCTTGTCTTCTTCCTGAACTTAGCGGAAAAGCTCTCAGACTTTCACCATTAAGGATGATGTCACTGTGGATTTTTCATACACAGTCTTAATTTGGTTGTGGAATTTACCTTCTAAACCTACATTGTTGAAAACTCTTAACAGAAATGGACTTTGCACTCTCCAGATGTCTATTTCTTCCTGCTTCACTACTGGTAGATTTTTGTTTCTAGGAATTTATCCAATTCTTCTTGGTTGTCTAATTTGTTGGAATATAGTTTTCATAATATTCTCTTACAATTATTTGGATATCTGTATTCTTGGTTGTTTTATCTCCTTAAGTTGTGATTTTGTTTAGGGAGTACATTGTTTTTTGATTAGTTTGGCTAGAAGTTTACCAACTTTATTGATATTTTCAAATAACTCACTCTTTGTTTCATTAATATCTTCTATTTTTAAAATTTCTATATTATTTATTTCTATTCTAATATTTATTATTTCCTGCCTCCTGTTGGTTTTGTCGCTTTTTGTTATTTTTATTTTACTACTTTTAGATGTAAGCTTTCTTCCTTCTTGATGTAGGCCTGTATTGCTATTGCTATAAACATCCCTCTTAGAAATGCTTTTGCTGTATCCCAAAGATTTTGACCCATTGTGTTTTCAGCTCATTTTGTTTCCATGTGCTTTTTTTTACTTCTTCTTTGACTTCTTGGTTGCCTAATTCATTGCTATATATTACGTTCTTTACCCTCCACGTATTTGCAATTTTCCAGATTTTTTTCTTCTGCTTGATTTCTAGTTTCATAGCATTTCCATCAGAAAATATTCATGGTATAATTTGATCTCCTTGAATATCTTGAGACTTGTTTTCTGCCTTAATATGTGGTACATTGTGGAGAACATTCTATACGCACTTGGAAAAATATGTATTTTGCTGTCTTAAAATGGAATATTCTGAATATATCTGTAAAATCCATCTAGTCCAATATGTAATCCAAAGCCACTCTTTCCTTGTTGGTTTTCTGTTTTGATCTGTCCACCTATTGTTAAAGATCTATACTATTTTTCATTGCCATCTATTAGTTCCTTTAGTTTTTTTATTAACTGCTTTACATATTTTGGTGTTATCTGTTGGGTACATAATTATTTATAATCATCATATCTTCTTGTTGGATTGTCCCCTTTATTATTATGTAGTGTACTTTGTCTTATTCTATGGTCTTATTTTATAATATATTTTGGAAAACTGGTCAGCTACATACAAAGGAATGAAACTAGACCTCCTTCTTACAATATACAAAGAAATAAACTCAATGTGGTTTAAAGATCAAAATGTGAAACCTAAACCATAAAAACTCTAGAAGACAACACAGGCAGTAATGTCTCTGGCATCTACCATAGCAACATTTTACACCTCCTGAGCAAGGGAAATAAAAACAAAAATAAACTATTTTACATCAAAACAAAAAACTTCCACACAGCAAAGGAAATGATCAACAAAACTAAAAGGCAAACTACAGAAGTATAATAAACAGTATGATAGGAAGAATATTATTTCAGATAGCGATAACTGTTGGAAAGAAAGAAAGAAAACATGTTGAATTGATTTAAATGTTATGAGGTGATACTTTAAGTAGTGATTGCAGATGGTCCATATGAGGAGATGAGATTTAAGGAGAACCTTGAAAGCGAGCTATGAGGAATTCTGAAGGAAAAGCATTCGAGAGGAGTAAGTGTAAATGAAAAAGCTTTGAGAGAGAAATGAGTTTTGGGTATTTTAAAGACACCCAAAAAAATGGTAGTAACAGACACTGTACATATCCAGTTGAAGGTTATTATATTTATTTGGTATCCCAGTCCAAAGTTAATGCACTAAACATTCAGTTCTCTCGACATCTACTCAATTGAACCTCTCCCTACACTTATAAGTCCAGAAGTCCATTCCATCCCTGTGCTGCACAGGAAATTCTGGCTATCAGTTTTCCAAACATTTTTGATAAATCAAATACTGAGTCATAATGATGTTCAGGATTTAAAAGTTATAGGGTTTACATTACAGTTTTCCAGAAATCACTCATTGCATTACATTGTTGATCATCTAAGAAAACACTATCCAGACCATACTGCTTGCTCTCAGTAATTCACGCTGCTTCTTCACTGGAGCACCACCAGACACTGAGCTCTGAAACATCAGACTTCACACTTCACTATTTATAAAATACCAGTGGTGTTGAAACCTTTTTCTCCATCTATTTTGGGGAACATATTTCTTGTCCAATCTCCTGCGAGTGTTTTCAGTCTTTCTCTTCAGCTATTTCAAAGGGAGTGCTTTTCTTGAGCAATCCCAACCCACTGCACTTTCTCCCCATTTCTTTCTCTCTAGTTTTCTATTGGCAAAAAAGACTCCCAGACTTTTGCAGCACTATGGCTTTTCTCTCTCCCATTCCACCTCTCCTCACTGTGTACCTGCCAAGATATCTCACTCAAATTATGCATATTTTGCATTAATCCTCAGATCAATTTCTTAGGTGTTCAAAATTGTTCGATGATGATAAAGCTGTGTTTCAAGGATGAGACAAACGCAGGGTCTCCATACTACTCCACCATTTGCAAAAGATACAAAAATGCTGATTTGAAGGGGCACATGTACTACAATGTTTACAGCAGTGCTATCGACAACAGCTGAATTATGGAAAGAGACCAAACGTCCAGAGACTGATGAATGAATAAAGAATATTTGGTGTGTATATATATATATATATATATATATATGTAATGGAATATTATTCAGTGATCAAAAAGAATGAGATCTTGGGGGTGGGCTAACATGACGAAGAACTAGGGGAGCCCATAATTCCCTCGTCTCTCAAAGAAGTGTTAAAGCCAAAGGACTTTGAACCCCAAGAGTCTGGGAGGAAAAGACTTAGTCTACCAGGGAGAAACCAGAACAATCTGACGGGCCATAGGTGGGTGATTACTAACTGGGAGAGGTAAAACGGGCTGTGTAGGCATGGAGGGGAGGGATCCCCTTCTGCAGAGAGACAAAAGGAAGAGAAAGAGCAAATGGGGAAGCATAGGACTGTATCTGGAAAAGAAAAAAAATCTCAGACAGGGACGGAGAGAGATCTCATCTCTAACTGCAGGGCTTTCTTCAGAATGGGGCCAGCTAACCCTTAGGGAAGACACATAAACCAATGGAATAGAATAGAGACTCCAGAATTAGACCCACAAAAGTATGGCCAACTAATCTTTGACAAAGCAAGAAAGAATATCCAATGGAAAAGACAGTCACTTTAACAAATGGTGCTGGGAGAACTGGACAGCAACATGCAGAAGAATGAAACTAGACCACTTTCTTACACTATTAACAATAATAAACTCAAAATGGATGAAGAACCTGAATGTGAGACAGGAAACCATCAAAACCCTAGAGGAGAAAGCAGGAAAAAGCCTCATTGACCTCAGCCACAGCAATTTCCTACTCGACACATCTCCAAAGGCAAGGGAATTAAAAGCAACAATGAACTATTGGGACCTCATCAGGATAAAAAGCTTCTGCATTGCAAAGGAAATAATCAACAAAACTAAAATGCAACCGATGGAATGGGAAAAGATATTTGCAAATTACATTTTGGACAAAGGGCTAGTATCCAAAATGTATAAAGAACTCACCAAACTCCACACCCGAAAACAAATAATCCAGTGAAGAAATGGGCAGAAAACATGAATAGACACTTCTCTAAAGAAGACATCCAGATGGCCAACAAACACATGAAAAGATCCTCAACATCACTCCTCATCAAGGAAATACAAATCAAAACCACAGTGAGATACCACCTCACACAGGTCAGAGTGACTAAAATTAACAAACCAGGAGACTCTAGATGCAGGAGAGGATGTGGACAAAAGGGAACCCTCTTGCACTGTTGGTGGGAATGCAAACTGGTGTGGCCATTATGGAAAACAGTGTGGAGGTTCTTCAAAAAATTAAAAATAGAACTACCCTATGACCCAGCAATAACACTGCTAGGAATTTACACAAGGGATACAGGAGTGCTGATGCATAGGGGCACTTGTACCCCAATGTTTATAGCAGCACTTTCAACAATAGCCAATTTATGGAAAGAGCCTAAATGTCCCTCAACTGATGAATGGATAAAGAAGTTGTGGTTTATATACACAATGGAATACTACTTGGCAATGAGAAAGAATGAAATCTGTTCATTTGTAGCAACGGGGGTGGAACTGGAGAGTGTTATGCTAAGTGAAATAAGTCAGGCAGAGAAAGACAGATACAATATGTTTCACTTATATGTGGATCCTGAGAAACTCAACAGAAGACCATGGAGGATGGGAAGGGGGAAAAATTACAGAGAGGGAAGGAGGCAAACCATAAGAGGCTGTTAATTACTGAGAACAAACTGAGGGTTGATGGAGGGTGGGGGAGAGGGGAAAGTGGGTGATGGGCATCTGTTGGGATGAGCACTGGGTGTTGTATGGAAACAAATTTGACAATAAATTACATTAAAAAGTGATACAGCATAGAACAAAGCTGAAAGTATCAGACTATCAGGTGTCAAAATATACTACAAGTCTGTAGTAATCAAAAAAGGATGGTTCAGGCACAAAAATAGATACATAGATCAATGACACAAAATAGGGACCCCAGAAATAATTCCACAATTACATGGTCAATTAATTTATGACAAAAGAGGCAAGAATATTAAATGGGGAAAAGACAGTGACTTTAATAAGTGGGTTGACAAAACTGGACAGCTACATGCAAAAGAATAAAATGCCCACTTTCTAACATCATACGGAAACAAAAACAAACAAAAACCCTCAAAATGGATTAAAGAACTAAGTACCAGACCTGAAACCATAAAAACATCTTATAAGAGAGCACAGGCAGTAATTTCTCTTACAGTTATACACCGCAACATTTTTTTTAGATATGTCTTCTGAGGCAAGGGAAACAAAAGCAAAAATAAATTACTAGGACTACATTAAAATAAAAATATTTTCAACAGAAAAGTAAACCATCAACAAGACAAAAAGAAAACTTACTGGATGATATTATATTTTTGCAAATGATATATGCAATAAAAGGTTAATATCCAAAATATATATATATATATATATATATATATATATATATATAACTTATACAACTCAACACCACAAAACTAAGAGATCCAATTTAAAAATGACAGAGAAAATGAATAGACATTTTTCTAAAGAAAACATACAGATGGCCAACAGACACATGAAAAGCTCAACATCACTAATCATCAGGGAAATGTAAATCAAAACCACAATGAGAATACCACTTCATCCAGTTAGAATAGCTAAAATCAAAAAGACAATAACAAGTGTTGATGAAGATATGAAGAAAAAGGAACCTGCATGATATGTTGGTGGGAATATAAATTGTTGCAGCCTCTATGGGAAACAGTATAGAGGTTTCTTAAAAAATTAAAAATAGAAATACCATGCAATCTAATAATTCTACTATTGTGTATTTAACCAAATACAATGAAAACACTAATTCAAAAAGATATATGTACCCCTAGATTTACTGCAGCATTATTTACAATATTCAAGATATGGGAGCTACTCAAGTGCCCATCAATAGACAAATGAGTAAAGAATATGTGGTATAGATATACAGTGGAACATTACACAGACATATAAAGATGAGATTGTGTCATTTGAGACAGCATGGGTATACCTGGAAGGTATTAAGTAAGTGAAACATATCACGCTGAGAAAGAACAAATACCATATGATTCCATTCATAATTAAAATATAAAAATAATGAATAAAAAAACAAAAAGTAGAAACAGACTTACAAATAGAGGTAATAAACGGATGGTTGCCAGACACGAGGGGGTGCAGTGTTGGGCAAAATGGGTTAAGAGATGAGGGAGATAAAAGATTCCAGTCATGGGAATAAGAGACAAAGCATAAAGTGATGCAAGCATCATAGAAATGTAAGGAGACAGATGGTAGCTACACTTGTGGTGAACTAGCATATCATATAAAGCTGTAAAATCACTAAGTTGTAAACATGGAACATTGTCAACTATACTTACATTTAGAAAGGTGGTGTTACATGGGATGCCTGGGTGGCTCAGTTGGTTAAGCGTCCAACTTCAGCTCAGTTCATGATCTCACAATTTGTGAGTTTGAGCCCTGTGTCGGGCTCTCCACTGACAGCTCAGAGACTGGGGCCTGTTTCGGATTCTGAGTCTCCCTCTCTCCCTGCCCTTCCTCTGCTCACAATCTGTCTCTCTCTCTCTCAAAAATAAATAAAACATTTTTAATTTTTTTTAAAAAGGTGGTATTACATTGCAAAAAAAATCTTATTTATAAGACCTTTGCCTTCAAAATCAGTAGAAGTAGCTGACTTTCTTAATACATAGAAAAAAAAAGAGTGTTAGACAAAATGAAGAGACAAAACAATATGTCCCAAATGAAAGAAGAGGACAAAAATCTAGCAAAAGAGCTAAATGAAATGAAGATTAGTAATACACCTAATAAATAATTCAAAGTAACAGTCAAAAAGATACTCATTAGATTTGAAAAAGAGTGGAAGATATCACTGAGACCTTCAACAAAGAGATAGAAAATATTTAAGAAAGAACCGATCAGAATTGAACTCAATAACTGAAATAAAATATACTCCACAAGGAATCATAGCAGATTAGAGGAAGCAGAAGAATGGATCAGCAATCTAGAAGACAGAGTAATGAAAAGCAATCAAGCTGAACAGCAAAAGAAAATAAATAAGTAAATAAATGAGAATGGGTTATGGGAACTGAGTAACATCATCAAGCATAATAACATTCATATTAAAGGAATCTCAGAGGGGGAAGAGAAAAAGAAAGTGGCAGAAAATTCAGCATAAAATTTGCAGGTAATAACAGAGTGACATAATATATTAAAAGTACTGAAAGGAAAAAAACCTGGAATCAAGAATATTCTATACGCTGTTTTATCTCTCCCAATTCGCAATCACACACCTATAGCTGGCCAAGAAGGACAGATATCATATGTTTTCACTCATATGTGGAATTTGAGAAACTTAACAGAAGACCATGGGGGAAGGGAAGGTGAAAAATTAGTTTCAAATAGAGAGGGAGGCAAACCATAAGAGACTCTTAAATACAGAGAACAAACTGAGGGTTGATTGGGGGAGGAAGCTGGGAAAAGGGGGAAATGAATGATGGGCATTGAGGAGGGACCCTGTTGGGATGAGAACTGGGTGTTGTATGTAAGCAATGAATCATGGGATTCTACTCCCAAAGCCAAGAACACACTGTGTACACGGTATGTTAGCTAACTTGACAATAAAATATATTAAAAAAAAAAAAAGAATATCTGTCATAGACTCTAAGTCTAAAGTTCTCTTTTGGCCAGCAAAAGAGCAGATGCAGGATTAAAGCAGAGATGGCTAATGTCTGGGAAAAAGACAAGAACCCCGAATAAGTGTCCTTGCCCTGTATTTATTCAGATCAGAAGGCTTACTAACGTGATGGGTGTGCACAAAGAGACCAAGAAACTATGAACATTAACTTGGGGACGTGTAGGGGAGAAGGGGTTTTGAAGATATACAGTGTTTGGAGTTTGGGTCAATATAAAACAAAATCCGGGTGCCAGGAAGATGGGTAGATGGTTGTTAGCAGCAGACAGGAGGTGCTGTGCCTGTTTATCTTTGCTAGCCTAGGGGATGAGACAGATAAGGGAAATAACCTCAGGGTTAATAAGGCACCTTTTCTTTTGTTAACCATCTCCGATCTGGCCCTGGGCTGCTTCACCTGCAGCACAGTGGTCCATAGTCCAATTCACCAATTTCCCTAACCTGGCCCTATTCTGTGAAAGCAGCTTTTCTGCTATAGTACTAAATTGGGGTGCTTCCACTGTAAGCATCTAATCTTGTTTATTTCATATACATATGTATTGGACACCTTTGTCCAATTTCTATTTCAGACCTTTGCCTCTCCCTCTCTATTTTGGGGGCTCTGTACCCCTTCTCTATGTTGGGCATCTTTGTGTCTCCCTATTCTTGGGGTGTCTTTGCTACCCCCTATTCTTGGAGTGCCAATCTGGTTTACCCAAACTCAAGTGTGAGCATTTTATGACTTTGTATTTCTTTATGCCTTGTTAATCCATGGGTGTAAACCCGGGGGATTCCTAAGCTTACCCCCTACATTATCCTACACTGCAAGACTGTCATTCAGAATAAAAGGAAAGAAAAAGAATTGACAAGACAAAAGTTTAAAAAGTTCAACACCACCAAACCAGCCTTACGGGCAACATTAAAGAGAATTCTTTGAGTGGAAAACAAAGGCCATAACTAGAAGTAAGAAAATTATAAAAGGAAGAAAATCACCAGTAAATGCAACATATAATAAAAGCAGTAGATTAATCACTTGCAAAACCAGTATGATTTTAAAGCACACAACTTTAAAATTTAAAATTAATTATATCTATAAAAGTCATTCAAGGTATTCACAAAATGAAAGGATATAAAATATGAAATGATATGCATAAAATGTGGGGTGGGGGAGGGAGCAAGAATTTGGTGGTTTTAGAATGCATTCAAATTTAGGCAACACTTAATATGGACAGCAATACACAGATGTTATATATTAACCAATGGTAACCACAAATCAAAACCTTGTAATAGGTACACACAAAAAAAGGGAAAGAAATCCAAGCATAAGAATAAAGAAAGTCACATAATCACAAGAGAATAGTGCAAGAGATGAAGAAACAGAAAACAAATATAAAAACAGATGTAAAACCAATAAAAATAGCAATAAGTGCACACCATTCAAAATTACTTTATGTGTAAGTGGACTAAATACTCCAATCAAAAGACATAGCATGACTGAATGAATAAAAAAGCAAAACACATCTATATACTGCCTTTAGAAATCTTACTTCAATGTGGTATAAATATGCAATGGAATATTACTTATCCATAAATAAGAATGAAATCTTGTCAATTGCAATGACATGGATGGAGCAAGAAGCATGCTAAGCCAAATAAGTCAGTCAGAAAAATACAAATACCATATGATTTCACTCATATGTAGAATTTAAGAAACAAAACAAAGGAACTTGATGAAAAACAGAGGCAAACCAAGATACAGACTATAGAGAACAAACTGATGGTTACCAGTGGGGAGATGGGTGGGGATATGGGTTAAATAGGTGGTCTGTATTAAGGAGAGCACTTTGTAATGGGGTGTTGTATGTAAGTGATGAATCACTAAATTATACACCTGAAATTAATATTACACTGTATGCTAACTAACTGGAATTTAGATAAAAACTTGGGGGAAAAAAAGAAGACTTATTTCGGAGTCATTTATCAACAGATAAATGCCTATTGAAAGTAAAGAGATGGAAAAATATTTACAATACAAAGGGAAGTGAAAAGAACCCTGGGGTAGCAATACTTGTATTTGAAAAAATAAACTTCAGAACAAAGATTGTAGCAAGAGACAAAGAAGGGCACTACATTATGATAAAGAGAATTAATGCAACTGTAGAATATAACAACTATAAATATGTACCCAGCATGGAATCATCTAAATACATAAAGCAACTATTAACAGACAAAAAGAGTAAAATTAATGGTAATACAATAATAGATAAAACTAATGCCCAACTTACATCTCATGGATAGATCATCCAGAGAGAAAAGCAAAAAGTGAAGAAAAAGTCTTTAAG
Source organism: Panthera tigris (assembly GCF_018350195.1). Classification (NCBI taxonomy): domain Eukaryota; kingdom Metazoa; phylum Chordata; class Mammalia; order Carnivora; family Felidae; genus Panthera; species Panthera tigris. The sequence continues at coordinate 48,280,423 of NC_056677.1, forward strand.
TGACACATGTGACCAGATGGACATTACAGATATATACAGAGCATTCCATCCTTAAACAGCAAAATGCACATCCTTATCAAGTGTCCATGGAACACTCTCCAGAATAGATCATATGTTAGGCCACAAAACGAGTTTCAATAAATTGAAGAAGTTTGAAATTATATCATGTATGTTTTCCAACCACAATGATATAAAACTAGAAATCAATTACAAGAAAAATCTGAAAAGAACACAAACACATGGAGACTAAATAACATGTTACTAAACAATGAATGGATCCATCAAGAAATCAAAGGGAAAAGCAAAAAATGGAGTCAAATAGGAACAAAAACACAATATTTCAATATTTTGATTCAGCAAAAGCAGTTCTACGATGCATATTTATTGCAATACAGGTCTTCCTTGAGAAACAAGTAAAATCACATTTCCATCAGTAGTCCAATTTGTTGGTATATAGTTTTTCATAATATTCTCTTATAATTGTTTGTATGTCTGTGATGTTGGTTGTTTCTATCTTCTCATTTGTGATTTTATTTCTTTGGGTTCTTTCTCTTTTATTTTTCATAGGCCTGGTTAGGAGTTTATCAATTTTATTAATTTTTTCAAAGAGTGAGCTCCTGATTTCATTGATCTTTTCTATTGTTATTGTTTTTAGTTTCTATATCATTTATTTCTGCTCTAATAATTATTATTTCCCTTCTGCTATGTTTAGGCTTTGTTGTTCTTTTCATAGCTTCTCTAGGTGTAAGGTTAAGTTGTTTATATGAGATTTTTCTTGCTGCTAGAGACAAGTCTGTATAGGTATAAACTTCTCTCATGACCCCATTTATTGCATAAGAATGAAAACTTGTCAATTGCAATGGATTATTTGGATTATTATTATTTAATATTATTTGGATTATTGTGCTTTCATTTTCATTTGTTTCCATGTAATTGGTTTTCATCTTTGACTTCCTGGTTGTTTAGTACCATGTTGTTTAGCCTCCATGTATTTTTGGTCTTTTGAAATTTTTCTTTAGTTGAATTTCTAGTTTCATAGTGTTGTGGTCAGAAAAGGTAAATGGTATGACTTCCAGGTTTTTGTATTTTTTTTGTGTATTTGACTATGATATGCCTTGGTGATGGTCGGTTTTTGTTTAATCTAATGGGAGTTCTCTTTACTTCTTGGATTTTGATGTCTGTGTCCTTTCCCCGATTACAGAAGTTTTCAGCTATAATTTGCTCATATAAACCTTCTACCTCCTTTTCACCTCATTCATCTTCTGGTATCTCTATGATACAAATGTTATTCCTCTTTAATAAGTCCCTGAGTTCTCTAAGTCTTGTATCTTTGGCCTTTGTATCCCTCTTCTTTCATCTTTATTATTTTCCATAATTTTATCTTCTATATCACAGATTTGCTGTTCTGCTTCATCCATCCTCACAGTCATGACATCCATTTGGGACGGCATCTCAATTATAGCATTTTTAATTATAGTCTTACTAGATTTTAGTTCTTTTATCTCTGCAAATAGGGATTCTCTGGCGTCTGCTATTCTATGCTTTTTTCAGCTCCAACTAGTATTCTTATAATCATGGTCTTAAATTCTACTTTAGACATCTTACTTATATCAGTGTTGATTAAATCCCTGACCATGAGTTCTACTGCCTTTCTTTGTTTTGGGGTGGGTTTCTCCATCTTTCACTTTGTCCAGAAAAAGAAAAAGCAAATAAAGAAAAGAATAGAGAAGAGAAGAGAATAAAAGAAAAGAAAAGAGAAAGAAAAGAAACACACACAAAGAAATAAAAAAAAAAAGCAAGACAAAACAAAAAGCAAAACTAATTCCTGGGATTGTTTTGGTCTGTTTGTTAAAAGAATCTAGATTCTAGGGGTGCCTGGGTGGCTCAGTTGGTTAAGCATCCGACTTTGGCTCAGGCCATGATCTTGCAGTTTGTGGGTTCAAGCCCCATGTCGGGCTCTGTGCTGACAGCTTAGAGCCTGGAGCCTGCTTTGCATTCTGTCTTCCCCTCTCTCCGCCCCTCTCCTGCTCATGCTCTGTTTCTCTCTGTCTCTTGTTAATAAATAAATGTTAAAAATGTTTTAAAAAATAAAAAAAGAATCCAGATTCTAAACTAAACTAAAATAATCAAATCAAATCAAATAGATATATATACAAAAATGTATATAGAAACATTAAAAAATAAGAGTTAAAGGTAATTACAAGAATTAAAAAATAAAATAAATGAAAAAATGTAATAATAAAAAAAGGAATAAAAGTAAAATGGAATTTAGATCCTATTTCCCCTAGAGCTGGAACTTTGCAGTACTATGATAGTAGACTTGGCACAAAGGAGTTGTTTGTGTTTGTTTTTCTGGAGGGAGGAGCCTGCTGTGCTGATTCCCAGGCTAACTTTTGTCAGTGGAAATGAACCTCTGGGGTGCCTGGGGGCAGGACTTGGTGTAAATGGCTCAGGCCTTCACCAGGTGGTGCTGTTTTGCTCCCTGAAGGCTTTCAACTCTGAAGGGTGGAGTGAAGATGGCCATGCCCTGCTTGATAGCAGTGGAGTTGAATGTTCATGCCTCCCCCACTCTTCAGGTACACCTCACAGAAGAGCAATTAATTACCCCTCTTGTTTCCCTGGTTTCCATCAAAACCCTGAGTTCACCCAGCCTGTGTCCAAGCTTTTTTATTTCAGGTACGTGACTGAGTTTCAAAACTCCAAATTTTAGAGGTTTCCATGGGGGGCCTCCTGCTTCTTTCTGGGACAGGGTCTCGCCTACCTTTTGTCTGCCCATGTGAAAAAGCAGTTGTTCAGAATTTATTTGAAAACAGAGAAGAAAGCAGGCACCCCTGCTTGCAGCCTTAGCTGGAGCGAGTCCCCTCTCCTGTGCCTGGAAACAGCACAGTACATTGGCACAACTCCTCTTTCTTGTGACCCAAGGGATCCTCAGACCATGCTGTCACTCCTGGAATTGTACCCCACTTCACCACTTAAGCAGCTTTAAGCCAGGCACTTCCCCACAGTAGGGGACTGTTAAAAGTTTATACTACTTTGTCTTCTTGAACCAGCTCCCTCCCCCCAGGCCAGACCCAGAGCAGTATCTCTTCTGGTAAATTCTCCACACCTCCTACCTTCCAAATGGTGGTCCCTTTTCTACATGTAGTCTTGCAGATTTTGTTAATTGAGACCTCTGATTGATTTCTTTGCTTTTCAGAATGATTTGATAACTATCTAGCTGTGTTCAAGGGACAAGATATGCTTAGAGTCATCCTACTCCTACTCCTCCATCATTTTAACTCCATTCCCATCTCATCACTTATAATCTGTGTGTGTTTTAGGTCTAAAATGAGTCTCTTGTATGCAGCATGTAGGGGGGTCTTGTTTTTTATCCATTCTGACATATTATGTCTTTTGATTGGAATGTTTACTCTATTTGCATTCAAAGTAATTATTGACAAATATGTATTTAGTGTCATTTCATTACTAGTTTTATCATTCTTTTGGTGATTTCTCTGATCCTTTCTTATCTTTGTGACTTTTGGTCTTGAAAGGGCGGGCCTACGCCGGCCGACTCCATCTTGTTCTGTGTCCTTCACCTTGACCACACCTCCTCCCCTTGAGTAACCCCCCCCCCACCTGCCTAACAGGACTCGGACCCTTCCCCAGGACCCTTCCCCAGCCAATCCGCTGAGGCTATAGCCATTACCTCACCAACTGCCCCTAGGCCCCAATAAAACCTTTGTCCTTTTGAAACTCGCTCTCTCTCCCTGGTATCTCACCGCTGCGTCGGTGCAGGTAGGGGACTGAGCTCGAGCTAGCTCGAATAAAGGCTCTTTGCTTTTGCATCGGATTCAGCTCCCTAGTGGTCTTAGGGGATCACGAATTCTGGGCATAACATTTGGGGGCTCGTCCGGGATCCCCAAGACCCCCGAGGGACCCCCGACCTGGAGAGCCTGACTGGCCACGGTTAGTGTCTGTCTGTTTGTTCTGTCTTTTCTGTGTGAGCTCATTTCTGGAATTCTGGTAGTGCCTGACGCGGTCTAAGTGGACGCACTGGAGGACCACGGGCCGGGAGTTTCAGAAGACGTTCCGATTCTCCCTTCTGGAGGGACGTGGAATCCCCTCAAAGGTCTGAGACGAGGCGGGTCGCTCCCGCTGGTCGGCGTGAGGCCGTCGTCTTTGGAGGGACGTGGAATCCCCTCATCGGTTTTGGAGGGACGTGGAATCCCCTCAAATGTCTAAGCTAGCTTTCAGTTTTGCTTCCATGGAGTTGGAAGACTTTCTAGGGGCCCTCTGTTTGTCTGTTTTTGCGCTTCTCTGGTTTGTTCTGTGGACTTACTGGACGGACGTTATGGGACAGACTCAGACTACTCCTCTAAGTATTATGATTGATCACTTTAAGGATGTGACGGGAAGAGCTAACAACCTCAGTGTGGAAGTCCAAAAGGGTCGGTTGCAGTTTTTTTGTTCTAGCGAGTGGCCAACTTTCAATGTCGGATGGCCACCAGAGGGGACCTTCGACCTCCCTACCATCCACCCAGTCAGGAGTATCATCTCTCAGCCTAAGACGGGCCATCTTGATCAGCTCCCTTACATTATCACTTGGCAGGACCTTGTAGAAGACCCACCCTCTTGGCTTAAGCCCTTCCTAACCCTGCTCCCTCCGGAGCCAAAACCCATTCTTGCTTTGCAGGAGACAGAGAAGAGGAAAAGTCTTACCCAGCCTTCAGCACCCCTCTACCCTGTCCTACAGGGGGGTACTGAAGAAGAATTAATTTTTCCTCCCCCGTATAACCCCTCTAGGATACCGGAAGAACACCATCCTCCCCCTCTGGGGGAGGCAGACGCTGTTCCGAGAGCTGGAGGTGGAAACGCTCCAGGGGCAAGCCCGCCCTTTACCAGACAAAGGGCTCAGAGGGAGCAATCCGCCTCCGCTGCTGACTCCACTATTCTGCCCCTGCGAGCCACTGGACCCCCAGACACGGAGGGGAATCAGCCCCATCACTATTGGCCTTTCGCCACTAGTGACCTCTACAATTGGAAAGCTCAGAATCCTAAGTTTTCTGAGAAACCAGCAGGGCTTATTGATTTATTAGACTCTGTTCTTTTTACCCATCAGCCCATGTGGGATGATTGCCAGCAGCTTTTGCAGGTCCTGTTCATGACTGAAGAAAGAGAAAGAATCCTCAGTGGGGCCCGAAAACTAGTTCCGGGCGCAGACGGGAATCCCACCGCCAACCAGGCTCAGATAGATACCTCCTTCCCCTTAACTCGGCCCCAGTGGGATTTCAACACGGCAGAAGGTAAGGAGAGACTCTGGGTCTACCGCCAGACTCTAATGGGGGGTCTCCGAATGGCTGCTAGAAAGCCAACCAATTTGGCCAAGGTAGGAAATGTACAACAGGGAAAAGATGAATCTCCGGCTCCCTTTTTAGAGCAGATCATGGAGGCATTCCGTACCTATACCCCCATGGATCCAGAGGCTCCGGAAAGCAAGGCAGCTGTTATCATGGCCTTTGTAAACCAATCGGCCAAAGACATTAGGAGAAAATTACAGAAAATAGATAGACTAGGAGAAAAAAGTCTGCAGGACTTACTGGTGGTAGCTGAAAAGGTATATAATAACCGGGAGCCTCCTGAGGACAAGCGGGCTCGCGCCATGGCAGCTGCCAGCAGTAAGCAGACTTGAGACCTGGCCAGAATACTACTAGCTACCACTGCTGACTCCCCTGAAGAACAAGACTGCTGTCTCCGGCAGCTGGCAGACGATGCAAGGAAAGGTAAAGGAACCACCAAGGGGGGGAAGCAGAGGCTGCAGAAAGATCAGTGTGCATACTGCAAGGAGATAGGGCATTGGGCCCGAGATTGTCCAAAAAGGGCCGGCGGGAAGGGAAGCAAGACTGATCGAGTAAAAGTCCTAGAGCTAAATGAACTAAGTGATTAGGGGAGTCGGGGTTCGGACCCTCTCCCCGAACCCAGGGTAACTCTTAAAGTGGAGGGGACCCCTATAGACTTCCTTGTCGACACCGGAGCACAACATTTGGTCCTCCGCACCCCACAAGGAAAACTAGCCAAAAAGAAGTCCTGGGTACAAGGGGCAACTGGTATGAGCCAGTATTCATGGACTACCCGAAGAACAGTAGATTTGGGAATGGGCCGGGTATCCCACTCCTTTATGGTAATACCAGAATGCCCCTACCCGCTGTTAGGACAGGACTTACTGACCAAGATTGGAGCTCAGATAACTTTCAGACAAGGGGGGCCTCAGGTCACCGATGGCAAGGACCACCCCATCCAGGTCCTGACCATGAAACTGGAGGATGAATACCTCCTCCACCAGGAGGCGCTCCCGAGAGAGGATAATATAGACAGATGGCTACAAGAATTCCCCTCGGTTTGGGCAGAGACAAGGGGGATGGGACTAGTCACTCATAGGACCCTAGTCCTGGTAGAGCTCAAGCCAGGAGAGAGTCCGGTAAGGATCAAACAATACCCCATGTCTCAGGAGGCCCGGAAGGGGATCCAGCCACACATCCGGAGACTATGAAGCCTAGGGGTACTAGTTCCTTGCCAGTCTGCCTGGAACACCCCCTTACTGCCGGTCAAAAAGCCTCACACAAATGACTACCGACCGGTACAAGACCTCCTGGAAGTAAATAAGAGGGTCGCGGACATACACCCAACTGTTCCCAACCCATATACTCTCTTGAGCTCCTTGGCGCCCTCCAGGGTCTGGTATACTGTACTAGGTTTAAAGGACGCCTTCTTCAGTCTGCTGTTGGCACCCCAGAGCCAACCCTTGTTCGCCTTTGAGTGGCACGATCTGGAGGAGGGCTACAGTGGGCAACTCACCTGGACACGGCTACCTCAGGGATTCAAAAATTCACCCACCATCTTCGACGAGGCACTACACGAGGACCTGGTATTTACAGACACCTTCTCTGGCTGGGTGGAGGCATACCCAACCAAGCATGAAACGGCTCAGACGGTGGCTAAGAAGCTACTAGAAGACATCTTACCCAGGTATGGTTTTCCTGCCATGGTAGGATCAGACAATGGACCAGCTTTTATCTCGCAGGTAACACAGGCAGTAGCCAAGGCGGTGGGAGCAAACTGGAAATTACATTGTGCTTATAGGCCCCAGAGCTCAGGACAGGTAGAAAGAATGAATAGAACCCTAAAAGAGACCCTTACCAAATTAACCATGGAGACTGGCGGGGACTGGGTGACTCTCCTACCGTACGCCCTTTACCGGGTTAGAAACACTCCTTACACTCTGGGTTTTACTCCCTATGAGATCATGTTTGGCAGGTCACCCCCTGTTATTCCCAGCCTTCGAGCTGAATTTATTGCTGAATTTAAAGATCAAGAACTTTTCCTTTCCTTGAGCGGGCTCCAGAGGGCGCACGAGGACATTTGGCCGCGCCTCCATGCCATCTACGAGGCTGGCCCGATCCCGACACCTCATCAGTACAGGCCGGGAGACTGGGTCTATGTCAAGAGGCACCACCGAGAGACTCTCGAGCCGCGCTGGAAGGGACCCTACATCGTGGTGTTGACAACCCCCACCGCTCTCAAGGTAGACGGCATCGCGACCTGGGTCCATCACACCCACGCTCAGCCAGCGGACCCCTCCTTGATCCAGAAGGACGTTGGCACGCGATGGGCCATCAGTCGGGACCAACACAACCTGCTCAAGCTCAAGCTACAGCGCATTCGACCTAATATTGGTAACTCTGTTAACTCTGCTTGTCATTGCTTATGCTGCCGGGAGTCCCCACGCCCCCCAAAACATCACCTGGCAGATCATAGACACCAGCTCGGGGACAATACTTAATCAGACGTCCCAGAGCCACCCCAGGGACACTTGGTTCCCAGAACTTTGCGTAAACCTCCAAACTCTGTTCCCCTTGTCACCATAAATGCAGCCGGTCCCATGATTGGGTCCCTAAGGTACATGACAAGGGGGGAATGAAAGGGCGGGCCTACGCCGGCTGACTCCATCTTGTTCTGTGTCCTTCACCTTGACCACACCTCCTCCCCTTGAGTAACCCCCCCCCTCACCTGCCTAACAGGACTCGGACCCTTCCCCAGGACCCTTCCCCAGCCAATCGGCTGAGGCCATAGCCATTACCTCACCAACTGCCCCTAGGCCCCAATAAAACCTTTGTCCTTTTGAAACTCGCTCTCTCTCCCTGGTATCTCACCGCTGCATCGGTGCAGGTAGGGGATTGAGCTCGAGCTAGCTCGAATAAAGGCTCTTTGCTTTTGCATCGGACTCGGCTCCCTAGTGGTCTTAGGGGATCGCGAATTCTGGGCATAACAGTCTCTCTTGTGCACTCAACGAATCCCCTTTGATATTTCTTCTAGGGTTGGTTTAGCAGTCAGGAGTTCCTTTAATTTTTGTTTGCCTGAGAAACACTTTATCTCTGGTATTTTGACATAACTTTACTGGATACAGCATGCTGGCTGCAGATTTTTCCCATTCAGCACCTGAATATATATCATCCCACTCATTTTTGGTTTGCCAAATTTCTGTTTAGAAATCTCCAGCTAGCCTTATGGGTCTTCCCTTTTAAGTTAAGGACTCCTTTAATCTTGCTGATTTTTTTAAAAAAAATTTATACATTTATTTATTTTTGATAGAGACAGAGCACAAGTGGGGGAGGGGCAGAGAGAGAAGGAGACACAGAATCAGAAGCAGGCTCTTGGCTCCAAGCTGTCAGCACAGAGCCTGACGTGGGGCTCAAACTTACAAACTGCAAGATAATGACCTGAACTGAAGTCGGACGCTTAACCAACTGAGCCACCCAGGTGCCCCTCATCTTGCTGATTTTAAGATTTTTTTTCGTTATGACTGTAATTTACAAGTTTATTTACAATATATCTTTGTGTTGGCCTGTTTTTGTTGATTTGATGGGAGTACTCTGTGCATCCTAGATCTGGATGTCTCTTTCCTTTCCCATATTAAGAAAGTTTTTAGCCATTATTTCCTCAAATAAATTTTCTGTCCACTTTTCTCTCCTTTCTTCTCTTGGAATTCCTGCAATACAAATTTTATTATGTTTGATGGAGTCACTGTGTTCCCAAGTCTATTCTTGTGTTGCATAATTATTTTCTCTTCCTTTTTTTCAGCTACATTTCATACCAATATTTTGTACTCTAGTTCACTAATTCATTCTGCTTCTTTTATCTTGCTTTTCATTGCATCAAGTCTGTGTCCAATCTTATTTATTGCATTCTTCATCTCTGATTGAATCTTTTTTAAACTTTTTATCTCTGATATAAGGGTCTCACCAATGTCTTCTATTCTTTTCTCAAGCTCAGTGAGTATCCTTATGATTGTTGTTTTAAATTATCCATCAGTTGTGTAATTTATATCTTTTTCACTTAAATCGCTGGCCATAGTCCTATCTTGTTCTTACATTAGAGATAAATTCCCCCATCTCTGCATTTTATATGTCCTTGTATTTTATTCTGTGTTATAAAACCCAGTTGTGTCTCCTACTCCTGAAAGGAATAGGCCTTGTGAAGAAGAGGTCATGTAGTGCCTAGTGTCTGGCACTTCAAGGAGTGTCTTTGGGCTCTGATGCATACACTCTGCTCTTGTGTCTGGCTGCTCTGTCTTTCAGACCAGTTGTCTGCACAGGCTCCCCTTTCCTCCTGTGGGCATTTTGTGGTCTCTGGTTTGAATGTGGTGATTTTTAATTGTGTGGTCTGGTTTGCTTCTGAAATGAGATCTGACACCACTTCCAGCAGAACTGAGGCCCTGCAGAACTCTCTGATCAGGAATTATGGTGTGGACAGGGATTTGTACTGGTCTTCTGAGGGAGGGGCCTGCCACGCTGTGGCTGAGAAAAGCAGTCCCACCAGAACACAGAGGTCTGGGTCTTGGTGTAAACAACTTAGACAGCCAGTGTGGGCACTGAGCTGTTTATCTCAGATGGCTCTGTCTTTAAGTTTAGAGATGGGGGAGGAAAATAGCACCAGACATCTCCATTGTTTACAAAGTTGTCTTCGTAAATGCTGGCTCTCAGCTACTCCCTCCAAGAAACTTGAATAATCTCCCAAATGTGTACTCCAGGGTTTCTTCTGATTGCTGTTTCCATGCTGTCTGCTCCCAGGTTGTTTGTTTTCTCTCCAGAAGCAACACAGTGCCCTCTGGGCTCTATCACAGCCAACTCCACTGACCTTTAAAACCCAAGGCTTTAAGCCCCACTGGTTGCAAGAACCCACAAAATTCAGGCCCTCTTGTTTTCAAAGCCGTTGGCTTTGGGGAAATGTTATCATAATTCACTCCCCTATGTGGTCCTCTCTCTTTCCCTTCTCCAGGACCATGCCCCCTCTCACCTACAAAACACCTGTGAACCATTTTTCTCCTTAACCCCATCTCCACACTTCATTCCTTCTTTGATGTGGCGTTTTCTTCCCTTTAGTTGTATAGTTTGTTCTGCAAGTCTTAAAATCTATTTCTGGAGTATTTAAGATATTTTGATAGTTATCTAGATGTGTTGGTAGGATGAGAGGAGCTTAGAGTACTCCTACTATGCTGCCATAGTCCTCTTCATTTAGTCTACCACTTTTATTCAACATAGTACTAGAAGTCTTATCCGCAACAACAGAGAAAAAAGGGAATAAACTAAAAGGCTTACAAATTAGTAAGGAAAATATAAATCTGTCACTAGTTATAGATGACATTGTAGTATATATAGAAAGCCTTAATTATAAATGAATTCAGAAAAGTCGCAGTATACATAATCAATATACATAAACATGTTGCATTTCTATACACCATTTATGAGTTAATATAAAAAGAAAGAAAACAATCTCATATACAGTTGCACCTAAATCAATAAAATATGTTAGAACAAACTTAACCTATGAGGCGAAAGAACTGTATTCTAAAAATTATAACACATTGATGAAAGAAACTGAAGACAACAGAAACAAATGCAAAAATATTCCATGATAATGAATTAAGATAACCTATGTTGTTAAAGTGTCCACACTACCCAAAGCAATCTGTACATCGAATGCCATTTATATCAAAATACCAACACTTTTTTTTTATATAATTAGAAAAAGTAATCGTAAAGTTTGGAAGTACAAAAGAGCCTGGATAGCCAAAAATATTTTAGAAAAACAAACATGGAGGTGTTAAAATTCCAGTTTTTAAAACATACTACAAAGCTAGAGTAATTAAAACAGTGTAGTACTGGCACAAAAATAGACACATTCTGTGTCTCATTCTCTTTCTGCCCCTCCCTCACTTGTGCTGTCTCTCTCTGTCTCTCAAAAATAAACAAACATAAAAAAATTTTTTTTAAAGAAATACTGATGGCCAACAAACATATGAAAAGATGCCTCAAATCACAAATATTCAGGGAAATGCAAATCCAAACCACAATGAAATATTACAGCAGTCAGAATGGCTAAAGTCTAAAAGACAATCAATAGCAAGTGTTGATGAGAATGTGGAGTGAAAGGGAACCTTCATGAACTGTTGGTGGGCATGTAACTTGATGTAACCACTGTGGAAAACAGTATACAGGTTTCTTAAAAAAAAAAAAGAAGAAGTATTATATGATCCAGTAAATACACTATTGGTTATTTATTCAAAGAAAACAGAAACACTAATTTGAAAGCTTATATGCACTCCTATGTTTATTGAAGCATTATTTATAATAGCCAAAATATGGAGAAAAAAACAAAGAGTAGATGGATGGATAAAGATATGGTATATATGTATATAACACACACAGTGGAATATTAGTCATAAAAATGATATCTTGACATTTGCAACAACATTAATGGATCTAGAGGGTATAATTCTACATGAAATAATTCAGACTAAGAAAGACAAATACCATATTACTTAATTCATATGAAATTTATGAAACAGAAAAAAAGAAAGTAAAAGATGAGGAACAAAAAACTAACTCTTAAATACAGAGAGGAATCAATACAGATTCTGGCAATACAGCCAGAGGGGAAGTGGATGGGGTGGGGGGAGATGAGAGAAATGAATAATAATCATTAAGTAGTACCAATTTTTCATTATAAATTAAGTAAGTTGCAGAAATGAAATGTATAGCATAAAGAATACAGACAAAAAGATTGTAATAACCTTGTTTGGTGACAGATGGTAAATACACTTATCATCACAATGAATTATGTATAAAATTGCTGAAGTATTATGTTGTACTCCTGAAACTAATATCACTGTATGTTAATTATACTTAAAATAAAAATAAAATGAATAAAATAAAACAAAGTTCCAACAAAGCAAAGTAAAAAAGGCCTATGTGATCAATGTCATTTTTGCTGCATTTATGTAAATAATCTGGCCAAATCTAATGAGACAAGACTAATTTTGTAAACAATAATTTAAAAATGACAAGTATAGAAAGAATTTTGTACATTTCAATAGAAAACTATGGCACCCTTGTGGGTTCTCTATTCTACTTTACCCAATTCTATCTGGCTGCAAATATTCTAGCTAGTATTTCCAATTCCCACCACCACGTTTGACTTAGCATCATTGAATACTAAAAATGGCCTTTTCCAAATCTTGGAAGCTTAAATTGGAAAACTTGATATAATCTTCAAAGTTATCACCACAACAAATCATATGACCAACCTTTGTGCCTTCTGCTCTATGGGCCACTCAAGGAAAGTTCACTGGAGCACATGATTCCATCCTCAAAGACATTCAAGCTGCAATAGAAGAAATTCATCAGATTGCCACTGCTATCCCTACTCCGTCTTCTAAAGATGCTTCTAGTACAACATCTAAAAATCTTCTCAACTGGCTATTCTCTGAAGTCAGAACTTGAATTACAACTATTACTTTTTGTTTTTATTTTATAAAATAAAAGTTTTTTATAGAATCTCCTTTAATTACATTTCTGACTGCTCTTGCCATTCAGCAAATGTCCTCTATTATCAAAAGATGGTTCAGCTGATCCTTAATGAACAAAAGCTGGCTAAATGAGAAAATTGACTTATATTGTTTAATTAAAATACAAATGTATCTTCTTTTCTTGAATAAAGGAGAATTGACAAACATTCTATAATTGATCAAACCTATTTAGGCTCCCTTGAAGTATTTTTCAACTGGCTCTTATTTATGGACCTCCGTGTCCATCTCCGCATTGTCCAATTTTAGCAATAGCCCTGATTAATTCGTTTAACTATAACCTCCACACTTGATATCTGATCACTCTCAATATCTTGTTGATTTCATCATTCTTCACCCCACCCAGGTGATATCTGATCACCTTGGCCTGCATTCAGCAAGAATCCTATTAATTCAGTTTAGCCAAGAGCCTTCCTTACCCTTGATGTTTCCTCTTAGTAAGTTTTAATCCACACACCCCATCCTGCTTCTTGGCTATAAATTCCCAGTTGTTTATGCTGTATTAAAAGTTGAGTCCAGGGGCGCCTGGGTGGCTCAGTCAGTTAAGTGGCTGACTTTGGCTCAGGTCATGATCTCGCGGTCCGTGAGTTCGAGCCCCGCGTTGGGCTCTGTGCTGACAGCTCAGAGCCTGGAGCCTGTTTCGGATTCTGTGTCTCCCTCTCTCTCTGACCCTCCCCCGTTCATGCTCTGTCTCTCTCTCTCTCTGAAATAAATAAACGTTAAAAAAAAATAAAAAAAAAAAGTTGAGTCCAATCTCTGTCCCCAGCTGCAAGACCATATTGCAGTGGTGCCTACTTCTATTGCCACGGTCTCCCTTGAATAAAGTCTACTTTGCCATCTTCTATGTATGTCATTATTTTTAACAGTCCCCATTTCCAACTGTCCCCTTGGAGAATAGTATCACCACTGGTGGATAATCACTGCAAGCATGGTGGATCTGCCTGGATTTTAATGCCAGTTTTAACACTCACTAGCTATGTAATTTAAGTGAAATGTTAATATTAATCTAAGACTTGTTTCTTGTTTTGTAAAAAGTAGTAATGATGTTTGCACCAGTGGGTCATGACAATAATTGAATGGGATGATGCAAATAAAACACATGGCATTAGTTTGGCAAATTAAAAATGTTTTTAAAAAGTCAGATCAACAATTTATATACCTGCATGGAAAATCATGGATTCAAGGATAAAAACAGGCTGGAAAGAATTTATGTAAGGTAAAAGGTGAGAGAAAGAGAAGTACTATCGCGTATTGCAGTGAGAGTTTAATACTGACCACGTGGTTGATGGACAGAATGAATAATGTCAAATATGAAAGTTAATTTAAAAAAATAAGAGTAGAGGAAAGAAAACTATAAAATACCTTGACCCCAACATTCTCCCCTCCATTAATTTTCCCTGTGAAGTTTGAGTCTAGACCTGGATTCTCAGATTAAATATAAGTAATTTTTTTTTGTATGTGGGTTAGGGATTTGAGTTATTAAATAACTCAAAATGTGTACATGATTAAGATTTCAAACATTTCTGGAAATTACTAGTAAACTGATTGTATATGATCCAGCAGAAATATATTTTTGGAACAGAACTGACAAACAGTTGAGTATGAGAATCTGGAAGAAACCTTCTCCTAGGAGACAAAAAAAAAATCCAAGAGATGAAGACGGACACAGCATACTTGAAGGTTACAACAGACTTGACCCTATAACTGTCTTTAAAGAAGACCTTTGCTTCTCAATATAGCAGATATCCCTCAAATCTCCCTCGTGTAGATCTGGGGAAAAAATAAGACTGTGTATAAGAACTGAAAAAGCTATTTCATTAAATCACTATCAGTTTATCATGAAGTGGTCTAATTTGGGTACCATAAAGGTTGAGAACATGGTGATAGTACAGAAATGAGGATTTATTGTGACTCTGAGAGTCTCTTGCCCAAGATTATGTCAGTGATCACAGTGGGCAGCTTCAGTCACATTCAGACATAACAAATTCATGTAATTCACATGGAAAGAATCACATCTTGAAGTTTGGTGAGGCTTTCCTGAAAAGGATATACTACTCAATGGTCTTGAGTAAATTATCATCAAAAGAGTTCACTGAACAGCCCATCCCAAATGAACAGAACATAGCAAGAAAACTCAGATAAAGAATTCCTTTGTGTAAATGTTGAATCTATCATCCTTTTGTGGTATCCAAACCTGTTGCAACCTGAATTATGATCTAGTATGATAGACTTCTGGTCTTTATTGTTTCTTTTCCCACAAGATACTGCAGGTATAGGTATTTGCATTGCATTCCCAAGCCTTTCCTGAACAAGATCCCAACATAGCCAAACAGATTTAGGATACCTATATATACAATTAAAGCACAAAACATTTGGTGAATACAGTAGTTAATATTTTCCCTAAGAACATTGTTTCAAAATTGTTTGATATAATAATGGTAATAATAATAATATAGGGACACCTGGGTGGCTCAGTCAGTTAAGCATCCAACTCTTGGTTTCAGCTTAAGTCATGATCTCACGGTTTTATGTGTTCAAGCCCTGCATAGGGCTCCACGATGACAATGTGGAGCCTTCTTGGGATTCTCTGCCTCCCTCTCTCTCTGCCCCTCCTTCACTCGTGCTGTCTCTGTCTCTCTCAAAATAAATAAATAAACTTAAAAAATAATGGTAATAATAATAATATACTATTACTATGGAAAATACCTATGTATGTAATTGTATATACAATATCTCATTCAATATCTACAACAACTCAGTGCAATAGATTTCATTACTCAAGTGCAATAGATTCAATTAAATGTGTGAAAACAGATTCTCAGATAAGTTAAATATGACACTCAAAATAATATAGCTGGTAAACAACAAAGTCAGAAATATGATTACTTTTGCCAGAGGCTGTGAAGAAAGCAGAGTAGGAGAACACTAAGCTTGCCTGGTCCTAGGGATAAAACTAGAAAATACATCAGTACAGATAACCCAAAAAAATGACCCAAAGACTGGTAGAACAAACTTTATAATGAAAGATAGAGAAGAAGTTGCATCAAAGAATGGAGGATGGACAGAAATGACCTTTGGAAGGGAAATAGGCCATGGCCCTTTCTGGTAAGGAGGGAGCTACAGAGAAGGGCATGAAACAGACTGTCACAGTGGGAAGCCTAAATGAAGAAGATGAAACCCAGTAATATTTGGCTTTGAAACAGAGGAGCTGAATTTCTTGAGTTCCTACAACCAGTGGGTCTTTAAAAAGTCTGTAATTTCAAAAATTGTGTTCTCAGTTCTGGGAGAGCCTTGAGGGTGTTAGGAAGCTGAGTCCATGTCCTTAAAGTGACAACATGGCAAACAGCTCCCGGAGATATAGCAGAGAAGCACTTTGAAAAAAAAAAAAAGTCTGGGGCATACAAAAAGGAGAGTTATTTATTCATCACAGAGTAAGTCCTGGAGAAGTTGGGAGTATAGGGAGACTATTCCAGAAAGAAAGAAGTTTAAAGTCTCCATTTCCCACCACAACACTCCAGCATAAACACACAGTCAGCTGCAGGAAGTAGCGAAGCACCCACATTCACTAGCTAACTTGCTTAAACAAGCTTCATTCTCACATACTTCAGCAAATCTGCCTTCACAGTCACACTTGCCTCAGTCCCCACAATATGGGCTTCCCTCTGCAGAAGACTGGAACAAACCCTACCAACACCACATCTTCAACCTTCATGTTTTGTGGGTCCTCGGCTTTGGTGCTGGCAGTAGCAGGTCTCATTTACTAAGCAGACCAACGTGCAACCTGATAAAACACACCCCACCCTGACTGGGACCAAACACTGCCCACAACAGGCAAAGCGGGATCCAGCAGACAACTGAACTAAAGGAAAAAGTGGCCAGGACATAAGCAACACACATAAAAGACACTCTGAAGCTCCAAGTCCTGGGGAACAGGGGAAGCTGCACTGCAGGTAACTCCAGAATCTCTTCTTCATAAGGCCATTATCCTCAAAACCAGGAGATGTATCTGGATTTCTCAAAACATAGAAACAGAGAATTAGACAAAATGAGAATACAGAGGAATATATCCCAAATAAAAGAAGGGAGCAAAATCATAGAAAGCGACCTAAGGGAAATGGATATAAGTAATATGCCTGATAGAGAATATAAAGTTATAATTGTAAAGATACTCATTGGACTTGATAAGAGTTGAGAACATCAGTGAGACCCTTAGCAAAGATATTAATAAAAGGACCAATCAGAGATGAGGAACATAATAAATAAAATGAAAATACACTTAATGGAACAAATGGCAGTCTAAAGGAAGCAAGGAATGATCTAGTTACCTGGAAGACAGTGTAAGAGAAAATAACCAAACTGAAAAATGAGAGAAAAAATATGCAGCAGAAGAATAGAATTAGGGAACTCAGTGATTCCATCAAGCATAATAACATTTGCATTATAGGGATCCCAGAAAAAGGAGAAAGAGAAAAAGGGGATGAAAATTTATTTGAAGAAATAATAAAAGAAAACTTCCCTCATCTGAAGAATAAAACAGATATACAGACCCAGGAGGTACAGAGATATCCTTAAAAATTCAACCCAAGGATGTTCACACCAAGACACATAGGAATTAAAATCTTAAAAAGTAGCAATAAAGAGAAGATGGCAGAGAAGTAGGGGGACTGGGATTTTCCTCATCCTTCAAACACAGCTGTATTGAGGACAGATCACTTGGAACATAGAGGAAATTAATCTGCAGAGTTGCAGAAGGATCTCCACAGTTGGAGGGAGACAGCTGGGTAGGATCAAGGTGCATGTATGTGAATTGGGGAGATAAAGCAACATAGCCATGGAAGGGAGGGAACCCATTCTGTGGAGAGACAAAAAGGAGAGAATGAGAGATGGGTGGTGGGTGTGCACCATAGAGTTAGTATAAGAGGGAAACCTCTCTGGACCACAGACTGGAGAACAAGAAATACCAACAGTGCCAGTTTCTCTTTTGCAAACAGCCTTAGGAGCCGAAACTTGGAGGTTTGGGAAAGCGCATGACTTTCTCCGAAGTGAAGCTGGGAGCCATGGCTTGCACTTCTGGGAAAGAGGGAGATGACCCTGGTGTGCATAGTGTGGTGTAGCAATCTGAGGAGTGCACTGAGAAACAACAGTCCCTTTCCTGGAGTAATTTGGAAAGATAGTTTATTGCCTCCTCAATGAAAAATGACCCTGCAGGTGAAAGCCAAAAGCCTTTTGGGTGGAGTGACTCTACTTTGGAACAGGGAAGAGGAGCTGCATAGAGCTGGGTCCTTTGAATCCCAGCTAAGCTCCTAGAAGGCACAGGAGAACTGTGGAGCAGGGCAGAATGATAGTTCCCACTATTCTGTGAGGGCTGCCTGAACAGCTTGGGTTGAGATATTGGGTCTGGAGAGGAAAATTGGGGTGTCGCCATTTCCCCCAAAAAACCAACATGCTGGACATTAGAGAGCAGAACAGCACAGTGGCCCCCAGTGAAGACAAGATACAATCAAATAAATCAAATCCCGCCCCTCTGTGCCTGTCAACTGCTTATTTACTGGAGCAAGCCTGATGGACCCAACACAGCCGGCATTTCACACAGACCAGCATAGCCACAGATCCTAGGCACCAACAAGCAACTGTTTCTTATTTTATTATTTGATTTGATTTTTCACTTCTCCCTCTTCTTTTCTCTTTTGGAATTAAGCCTATGGTTTCTGATTTGTTCTTGGACAATATAGATAGATAGATAGATAGATAGATAGACATATAGATAGATTTTTTTCCTATTATTTTTTCACCTTTCCTATTTCTTCCTCTTCTTCATTTTCCTTTCTCTTTCTCTGGATTTAGCCTCATAGCTTTTTTGATGCTTTGGTTTTCTTTTCTCTCATTTTATTTTCCTCTTTTTATGGGATCAGGCTTCCCCCTCACCACTTTCTCCCACCCCCAAGGTTATTTCAACAAAGAAATAAAAGCACACATGGTTGAAGGTCCAAACACCACTACTACAAGCAAGAGTAAGGAGGAACTCGCAGAATACTGATCAGTGGGATATAGCAGCCAAAACACAACAACAGAGTGCACACAACATACACCAAAAACACTTCCTGGAGTGCTAAGCCTTGGACCGTGTGTGACACCTTTGTAATATACTACCACTCTCAGGTGCAGGACACATAACAAACTTTCAAAACAAGCAAAACAAGCAAGAAATGTAGCCAAATGACAAGATGGAGGAATTCTCCCCAAAAGAAAATTCAGGAAGAAATCACAGTCCAAGAATTGATCAAAAACAGTTGTAAACAATATATCTGAAAAAGAATGTAGAATAAGAGTCCTGAGACTAATAACTTGGCTTGAGAAAAGTATAAAAGACACCAGAAAAACTCTTGCTGCAGAGATCAAAGACCTAAGAATTAGCCAGTATGAATTTTAAAAATGCTATAACTGAGATGCAAAATAAACTAGATGCAGTGATGGCAAGGATAAAATAAGCAGAGAAGAGAATAGGTGAAATAGAAGATAAAATTATGGAAAATAATGAAGTTAAAAAAAAGGAAAAGAATTTACTAGATCAAAGGGAGAATTAGAGAAATAAGTGATTCCATGAAACAAAACAATGTCTCTATCATAGGAGTGCAAAAAAAGAAAAGTGAGAGAAAGGGGCAGAAGGTTTATTTGAACAAATTTTACCTGAGAACATCCCTAATCTATAGAAAGAAACAGGAATCAAAGTTCAAGAGTCACAGAGAACCTTCTTTAAAATCAACAAAAACAGGTCAACACCATGAGATATCATAAACTGGCAAAATACAAAGGTAAAGAGAGATTTCTGAAAACACCTAGAGACAAAAGGTCCTTAACCTACAAGGGTAGACACACAAGGTTAGTATCAGATCTGTCCCCAGAAACTTGGCAGGCCAGAAGTGAGTGGAAAGAAATATTCAATGTGCTGACTAAGAAAATATGCAGTCAAGAATCCTTTATCCAGCAAGGCTGTCATTCAGAATAGAAGGAGAGATAAAGACTTTCCCAACAAACAAAAACTGAAGGAGTTCATGACCAATAAACCAGATATGCAAGAGATCCTGACGGGGACTCTGAGTGGAAAGCAGAAGAAACTACAAAGGACTAGAGAACATCACCAAAACCATGAAATCTACAGATAACACAATGGCATTAAATTCATATCTTTCAACAATCACTCTGAATGTAAATAGACTAAATGCCCCCATCAAAAGACATAGGGTATCAAAATGTATAAAAACCCACAAGATACATCTATATTCTGCCTACAAGAGATTCATTTTGGACCTGAGAACACCTGCAAACTAAAAGTGAGGGTATGGAAAACATCTATCATTCTAATGGTTGTCAAAATAAAGCTTGAATTATGAACCAAGATAAAGTTTATCTGAGTGACCCGTCTGTGAGGTAGGACAAGCCTCTAGTTATCAAATATGTACTCTTATAACCCTGTAAAATGCATTCCTTTCCTAGGAAGCTCCAGGTGCCTACCCGTTTCTCCTTAGTTCCAGATCACATATGTACCTCATCTTGCCTGACAGTCTTTGGAATTTCCACCTCTATGTGGATTCCCTGTATATACACCTATTAAATTTGATCGTCTCCTGTTAAAAAAAAAAGAAGAAAGAAAGCTGGAGTAGCCATACTTTTATTAGACCAACTAGATTTTAAAACGAAGACTGTAACAAGAGATAAAGGGCATTATATCATAATTAAGGGGCCTATCCATCAATAAAAGCTAAAAATTCTATATATTTATGCCCCTAATGTGATAACACCAAAATATGTAAATCAACTAATTACAAACATAAGCAAAGTAATAGATAAAAATACTGTAATAATAGGAGACTTTAGTACTTTGCTTACAACGATGGACAGATCATATAGGCAGAAAATCAATAAGGAAATAATAGCTCTGAATGACACATTGGACCAGATGGTCCTAATAGATATATTCAGTACATTTCATCTTAATGCAGCAGAATACACATCCTTCTCCAATGTACATGGAACAGTCTCCAAAATAGATCATATATTGTGTCCCAAAACAGCCCTCAACAGGTCCAAAAAGATTGAGATTATACCATGTGTATTTTTAGATTTCAACATTATGAAACTTGCAATCAAACACAAGGAAAAAAAAATATTGGAGAGCCCTCAAATACATGAAGGTTAACGACATCTTATTAAAGAATGAATAGGTTATACAGTATATTAAAGAAGAAATTAAAAATACATGGAAGTAAATGAAAATGAAAACACAACAGTCCAAACCTTTTGGGATACAGCAAAGGCAGCCCTAAGAGGAAAATACACTGTAATTCAAGCCTATCTCAAAAAGTAAGAAATGTCCCAAATACACAACCTAACATTACACCTAAAGGAACTAGAAAGGTAGCAGCAAATAAAACCCAAAACCAGCAGAAGAAGGGAAATAGTAAAGATTAGAACAGAAAAAATGATATAGAATAAAAACAAAGTAGAACAGATTAATTAAATGAAGAGATGGTTTTATGAAAGACAAACAAAATGTATAAACTCCTAGCCAGACTCCTCAAAAAGAAAAGAGAGGAAGATGGCGGCGTAGGAGGATGCTGGGCTCATCACGCGTCCTGCTGATCACTTAGATTCCACCTACACCTGCCTAAATAACCCAGAAAACCGCCAGAGGATTAGCAGAATGGAGTCTCGGGAGCCAAGCGCAGACGAGAGGCCCACGGAAGAGGGTAGAAAGGGTGGCGAGGCGGTGCGCGCTCCACGGACTGGCGGGAGGGAGCCGGGGTGGAGGGGCAGCCTGCCGGCCAAGCAGAGCCCCCGAGTCTGGCTGGCAAAAGCGGAGGGGCAGACGGAGTGTGTTCCAACAGCAAGTGTGACTTAGCGTCTGGGAGGTCATAAGTTAACAGCTCTGCTCAGAAAGCGGGAAGGCTGGAGGACGAAGGGAGGGAGAGCTGCTGAGCCCCCAGATGACAGAGCTCAGTTTGGTGGGGAACAAAGGTGCTCACCAGCGCCATCTCCCTCGCCCATCCCCCAGCCAAAATCCCAAAGGGAACCAGTTCCTGCCAGGGAACTTGCTCCCTCCACCCAAACACCCAACTCTGTGCTTCTGTGGAGCCAAACCTCCAGCAGCTGATCTGACTCCCGCTCCCACAGGGCCCCTCCTGAAGTGGATCACCTAAAGAGAAGCGAGCTAAGCCTGCCCCTCCTGCCCCTGTGCACCTTGCCTACCCACCCCAGCTAATACACCAGATCCCCAGCACCACAAGCCTGGCAGTGTGCAAGTAGCCCAGACGGGCCACGCCACCCCACAGTGAATACCGCCCCTAGGAGAGGGGAAGAGAAGGCACACACCAGTCTGACTGTGGCCCCAGCGGTGGGCTGGGGGCAGACATCGGGTCTGACTGCGGCCCCGCCCACCAACTCCAGTTATACACCACAGCACAGGGGAAGTGCCCTGCAGGTCCGAACCACTCCAGGGACTATCCAAAATGACCAAACGGAAGAATTCCCCTCAAAAGAATCTCCAGGAAATAACAACAGCTAATGAACTGATCAAAAAGGATTTAAATAATATAACAGAAAGTGAATTTAGAATAATAGTCATAAAATTAATCGCTGTGCCTGAAAACAGTATAGAGGACAGCAGAGAATCTCTTGCTACAGAGATCAAGGGACTAAGGAACAGTCACGAGGAGCTGAAAAGCGCTTTAAACGAAATGCAAAACCAAATGGAAACGATGACAGCTCGGATTGAAGAGGCAGAGGAGAGAATAGGTGAACTAGAAGATAAAGTTATGGACAAAGAGGAAGCTGAGAGAAAGAGAGATAAAAAAATCCAGGAGTATGAGGGGAAAATTAGAGAACTAAGTGATACACTAAAAAGAAACAATATATGCATAATTGGTATCCCAGAGGAGGAAGAGAGAGGGAAAGGTGCTGAAGGGGTACTTGAAGAAATAATAGCTGAGAACTTCCCTGAACTGGGGAAGGAAAAAGGCATTGAAATCCAAGAGGCACAGAGAACTCCCTTCAGAGGTAACTTGAATCGATCTTCTGCATGACATATCATAGTGAAACTGGCAAAATACAAGGATAAAGAGAAAATTCTGAAAGCAGCAAGGGATAAACGTGTCCTCACATATAAAGGGAGAGCTTTAAGACTCGTGACAGATCTCTCTTTTGAAACTTGGCAGGCCAGAAAGGATTGGCAGGAGATCTTCAGTGTGCTAAACAGAAAAAAATATGCAGCCGAGAATCCTTTATCCAGCAAGTCTGTCATTTAGAATAGAAGGAGAGATAAAGGTCTTCCCAAACAAAAACTGAAGGAATTCGTCACCACTAAACCAGCCCTACAAGAGATCCTAAGGGGGATCCTGTGAGACAAACTACCACGGACATCACTACAAGCATAAAACGTACAGACATCACAATGACTCTAAACCTGTATCTTTCTATAATAACACTGAATGTAAATGGATTAAATGCACCAACCAAAAGACATAGGGTATCAGAATGGATAAAAAAAACAAGACCCATCTATTTGCTGTCCAGGACTAGATGGCTTGCCAGGGGAGTTCTACCAGACGTTTAAAGCAGAGATAATACCTATCCTTCTTAAGCTATTCCAAGAAATAGAAAGGGAAGGAAAACTTCCAGACTCATTCTATGAAGCCAGTATTCCTTTGATTCCTAAACCAGACAGAGACCCAGTAAAAAAAGAGAACTACAGGCCAATATCCCTGATGAATATGGATGCAAAAATTCTCAATAAGATACTAGCAAATCGAATTCAACAGCATATAAAAAGAATTATTCACCATGATCAAGTGGGATTCATTCCTGGGATGCAGGGCTGGTTCAACATTCGCAAATCAATCAACGTGATACATCACATTAATAAAAAAAAAAAGAGAAGAACCATATGATCCCGTCAATCGATGCAGAAAAGGCCTTTGATAAAATCCAGCACCCTTTCTTAATAAAAACCCTTGAGAAAGTCGTGACAGAAGGAACATACTTACACATCATAAAAGCCATTTATGAAAAGCCCACAGCTAACATCATCCTCAACGGGGAAAAACTGAGAGCTTTTTCCCTGAGATCAGGAACACGACAGGGATGGCCGCTCTCACTGCTGTTGTTTAACATAGTGCTGGAAGTTCTAGCATCAGCAATCGGACAACAAAAGGAAATCAAAGGCATCAAAATTGACAAAGATGAAGTCAAGCTTTCGCTTTTTGCAGATGACATGATATTATACATGGAAAATCCGATAGACTCCACCAAAAGTCTGCTAGAACTGATACATGAATTCAGCAAAGTTGCAGGATACAAAATCAATGTACAGAAATCAGTTGCATTCTTATACACTAACAATGAAGCATCAGAAAGACAAATAAAGAAACTGATCCCATTCACAATTGCACCAAGAAGCATAAAATACCTAGGGATAAATCTAACCAAAGATGTAAAAGATCTGTATGCTGAAAACTATAGAAAGCTTATGAAGGTAATTGAAGAAGATATAAAGAAATGGAAAGACATTACCTGCTCATGGTTTGGAAGAATAAATATTGTCAAAATGTCAATACTACCCAAAGCTATCTACACATTCAATGCAATCCAATCAAAATTGCACCAGTATTCTTCTCGAAGCTAGAACAAGCCATCCTAAAATTCATATGGAACCACAAAAGGCCCCGAATAGCCAAAGCAATTTTGAAGAAGAAGACCAAAGCAGGAGGCATCACAATCCCAGGCTTTAGCTTCTTCTACAAAGCTGTCATCATCAAGACAGCATGGTATTGGCACAAAAACAGACACATAGACCAATGGAATAGAATAGAAACCCCAGAACTAGACCCACAAACGTATGGCCAACTCATCTTTGACAAAGCAGGAAAGAACATCCGATGGAAAAAAGACATTCTCTTTAACAAATGGTGCTGGGAGAACTGGACAGCAACACGCAGAAGGTTGAAACTAGACCACTTTCTCACACCATTCACAAAAATAAACTCAAAATGGATAAAGGACCTGAATGTGAGACAGGAAACCTTCAAAACCCTAGGGGAGAAAGCAGGAAAAGACCTCTCTGACCTCAGCCATAGCAGTCTCTTACTCGACACATCCCCAAAGGCAAGGGAATTAAAAGCAAAAGTGAATTACTGGGACCTTATGAAGATAAAAAGCTTCTGCACAGCAAAGGAAACAACCAACAAAACTAAAAGGCAACCAACGGAATGGGAAAAGATATTTGCAAATGACATATCGGACAAAGGGCTAGTATCCAAAATCTAGAAAGAGCTCACCAAACTCCACACCCGAAAAACAAATAACCCAGTGAAGAAATGGGCAGAAAACATGAATAAACACTTCTCTAAAGAAGACATCCGGATGGCCAACAGGCACATGAAAAGATGTTCAACGTCGCTCCTTATCAGGGAAATACAAATCAAAACCACACTCAGATATCACCTCACGCCAGTCAGAGTGGCCAAAATGAAGAAATCAGGAGACTATAGATGCTGGAGAGGATGTGGAGGAACGGGAACCGTCTTGCACTGTTGGTGGGAATGCAAATTGGTGCAGCCGCTCTGGAAAGCAGTGTGGAGGTTCCTCACAAAATTAAAAATAGACCTACCCTATGACCCAGCAATAGCACTGCTAGGAATTTATCCAAGGGATACAGGAGTACTGATGCATAGGGGCACTTGTACCCCAATGTTTATAGCAGCACTCTCAACAATTGCCAATTTATGGAAAGAGCCTAAATGTCCATCAACTGATGAATGGATAAAGAAATTGTGGTTTATATACCCAATGGAATACTACGTGGCAATGAGAAAGAATGAAATATGGCCTTTTGTAGCAACATGGATGGAACTGGAGAGTGTTCTGCTAAGTGAAATAAGCCATACAGAGAAAGACAGATACCATATGGTTTCACTCTTATGTGGATCCTGAGAAACGTAACAGAAACCCATGTGGGAGGGGAAGGAAAAAAAAAAGAGGTTAGAGTGGGAGAGAGCCAAAGCATAAGAGACTGTTAAAAACTGAGAACAAATGAGGGTTGATGGGGGGTGGGAGGGAGGGGAGGGTGGGTGATGGGTATTGAGGAGGGCACCTTTTGGGATGAGCACTGGGTGTTGTATGGAAACCAATTTGACAATAAATTTCATATATTGAAAAAAAAATAAAAAAAGAGAGATGACTCAAATAAGTAAAATCACAAATATAATGAGATCACAAACAACACTACAGAAATACAAATAATTATAGGAGAATACTATGAAAAATTAAATGCCAAAAAACTGGACAAATTTGAAGAAATAGACAAACTGCTAGACACACACAGTACCAAAATTCAAACAGGAAGAAATAGAAAATTTGAACAGGCCCATAAAGAGCAAGTAAATTGAATCAGTTACCAAAAATCTCCCAACAAAGAACCCTGGACAGATGACATCACAGGGGAGTACTACTAGACATTTAAAAAAGAGTTAATACCTATTCTTCTCAAACTGTTCCAAGAAATAGAAATGTTAGGAAATATTCCAAATTAATTCTATAAAGCCAGCATAACCATTGTTCCAAAAGTAGACTAAGACCTCACTAAAATGCAGAATTACAGGCAAATATCCCTGATGAACCTGGATGCAAAAAATCTCAACAAGATATGAGAAAATCAAATTCAACACTACTTTAAAAGAATTATTCACCATGATCAAGTGGGATTTATTCCTAGGCTTCAGGGTTGATTCAATATTTGCAAATCAATGTGATCCACTATATTAATAAAAGAAAGGATAAGAACCATAGAACCTTTCAATAGATGTAAAAAAAGCATTTGAAAAAATACAACATCCTTTCTTGATTAAAAAAAAAAACTCAATAAAATAGGGATAGAGACAACATACCTCAGCATCATAAAAGCCATATATATGAAGGGAAAACAGCTGATATTCTCAATGGGGAAAAACTGAAAGCTTTCCCTAAGGTCAGGAAGACGACAGGAATGTTCACTCCCAACACTGTTGTGAAACAGTGCAGGAAGTCCTAGCCTCAGAAATCAGAGAAGAAAGAGAAAAAAAAGCATACAATTTGACAAAGAAGTCAAACTTTCACTTTTTACAGATGACATGATACTCTTCATGGAAAACCTGAAAGACTCCATCAAAAACCTGCTAAAACTGACACGTAGATTCAGCAAAGTAGCAGGCTATAAAATCAATGTACATAAATAAGTTGCATATATATACACCAATAATGAAACAGTAGAAGGAGAAATCAAGGAATTAATCCCATTTATAATTGCATCAAAAACCATAAGATAACTATGAACAAGCCTAACCAAAGAGGTAAAAGATCTGTAAGCTGAAAACTATAGAAAGCTTATGAAAGAAATTGTAGAAGACACAAAGAAATGGAACAATAAACCATGCTCATGTATAGGAAGAACAAGACATATTACAAAGCTGTAATCATCTAAGGAGTATGGTACTGGGACAAAAAAAGACACATAGAAAAATGTAGCAGAATACATAACCCAGAAATGGACCCACAAATGTATGGTCAACTAATTTTCAACAAAGCAGGAAAGAGTATCCAATGGAAAAAAAAAACACAGTCTGTTCAGCAAATTGTGCTGGGAAAACTGTACAGCAACATGCAGAGGAAGGAAGCTTGACCCCTTTGTTAAACCATACACAAAAATAAATTCAAAATGGATGAAACAGCTAAATTTGAGACATGAAACAAAACCATTAAAATCCTTCAGGAGAAAACAGGCAGCAACCTCTTTGACCTAGGCAGTAGCAATATTTTAATACACATGTCTCTGGAGACAAGGAAACATTTTCAAAAATGAATGATTGGGAGCTCATCCAGATAAAAAGCTTCTGCGCAGTGAAGGAAACAATCAGCAAAGCTAAAAGGCAGCCTACAGAATGGGGAGAAGATATTTACAAATGACACATCTGATAAAGGGTTAGTATTCAAAATGTGTAAAGAATTTATCACACTCAACACAGACACACAAATAAATAATCCACTGAAGAAATGGGCAGAACAGGGGCACCTGGGTGGCTCAGTCAGTTAGGTGTCCAACTTCGGCTCAGGTCAGGTTAGTGTGTTCATGCCCCGCGTCATGGTCTGTGCTGACAGCTCGGAGCCTGAAGCCTGCTTTGGATTATGTGGGTCTCTCTTCCTGCTCCTCCCCCTCTCATGCTCTGTCTCTCTCTGTCTCTCAAATATAAATAAACATTAAGAATTTTAATAATTAAAAATAAAATAAATGGCAGAACACATGATTAGACACTTTTCCAAAGAAGACATCCAGATGGCTAACAGACACATGAAAAGATGCACCACATCTCTCATCATTGGAGAAATTCAAATCAATGCCACAATGAGATACCACCTCACACCCACCAGAATGGATAACATTAGCAATTCAGGCAACAACAGATGTTGGTTGAGGATGCAGAGAAAGGGGAACACTTTTACACTGTTGGTGGGAATGCAAACTGGTGCAGCCACTCTGGAAAATAGTATAGAGGCTCCTCAATAAATTAAAAATAAAACTACCCTATGACCCAGCAATTTAACTACTAGATTTTTATCCAAAGGATATAAAAATGCTGATTCAAAAGGGGCACATGTACCACAATATTTATAGCAGTGTGATCAACAATAGCCAAATTATATAAAGAACCCAAAGTCCATAGACTGATGAATGGATAAAGAAGAATGGAATACTCCTCGGAAATCAAAAGGAATGAAATTTTGCCATTTGCAACAATGTGGATGGAAATACATTATATTATGCTAAGCAAAATAAGTTAGTCAGAGAAAGACCAATATCATATGATTTCAGTATATGTAGAATTTAAGAAACACATCAGATGAACATAGGAGAATGGGAGCAAAAATAAAAACAGAGATGGAGGCAAACCAAAAGAGACTCTTAAATACAGAGAACAAACTGAGGATTACTGTATGGGAGCTGGGTAATGGGAATTAAGGAGGGCACTTACTGCGATGAGCACTGGGTGTTATATATAAGTGATGATTCACTGTATTCTACTCCTGAAACCATTCCACACTGTATTTAACTTACTTGAATGTAAATAAATGAATTTTAAAAAATTAAAGCTGAAAGAAAATACAAAAAAGTTACACATAGGGAAAACCACATAATGCTTTCAACTGATTTTTCAACAGAAACTTGAGGGCCAGAATGTAGTGGCATGAAATATGTAAAGTGCTGAAAGGAAAAAAAAAACTGTGACCAAGAATACTTACCCAGAAATGGTATCATTCAAAATTCAAAGGTAGATAAAGAGTTTCATAGAGAAAAAAATTAAAATATTTCATTACCACTGATCTGCCTTACAATAAATGTTAAAGGGAATTCTTTGAGGGGAAAAAAGGCCATAACTAGAAGTAAGAAATTTATGAAAGGGAATTTTTTTCCACAGGCAAATACAAACATAATAAAAGTAGATTAATCATTTATAAAACTATTACATAGGTTAAACCACAAAAGCAGTAAAATAAATTATATCTATAAAAATCACTCAAAGGACATACAAAATAAAAAGGTTAATGTATGACATGATATAAACAAAACATGGGTGGGGTGGAGTAAAAAGCAACTGCTTCAAAATGGATTTAACTTAAGCAACCAGAAACTTAATATAGACCGCCATAAACATAACGATATTATATGTGGGTTAAGAAAAATTTTAAAAAACAATTATATGCAAAAATAAAGATAAATGAATAAAAGCATATTACTAAAGAAAACCATCAAATCGCAAAGGAAGAGAAGAAGAAAAAAAGAAACAGAGAACTACAATACAATGGTAAGACAAGTAACAAAATGCAATATGTACATATCTATCAATTTCTTTGAATGAGGGATGCCTGGGTGGCTCAGTCGGTTAAACATCTGACTTTAGCTCAGGTCATGATCTCCTGGTTCATGGGTTCCAGCCCCACACCAGGATCTGTGCTGACAGCTCAGAGCCTGGAGCGTGCTTTGCAATCTGTGTCTTCCTGTCTCTGCTCCTCACCCGCTCACACTCAGTCTCTCTCTCTCTCAAAAATAAATAACATTTAATAAAAACTAATAATTTCTTGGAATGAGTGAAATCATATGGTATTTGTCTTTCCTGACTAATTTATTTTGCTTAGCATAATACCGTCTGCCTCCATTTATGTCTTTTCAAATGGCAATATTTCATTTTTTTTGTGGTTGAGAAATGTGGAATTTAAGAAACAAAACAAACACTGAGGCACTTGGGTGGCTCAGTAGGTTAGGCATCCAACTTTGGTCAGGTCATGATCTCACAGTTCATGAGTTTGAGCCCCACATTGGGCTCTGTGCTGACAACACACAGGGCCTGGAGCCTGTTTCAGATTCTGTGTCTCCATATCTCTCTGCCCCCAACCCACTCATACTCTCTCTCTCTCTCTCAAAAAATTAAAAAAAAAAAAAAAAAAAAAAAAAAAAAAAAAAACAAACGAGCAAATGAAAAAAAATGAGAGAAAGAAATGAAGAAACAGACTCTTAGAGAACAACGTGATGGTTACCGGAGGGAAGGTTGTTAGAGGGATGGCTTAAATCAGTGATTGGGATTAAGGAGTGCACTTATGATAAGCATCATATATTGCATGGAAGTTTTGAATCATTATATTTTGCACCTGAAACTAATATTACACTGTATGTTTACTAACAGGAATTAAATAAAAACTTTAAAAAATAATTTACTTGAATGTAAATGGACTAAATGTGACAACCAAAGACATAGGGTGACTGAGTGAATAAAAATGTAGACGTGTATATATGCTGCCAACAAAAGACTCATATCAGCTTTAAATGCACATGCAGACTGAGAGTAAAGTAATAAAAAAATTTACTAGGCTAATGGCAAAAAGAAAGCTGTTGTGCCAATACTTGATTGAATAAAATAGATACTAAAATAAAGACTGTAACAAGATACAAAGGCATTACATAATGATAAAGGGATAAATTCAACAAGAGGACATGAAAACTGCAACTATCTACTCACCTAACATACAAATACCTAAATAAATAAGGTAAATATTAACACACATGAAGGGCGAAATTGACAACAATCCAATAATAACAGGGGTCTTTAACACACCATTTACATCCAGGGGTACATCAAACAGACAGAAAATCAACAAAGAAATAGTGTCTTCGAACAACACCTTAGGAACAGATGGTTGTAACATTTATAAAGAACATTACATACTTAAACAGAAGTATACACATTAGTTTCCAGTCCATAAGGAGCATTTTCCAAACTAGATCAAACGTTGGGCCACAAAACAAGTCTCAAAATTAAGAAGACTGAAATTATATCATGCATTTTTTTAAAATTTATTTTATTATTTTTAACTTATATCAAAGTTAGTTAGCATATAGTGCAGCAATGATTTCAGGAGTACATTCCTTAATGCCCCTTACCCATTTAGCCCATCCCCCCTTCCACACCCCCTCCAGTAACCCTTTCTTTATTCTCCATATTTAATAGTCTCTTATGTTTTTGTCCCTCTCCCTGTTTTTATATTATTTTTGCTTCCCTTCCCTTATGTTCATATATTTTGTATCTTAAAGTCCTAATATCAGTGAAGCCATACGATATTTGTCTCTCCCTGACTGACTAATTTTGCTTAGCATAATGCCATCTAGGTCCATCCACATAGTGGCAAATGCCAAGATTTGATACTCTTTGATTGCCAAGTAATACTCCATTGTATATATATATACCACATCTTCTTTATCCATTGATGGACATTTGGGCTCTTTCCATACTTTCACTATTGTTGATAGTGCTTCTATAAACATTGGGGTGTATGTGCCCCTTCAAAACAGCATACATGTATCCCTTGGACAAAGAATTGTTGGGTCATAGGGTAGTTCTATTTTTAACGTTTTGAGGAACCTCCATATTGTTTTCCAGAGTGGCTGCAATAGTTTGCATTCCCCCCAGCAGTGCAAAAGAAATCCTCTCTCTCCGGATCCTCACTAACATCTTTTGTTGACCGAGTTACTAATGTTAGCTATTCTCCAGGTGTGAGGTGGTATCACATTGTGGTTTTGATTTGTATTTCCCTGATTATGAATGATGTTGGGCATTTTTCATGTGTCTGTTCACCATCTGGATGTCTTCTTTAGAAGACATTATTTTGCCTATTTATTCACTGGATTATTTGTTTTTTGGGTGAGTTTGGTAAGGACCTTATAGATTTTGGATACTAACCATTTATCTGCTATGTCATTTGCAAATATCTTCTCCCATTCTGTCAGTTGCCTTTTAGTTTTGCTGACGGTTTCCTTCACTGTGCAGAAGCTTTTTATTTTTATGAGGACCCAAGAGTTCATTTTTGCTTTTTTTACCCTTGCCCCCAGAAACGT
The DNA here is from genome assembly GCF_018350195.1 of Panthera tigris. Taxonomy (NCBI): domain Eukaryota; kingdom Metazoa; phylum Chordata; class Mammalia; order Carnivora; family Felidae; genus Panthera; species Panthera tigris. The sequence goes on from NC_056677.1 coordinate 48,312,792, forward strand.
GTTGAGTAAGAAGTTGCTGTGGCCAAGGTCAAAGATGTATTTGCCTGCTTTCTCCTTGAGTATTTTGATGGTTTCCTGTCTTACAATTAGGCATTTCATTCATTTTGAGTTTATTTTTGTGTATGGTATAAGAAAGTGGTCCATATTCATTTTTCTGCATGTAGCTGTCCAGTTTTCCGAGCACTACTTGCTAAAGATACTCTCTTTATGCCATTGGATATTCTTTCCTGCTTTGTCAAAGATTAGTTGGCCATACATTTGTGGGTCCATTTCTGGGTGCTCTATCCTGTAGCATTGATCTGAGTGTCTGTATTTGTGCCAATACTATAGTGTCTTGATGATTACAGCTCTGTTTTATGGCTTGAAGTCTGGGATTGTCATATCTTCTACTTTGGTTTTCTTTTTCAAGATTGCTTTGCTTATTCAGGGTCTCTTTTGCTTCCATACAAATTTTAGGATTGTTTGTTCTAGCTCTGTGAAGAATGTTGGTGTTATTTTGATAGGTATTGCATTGAATATGTAGATTGTTTTGGGTACTATTGACATATTAACAACATTTGTTCTTCCTATCCAGGAGCATGGAGTATTTTTCCATTTTTTTGTGTGTCTTCCTCAATTTCTTTCATAAACCTTCTATAGTTTTCAGTGTATAGATTTTCACCTCTTTGGTAATATTTATTCCTAGGTATATTATGGTTTTTGGTGCAATAGTAACTAGGATCTATTCCTTGATTTCTCTTTCTGTTGTTTTATTATTGGTATATAGGAATACAACCAATTTCTGTGCATTGATTTTATATCCTGCCACTTTGCTGAATACATGAACCATTTCTACAAGTTTTGGGGAAATATTTTGGGTTTTCCACATAGAGTATCATGTCATCTGTGAAGAGTGAAAGGTTGACCTCTTCCTGGCTGATTTGGATGCTTTTCATTTCTTTGTCTTGTCGGAATTCTGAGGCAAGACTTCCAATAATTTGTTGACTAACAGTGGCGAGAGTGGACATCCTTGTCTTGTTCTTGACCTTAGGGGGAAAGCTGTCAGTTTTTCCCCATTGAGGATATTAGCATTGGGTCTTTCATATATGGCTTTTATGATCTCAAGGTATGACCCTTGTATCCCTACTTTCTTGAGGGTTTTTATCAAGAAAGGATGTTGTATTTTGTCAAGTGCTTTCTCTGCATCTATTGAGAGCATCATGTGGTTCTTGTCCTTTCTGTTATTGATGTGATGAATCACATTGATTGTTTTGTGGATATTGAACCAGCCCTGCATCCCAGGATCCCACTTGGTCGTGATGAATAATTTTTTTAATGTACTGTTGGCTCCAGTTGGCTAATATCTTGTTGAGGATTTTTGCATCCATTTCATCAGGGAGATTGGTCTATATTTCTCCTTTTTAGTGAGGTTTTTGTCTGCTTTGGAATAAAGGTAATGGTGGCCTCATAGAAAGAGTTTGGAAGTTCTCCCTCCATTTCTATTTTTTGGAACAGCTTCAAGAGAATAGGTGTTAACTCTTCCTTAAATGGTTGGTAGAATTCCCCTGGAAAGCCATCCGGCCATGTACTCTTGTTTTGGGGGGAGATTTTTGATTACTAATTCTATTTCTTTACTGGTTATATGTCTGTTCAGAGTTTCTATTTCTTTCTGTTTCAGTTTTGGTAGCTTATATGTTTCTAGGAATTTGTCCATTTCTTCCAGATTGCCCATTTTATTGGCATATAATTGCTCATAATATTCTCTTATTATTGTTTTTATTTCTGCTGTGTTGGTTGTGATCTCTCCTCTTTCATTCTTGATTTTATTTATTTGGGTCCTTCTCTTTTTCTTTTTGACCAAATTGGCTAGTAGTTTATCAATTTTGTTAATTATTTCAAAGAACCAGCTTCTGATTTCATTGATCTGTTCTATCGTCTTGTTGTTGTTGTTGTTGTTTAGATAACATTGATTTCTTGTCTAATCTATTTTTTCCTGTCTTCTGCTTGTTTTGCATTTTATTTGCTGTTCCTTTTTCCAGCTTTTTAAGGTGTAAGGCTAGGTTGTGTAACTGAGACCTTTCTTCCTTCTTTAGGAAGTTCTGGATTGCTATTTCCTCTTATGACCACCTTTGCTGCGTCCCAGAGATTTGGGGTTGTGATGTCATCATTTTCTTAGGCTTCCATGTACTTTTTAATTTCCTCTTTAACTCCTTGGTTAGCCCATTCATTCTTTAGTGCGATGGTCTTTATCTCCTAGTATTTGTTATCTTTCTACATTTTTTCTTGTGTTTGATTTTGAGTGTTTGTAGAATTGTGGTGTGAAAATATGCATGGTAGGATATCAATCTTTTTGTACTTGTTAAGGGCTGGTTTGTGTCCCAGTATGTGATGTATTTTGGAGAACATTCCATGTGCACTGGAGAAGAATGTATATTCCACTGCTTTAGGATGAAACGTTCTGAATATATCTGTTAAGTCCATCTGGTCCAGTGTGTCCTTCAAAGCCATTGTTTCCTTGTTGATTTTCTGATTACATGATCTGTCCATTGTTGTAAGTGGCATGTTGTAGTCCCCTAGTATTGTCGTATTATTATCATGAGTTTCTTTATGTTTGTGATGAATTGATTTATATATTTGGGTGCTCTCACATTTGGAGCATAAATGTTTACAATTGTTAGGTCTTCTTGGTGGATAGATCCCTTAATTATGATGTAATTCCCTTCTTCATCTCTTGTTACAGTCTTCATTTTAGAGTCTATATTATCTGATATAATGATGGCTACTCTGGCTTTCTTTTGTTGACCATTAGCATGATAGATCATTCTCCATCCCCTTACTTTCAATCCAAAGGTGTCTTTAGGCCTAAAGCAGGTCTCTTGTAAACAGCATATAGATGGATCTTGTTTTCTTATCCATTTGGTCACCCTATTTCTTTTGGTTGGAACATGTATTCCATTGACCTTTAGAGTGAGTACTGAAAGGTATGAAATTTTTAACATTGTGTTCTCTGTAGAGTTGGAGTTTCTGGTGGTGTTCTCTGGTCCTTACTAGTCTTTGTTGCTTCTTGCTTTTGGTCTTTTTTTTTTCTTCATCTTTTTTCCCCTCAGAGAGTCTCCCTTAAAATTTCTTGCAGGGCTGGTTTAGTGGTCACAAACTCCTTTGTTTGTCTGGGAAACTTTTAATCTCTCTTCTGTTGTGAATGACAGCCTTTCTGGATAAAGAATTCTTAGCTGCATATTTTTTTCTGATTCAGCAGATTGAATATATCCTGCCAGTCCTTTCTGGCCTGTCATGCTTCTGTGGATAGGTCTGCTGCAAACCTGATCTGTCTTCTCCTGTAGGTTAAGGACTATTTTCCCTTGCTGCTTTCATAATTTTTTCTTTGCCTGAGTATTTGGTGATTTTGACTATGATATTCCTTTTTGATGGTTGGTTTTTGTTGAATTTAATGGGAGTCTTCTGTGCTTCCTGGATTTTGATATCTGTATCTTTCCCCAGGTTAGGAAAGTTTTCCACTATGATTTGCTCATATAACCTTCTACTTTTTTTTTTCTCTCTCTCTTCATCTTCTGAGACCCCTAGGATTCCTATGTTATTCTTTTTCAATGAGTCACTTATTTCTCTAATTCCTAAATCATGCTATTTTGCATTAGTCTCTCTCTTTTTCCTGCTTCATTATTCTCCATAGGTTTGCCCTCTATATCGCTGATTCGCAGCCTTGTCTCATCCATCCTTGTTGCCTTGCCATCCATTTGAGATTGCAGCTAAGTTATAGCATTTTTTTTAATTCTGACTATCTTTTACTTCTTTTATCTCCACATAAAGGGATCCTAATCTATTTTCGACCGCAGCTACTATTCTTATTATCGTGATTCTAAATTCTGGTTCAGATCTTGCTTGTATCTGTTTTGGTTAAGTTCCTGGCTATAGTTACTTCCTGCTCTTTCTGCTGAGGTGAATTCCTTCATTTTGTCATTTTGAAGGAACAGAATGAATTAATAAGGTAAAATAAAAAGTTTAAATTAAAACATGAAAAACAAAACACGCACAAAAAATAAAATAAATGATGCGAGATTCTAGGTGTGTTTTGGTCTGGTTGTTGGAAGATGCTTGATAGATCAAAAAGGAAAAAAAGGAAAATGTTTGAAAATTTGAGAAAATGAATACAATGAAATAGAATAAAATGAAATTATGGAAGTAAAATAGAATTTAAAAATTTTACAAAAATGTAAAGAAATACAGTAAAATAAAAAAATGAAATAAAAATATTTTAATCAAAATTTCTGTATTCAAGGGGCGCCTGGGTGGCTCAGTCGGTTAAGTGGCCGACTTTGGCTCAGATCATGATCTCACGGTCCGTGAGTTTGAGGCCCATGTCGGGCTCTCTGCTGACAGCTCAGAGCCTGGAGCCTGTTTCAGATTCTGTGTCTCCCTCTCTCTGACCCTCCACCGTCTATGCTCTGTCTCTCTCTGTCTCAAAAATAAACGTTAAAAAAATTCTGTATTCAAGAAAAAGAAAAGAAATGAAAAAAAAAAAGAAGTTGTATAGATGGACCAGTGAACAGACTGAAATACGGTTGAAATTACATTGTTTTTCCCTAGAAGTCAAACTATGAAGCTCTTTATTGTCCATAAACTAAGCAGGTGAAGAGATTTGTGGTGTCCCTGAAGAGCGAGGTAGGCCCAGTTTGGTGGGGCTTAGTGTGATGGCTCAGTTCTCTGCTAAATGGTGCTGCTTAGCTTCTCAAGGTAGATTGTTTTGGTGCTTGTAGGTGTGTATGCGCATGTGCAGGATGGGTGAAAATGGCATCACCCAGCTACCCAGTCTCTAGCATCAAAACTCTGTTCTCCCCAATCAGTGATCACACAACCATCCTCTGTATCAGGCTTCCATTCACTTCCCATTTTTACGCTGTCTGTGACCAAGCCATCAGGCTGCCAGGGGGCAACTCCCTCCTGAGTTTTATCTCAGATGCGGCTGTTTTTCCCAACCCATCACTTGTGAGGTACTGTGGCTTTGACCAATTCTTACCCCCTGGGTGAGGGTCTCACTGGGCAACAGCCAGGTGCGTGCCTGCCCCCAGAAGGTTCGTGGGACCATGCTGCTGCTGATGCCCAGAGACTGTGGCTGGGTGCCAGCCTGCCCCCAGAAAAAGTTCACGTGTAACAGCAGATTTTCCGAGATTATGGAAAAATCACAACACACATCTAACACCAGGTTTCACCCCCAATGACCTTGTTCCAGCACCAGTGAATGTGGTGTTCTCTGGAGTCAGCTGGGACCTTTGCCTGTGGGGTGGTCGCACATCCTCTACCAAATGTCCTCCCAGAAGGGGAACAGCCTCTACCTGTGTGGCCCAAGGTCCTCCCAGATCTCGCTCTGCTCCTGAGGATTTGCCCTTCCCATCAGAGCACCACCAGGTGTCAAGCTGTAGAGTTTCAGACTCTAGCTCCCCCTGTTTATAAAGTCTTAAAGGAATTTAAATACTGTCCTTTCTACCTTTTCCCTTTTTAGTTCAGTCCCTGCAGCTGTTTCCACTTTTCCATTTTCTCTCCAGCTGCTTTTTTGCGGGGAGCTTTTCCTGTACTCTCACCCCCCATTTCCATCCTCTCTCTGCAAACAAAAACATCTCCCTGCCTTCCACAACTTCTTTCTTCCCCAGTTCACTTCTCTGTGCCACATACCTGCTGAGTTCTGTGGTTCAGGTTGTTCAGATTGTTGTGTTAATCCTCAAATAAATTATCTAGGTGTGCAGGGCAATTTATTGTTGATCACTCTGTATTTCATGGATGCAAGACAGAAAAAAATCTTCCATGCTGTTCCACCATCTTGGCCCCTACCTTTATCATGCATATTTTCTGACCACAACAATATAAAACTAGAAACCAATTACAAGAAAAGAAACCTGGAAAAACACAAATGTGTGTGATGAACATGATATGAAACAACCAATGCCTCAATGATGAAATAAAAAAAATAAAAAATACATGAAGACAAATAAAATGAAAACACAAGAGTCTGAAATCTTTGAGACCATTCAAGATCAGTTATAAGAGGGAAATTTATAATGTTACAGGTCTACTTCAAGAAACAATAATCTTCTCAAATAAGCAATCTAATGTTACACCCAAAGGAACTAGAAAATATAAACAATACTCAGAGTTAGTAGAGGGCAGAAAATAGTAAAGAACAGAGCAAAAATGCATGCAATAGAAACTAAACAAAAACAAATAATAGATCAATGAAAGGTTGAGCTGATTCTTTGAAATCAGAAACAAAATTGATAAACTTCTAGCCGAACTCATCAAGAAAAATAAGAGATGACCCAAGTAAATGAAATAAAAAGTGAAAGAGGAGAATAACTGACACCACAGAAATACAAAGGACTATAAAAGACTACTGGAAAGAATTATTTGCTAATGGAACTAAGTCAGTGGTGTAGTAGAAAAGCCCTAGGCTTGCTTAGTCAGAAACAGCTGGATGACTATCAAATCATTCTGAATACTCAAGAAATTGACCTGAGAACTGATAGAACATACTGCATAACTAGAGGGAGAGAAGAGGCCACTTAGAGGAAAGTAAGAAGTGTGGAGAAATGGTTTGAGGGAGAAACAGATCATGGGTGCTGTGGAGGAGAGGAAGCCCTGATCATGGAGAAAAGCAAAAGACAGTGAAGCATACAGAGATATGCACAAAGGGAACGCTTGTCCCAAAGCCATTAGCTTGGAGAATGATGGTCTGAATTTCCTGAGTTTTTACAACCAGTGGGACACAAAGACTGGAATTTTAGAGGTACTGGACTTGGCTGGGATGGAGTCCTAAGGATGCTGTCCTGCTCCTGGAGTGGAGATAGGGAAACGACCCTGGAACATACTCAGTGATCTAAAGATTGCCTAAGAGGCATGAAGTGAGATGGTTTGTACTTTTTGGAGCACATCTGTGAGAGGTGACATTGCCTCTCTGGGGACAAAAGAACTGGCATGTGCCATTTCTCTCCCATGTCCTTCAGCATAGGCACAGAGACACCTGCTGAGGATGGCTAACAAGGACACTGGCTGTTTATCTTTCTTGTTCTAAATCCCATGCCCCTGCACTCTGGGAAAACTGCAATTTTGCTATATATTTTCATTAGTCCCAACATGATGGGACTGTTTCCTAGAGGAGCAGTGTAGATCTCTGCAACATCAGGATCCTGAGGTTTAGAAATTTAAAAGTCAGTAGGCCTGGCTAATGTACAGCCCATGGTGTGCAGTACTGCTCCAGGAATTCAAACAACCCACAGATAGATGGTTTGAAATCAGATATCTAAAAAATCCCTGTGATGCATGAGGGTATAGTATTTGCTCATTTAAAAGTGTTTCTCCAAGAGCAGCAAGCACATATTCCCCTCTCCAGGGGCAAATGAGTGGGATGCTGCAATTTCCTCCCCCCACCCCTCAGCATACACCAACTTCAATAAACAGCACAGTACCAACACTGGTTGCCTAAAGTGTTGTGCCTCTGCACATAGCTGGGAGTGCATTTTTCTGGCGAGTGTTCATAAGGAAAAGCACAACAAACTCCTCCCCCAGAACCAGCAGAAAACCCAGCACGCATCATGAATACTGACCATAAAGTTTGGTACAGCTTTAGTTCTAAAGGAAATAGCATCAGAGCCATTTTAGCAAACAGACCAGAGCACACCAAACAAACAAACAAACAAACATACAAACAAACAAAAAACTCACTACACTCTGGCCAAGGTCAAAACTCTCCCCAACGCAACTAAGGAGAAACTATGTAGATGACTGAACTGAAAGATAGAGGGGCAAAAAATAGCAAAGTGTATGCACTACACACAAGAGACATTACTTGAAGTGCCAGATTCAAGATCGTATATGACCTCTTTTTCAAAACGCCATTGCACTTAGGAGCAAGAAACATAACAGGCTTTCCAAACAAAGACAAGACAGGGACATAGACAAAATGAGAAGACAGAGAAATGCATCCCAAAAGAAAGAACAAGTAAAGGTCATGGCCCAGGACCTAATTGAAACTGATAAAAAGAGATATGCCTGATCCAGAATTTAAAGCAACATTAGGATACTAGCTTAATTTGAGAAAAGCATGGAAGATATCAGGGAGATACTAACCACAGACATTTTAAAAAGCTAAAAACCAATCAAGTCAAAGTAAAAAAATACAATAACTGAAATTTAAAACTGACTGGCTTTAATCATAAAGACTGAAGAAGTAGAGGAAGGAATAAGTGATATACAAGATAGAATAAGGGAAAATACGAAAGCTGAAAAGACAGACAGAAAAATATTGGATCACAAATGTAGATATACAGAACTCAGGGAATCCATAGAGTAATAACATTGCTATCATAGGATTCCAAGAAGAAGAGAAGGAAAAAGGGGCAGAAGGTTTATTTGAGGAAATTATAGCTGAAAACTTCCTAATCTGGGGAAGGAAACAGACATCCAAATCCAGGAGTCACAGAGAACTGTCATAAAAATCAATGAAAATATGCCACACCAAGACATTCTGTAGTTAAATTTGCAAAATATTGGTATAACGAAAAAAATCCTAAAAGCAGCAAGACAAAAGAAGTTCCTACTATATATGGGAAGATTAATTAAGTTAGCAGCAGATATCTATACAGAAACTTGGCAAGCCACAAGACAGTGGCATGATATATTCAACGTGCTGAATGGGAAAAATATTCAGGCAAGAATACACTATCCACCAAGGCTATCATTCAGAATAGGAGAGATAAAGAGTTTCTCTTACAGCCAACAAACTTAAGGAGTTTGTGATCGATAAACAGGCTATGAAACAATTATTAAAGGGGACTCTTTGAGTGGGAAGGAAGCAGCAAAAGTGACAAAGACCAGAAAGGAACAGAGAAGGTCTCCAAAAACAATGACAAAACAAGTAATAAAATGGCACTGAATATATATCTATCAACAATTACTCTGGTTGTATAAACAGACTAAACTGTGCAATCACAGGACATAGGGTGCCAGAATAAGTAAAAAAACCGAGACCATATATATGCTGCCTACAAGAGATGCATTTTAGACCTAAAGACACCTGAAGATTGAAAGCGAGGGGATGGAAATATATTTATCATGCAAATGGACGTCAAAAGAAAACCAGAGTACCACTACCAATATCAGACAAATTAGATTTTAAACAAAAGGCTGTAGCAAGAGATGAAGATATATTTTGATTTATATCAAAATAAAGGGGTCTATTCAATGAAAGGATCTCACATTTGTATTTATGCCCCAACATGAGAGTGCCCAAATATATTAAACATTTAATAACTAACATAAAGTAACTCCATGATAATAATACAATAATAGTAGGGAATTTTAACACCCACTTACATCAATAGACAGATCATCTAAGCAGAAAATCAACAAAGAAACAGTGGTTTTAAATGACACACTGGAACAAATGGACTTAACAGATATATTCAGACTATTTTATCCTAAAGCAGAAGAATACACATTCTTTTCAAGTACACATGAGACACTCTCTAGAATAGATCATATGCTGGATAACAAATCAGGTTTCAACTAGTGCAAAAGGACTGAGATCATACCATATATATTTCCTGACCACAACACTATGAAACATGAAGTAAAACAGAAGAAAAAATTGGAATGACCACAAATACATGGAGTATAAAGAACACTATACTAAAGAAAGAATGAATCAATCAGGAAATTAAAAAAAAATAAGTAAAAAATACATAAAACACAAATGAAAAATGAAAACCAGATGGTTCAAAAGCAGTCAGGATACAGAATACAGCAAAAGCAGTCATAACAGGGAAATTTAAACAACAGAGGCCTACATCAAGAAGCAAGAAAAAATCTTAAATAAACAACCTAAATTTACACTTAAAGGAGGTAGAAAAGAACAACAAATGAAGCCTAAAGACAACAGAAAAAAGGAAATAAGGGGGCACCTGGGTGGCTCAGTCAGCTGAGTGTCCGACTTCGGCTCAGGTCATGATCTCGTGGTCTGTGAGTTCGAGCCCCGCATCGGGCTCTGTGCTGGCAGCTCAGAGCCTGGAGCCTGCTTTCGATTCTGTGTCTCCCTCTCTCTCTGCCCCTCCCCTGCTCATGCTCTATCTCTCTCTCTCTGTCAAAAATAAATAAACATTAAAAAAAAAGGAAATAAGGACTAGAGCAGAAATAAATGATATAGAAACAACAACAAAAACAAAGCAAAACCCAGTAGAACAGATCAATGAAACCAAGAGCTGGTTCTTTGAAAAAATTAATAAAATTGATGAACTTCTAGCAAGATTTATCAAAAAGAAGAGAGAAATGACCCAAAGAATTAAAATCACAAGTGAGAGAAGAGAGACCACAAACAACATCATAGAAATACAAACAATTGTAGGAATATTATGAAAAATTATATTCCCTCGAATTAATCAGGAAGAAATGAATAAATTCCTAGAAACATACATATTGCCAAAACTGAAATAAGAAAAAAACAGGAGACTTGAACAGCCAATATCCAAAACAGAAACTGAATGAGTAATAAAAAATCCCCCCAAAAAGTCCAAGGACAGATGTCTTCACAGGGGAAATCTACCAAACATTTAAAGAAGAGTTAATACCTGTTATTCTCAAAGTATTTCAAACAATAGAAATGGCATGAAAACCTCAAAACTCATTCTATGAGGCCCGCATTACGCAGCATTTGTCAAAAACTGGACAAAGACCCTACAAAAATACAGAACCACAGGCCAAATATCCCTGATGAACATGGATGAAAAAATTCGCAACAATATATAAGCAAATAAAATCCAAAAGTATATTAAAAAGATAATTCACTACAATCAGTTGGAATTTATTCCTTGGATGTAAGTGTAGTTCAATATTCACAAATCAATCAACGTGATATACCATATTAATAAAAGAAATGATAAAAACCATATGATCCTCTCAATAGATGCAGAAAAAGTATTTGATAAAGTACAACATCCATTCATTTAAAAAAACCTTGAAAAAAGAGATAGAGGGCACATACATCAAAATAATAAAAGCCATATATGAAAAACAAACAGCTAATATCCTCAATAGGAAAAACTGGTATATTTTCCTATATGGGCAAGGAACAAGAAAGGGATGTCTACTTTCATCACTGTTACCTAACATAGTACTGGAAGTCCTACTCTCAGCAATCAGAAAATAAAAGGAAATAAACAGCATCCAAATCAGCAAGGAAGAAGTCAAACTTTGGTATTTGCAGATGACATGACATTCTATGTATAAAACCCAAAATATGACACCAAAACATTGCTAGAACTGACACATGAGTTCAGTAAAGTCGCAGGATACAGAATCAGCATACAGAAAATTTGTTGCATTTTTATACACCAATAATGAAGCAGCAAGAAGAGAAATCAAAAATTGATCCCATTTATAATTGTACCAAAAACCGTAAGATAGATACCTAGCTATAATGCTAACCAAAGGTATAAAAGATTTGCACTCAGAAACTATAGAACACTTAAGAAAAAAATTGAAAATGACACAAAGGAATGGAAAAACATTCCATTATCATGGATTGGAAGAACAAATGTTAAAATGTCTATTCTACCCAAAGAAATCTACACATTTAATGCAATTCCTAGCCAAGAATCACCAGCATTTCTCACAGAGATAGAACAAACAATCTTAAAATTGGTATGACACTACAAAAGACCTCTAATAGCCAAAGCAATCTTGATAAAGTAAAGCAAAGGTGGAGGCATCACCATTCCGGACTTCAAGTTCTATTACAAAGCTGTAGTGATCAAAGCAGTATGACACAAAACAGGCACAAAAACAGACACGCAGATCAGTGGAATACAATAGAAACCCCACAAATGAACCCATGACTGTATTGTCAACTAATCTTTGACAATTGCAGAAAAGAATACCCAATGGAAAAAAAGACAATCTCTTCAACAAATGGTGTTGGGGAAACTGGACAGCAACATGCAAAAGAGTGAATATGGATCACTTTCTTATACCATATACAAAAATAAATTCAATATGGATGTGAGACCAGAAACCATCAAAATTCTAGGGACCATAGGCAGTAACATCTTTGACATCTGCCATAGCAACTTCTTACTAGATATGTCTGTGTCCTGAGGCAAGTGAAAGAAAAGCAAAAATGAACTATTGGGACTACATCAAGATATAATGTTTCTGCACAGCAAAGGACACAATTAACAAAACTAAAAGTCAACATTATGAATGGGAGAAGATATTAGCAAATGACATATCTGATAAAGGATAAGTATCCAAAATCAATAAAAAAACTGATACAACTCAACACCCAAAACCAAATAATACAGTAAAGAAATTGGCTGAACACATGAATGCTTTTGCAAAGAAGACATACAGATGGCTAACAGACACAAGAAAAGATGTTCAGCATCACCTAACATCAGGGAAATATAAATCAAAACTACAATGAGATATCATTTCACTCCAGCAAGAATAGCTTAAATTAACAACACAAGAGGCAACAGGTGTTGGTGAGGATGCGGAGAAAGGAGAACTCTCTTACAATGTTGCTGGTCATGGAAACTGGTACAGCCACTGGGGAAAACAGTATGGAGGTTCTTCAAAAAGTTCAAAATAGAAATATCCTACGATACAGCAATTGCACTACTCGTTATGCAAAGGAAACACAAATACCGATTCAAAGGGATACATCTCCCCCATATGTATAGCAGCATTATGCATAATAGCCAAATTATAAAAGGAGCCCAAATATCCATCATCTGAATGTATAAAGAAGTATATTATTCAGTCATAAAAAATAATATTACTCAGTAATTAAAAAATGAATTCTTGCTATTGGTAATGATGTGTATAGAACTATACTGTATTATACTAACCAAAATAAGGCAGTCAGAGAAAAACAAATACCATATGACTTCAATCATAGGTAGAATTTAAGAAACAAAACAGGTGAACATAAGGGAAAGAAGAAAAAAGGGCAAACCAGAAAACAGACTCTTAACTATAGAGAACAAAGTTAGGGTTACTTGAAGGGAGGTGGGCAAAGGGATAGGTTAAATGTGTGATGGGTATTAAGGATGGCACTTGATGTGATGAGCACTGAGTGCTGTATGTAACTGATGAATCACTAAATTCTGCACTTGAAACTAATATTACACTGTATTTTAACTAACTGGGACTTAAATAAAACTTAAAAAAATGCTACTAAAGTGAAGCACTTAGCATCAGTGGATAAATTTCTACAAACATACAGTCTTCTAAAACTGAATCAGGAAGGAATAGAAAATCCCAACAGAACAACTACTAGAACAAAATTCAATGGGTAATTACAATTTTCCAAGAACAAAATGTTCAGGGCCAGAAGGAATCACAGGTGAAATCTATCAAACATTTAAAGAAGAATTAATACCTATTATCTTTAAACTATTCCAAAAATGTTAAAGAGGAATGAAAGGTTTCAAATACCTTTACAGGTGTAGAATTACCCTGATTCCACAACAAAACAAGGACACAATGAAAAAGAAAATTACGGGCTGTTCCTGATCAACAAGTATACAGAAATCTTCAACAAAACATTAACAAATTGCATGCCATACTTAAGCAATAAACAGCATTGAAGTGGATTATTCACCATGATCAAGTTTGATTCATTTATTCTGGGATGCAAGAGTTGAACAACCAGATATCAAAAACTTGATACACCACATTAACAAGAGAAATAATAAAAATTATATAATCATTTCAATACATGAAGATAAATTATTTAACAAAATTAAACACCCATTTATGATAAAAATCCTCAGTATACTCTGTTTAAGGTAACATACCTCTGTATAATGAAGGAAATATACGAAAAACTTACAGCTAGCATCGTACTCAATGGTGAAAAACAGAGAACACTTACTCTAAGATTAAAACCAAAACAACGATGCCCACCTCTCCCACTTTTCAACACAGTAATGGAAGTACCAGTCATACCAATAAAACAAGAAAAGAAATAGAGAGTATCCATATTGGCAAGAAGTATAATTGCCACTGTTTTCAGATAACATGATAATATATGCAAAGAACTCTAAAATGTACTCAAAAACACTACTAGAAATAATAAATGAATCAACAAGTTTGTAGCATATGAAATTAATATACACATTCTATTGCATATCTATACACTAATCACAAATTATCAGAAAATTAAGACAGCAATTCTATTTTTAATTGCCCCTCAAAGAATAAAATACCTAGGAATGAACTTAAGCAAGGAAGTAAAAGACATATACTCTGAAAAGCATAAAAGATTTATGAAAAAAATGGAACACAACAAATACAAACTTATTCCACCCTCATTGATTAGAAAAATTAATATTGTCAAAATGTTCATACTACTCAAAGAAATCTACAGATTCAGTGTAATCCTTATTGATATACCAATAATGTTTATCACAGAACAAGAAGAAATATCCCTAAAATATTTATGGAACCATGAAAGACCCTGAATAGCCAATGCAAACTTGAGAAAGAAGAACGAAGATGGGGGTATCACAATTTCAGGTATCAATATATAATATAAGCTATAATGATTAAACAGTATAATATGGGCATAACAGAATACAGATCCTCAAAATAAATCCACACTTAGTCCACTAATTTATGAGAAAAATACAGGAATGTAAAGAGGAGTAGATAGCCTCCTACATAAATGGTACTGGCAAACCCGGACACCTACATGCAAAAGAATGAAGTTGGAATACTTTCTTTTTTAATTTATTTAAGTTTATTTATTTTGAGAGAGACAGAGAAAGCGAGTGGGGGAGGGGCAGAGAGAGAGGGAGGTAACGAATCTCAAGCAGGCTCCACAATCAGCGTGGAGCCTAATGTGGCAATTGATCTCGTGAAGTGTGAGATCATGACCTGAGCCAAAACCAAGAGTCGGATGCTTAAATGAATGAGTCACCCAGGCACCCTACGTTGAAACACTTTCTTTCAAAATACACAAAAGTAAACTCAAAATGGATGAGCGTCCTAAATGTGAAACATAAAACCATGAAACTTCAAGAAGAAACATAGGCTGTAATCACCTTGACATTGCCCTCAGCAATATTCTTCTATGTTTGTCTCTTCAGGCATCAAAATCAAAAGCAAATATAAACTGTTAGGACTACATCAAAATAAAAATCTTTGGCACAGATAAGTAAACCATCAACAAATCTAAAAGGTAAACTACTTAATTGGAAAATATATCTGAAAATGATATATCTGATAAGGGGTTAATATCCAAATTATATAAAAAATTATACCTCTCAGTTTGTTCTCAGTTTTTAAGAACAAAATGAGTGGTATAGATGGGTATTGAGGAGGGCAACTATTGAGATGAGCACTAGGTGTTGTATGGAAACCAATTAGACAATAAATTTCATATTAACAACTTAAAAAAAGAAATGCATTTTATACAAGGACCCAAGGAAAAAAAATATACCACTCAACACCAAAAAAAAATTATCTGATTAAAAAAAATGGGCAGAGGACCTGAACACATATTTTTTCCAAATACCTACAGAGACTCAACAGACACATGAAAAGATGTTCAACATCATTAATCATCACGGAATATAAATCAAAACCAAAATGGACTATCACCTTACATCTGTTAGAATGGCTACAATCAAAAAGACCAGAAATAACAAGTGTTGGGGAGGTTGTGGAAAAAAAAGGAACCCTGCTACACTATTGGTAGGAGTGTAAATTGATGCACCCACTGTGGAAAAAAACACTCTGGAGGTTCCTGAATTCAAAAACTTTTAAATGCAGAAGATATGACCCAGTAATTCCACTATTTCTTATGTACTCAAAGAAAACAGAAAATTGTAATTTAAAAAGATACATGTTATTTGGAGCATTATATGCAGTAGTCAGAATTTGGAGCAAACCCAAGTGTCCAATAATAGATGAATGGGTAGAGAGGTGGTGGTACACACACACACACACACACACACACACACACACACACGAATAGCAGTCATAAAAAGGGAAGAGATTCTACCATTTGTGACAACATGGATAGGCTTACAAGATATTATAGTGAGTGAGATGCACCAAAGATAAATACCATTTTGTTTCACTATATGTGCAATCTTAAAAAAATACAAATAAAAACCACAAATAGACCCATAAATACATAGAACAAACTGATGGTTACTAGAGGATAGGAGGGGGAGTGGGTGGGAAAAACGTGTCAAGGGGATTGGAAAGTATAGGCATTTAGTTATGTAATGAATAAATCATGGGAATGAAAGGTAGAATATAGGGTATAGAGTAAATCATATTTTTACAGTGTTGTATGGTAACATACAGTAGCTACACTTGTGTTGAGTATACCATAACAAAATTGCCCCATTAGTATTGTATATCTGAAGCTGATGTAACATTGTATGTCAAACATACTTCAACAAAAATATATTTATCTTTCTCTGACTCATTTCAATTAACATTATATGATCTAGATTCATTCATGTTGTTGAAAATGGGAAGAAATCATTCTTTTTTATGGCTGAGTAATATTACATTCTATGTACATACACTACATCTTCTTTATCCATTAATCTGTTGATGGACACTTGGGTTGCATACATATCTTTGCTATTATAAATAATGGTGCAATGAACATAGGAATACATATATCTTTTTGAATTATGTTTTTGATTTCCCACCAACAGTGCGTGAGGATTACTTTATCTCCATATTCATATCAACACTTGCTGTTTCTTGTCTTTTTATTTCATACATTGTGACAGGTGTGAGGTCATATCTCACTGTGGTTTTTATTTGAACTTTACTGATGGTTAGTGTTGAGCATCTTTTCATATGAAGGGATTACAAGTACACTTATCATCAATGAGGGCAAGATGGCAGTGGAGTAGAGGACCATTGGCTGGCCCCATCCTATAAATACAACAAGATATCTATTAAATTATCCTAAATATCCCAGAAATTGACCTGAATACAAGCAGAATAAACGTCACATGTAAAGGTAGAGGAGAGGAGAGGAGCCAAGATGGCAGAACAGCATGGAAGTTTTTCTTGTGTCTCGCATCCATGAAATACAGCCAGATCACCACTAAACCATCCTGCACACCTAGAAAACTGATTTGAGGATTAACACAATCTGCACAACCTGAACCACAGAAATAAGCAGGTAGATGGTGCAGAGAGGTGAACTGGTGGAGAGAGAAGCCACAGAGGGCAGGGAGCTGTTTTTGCTTACAAAGAGAGGATGAAGACGGGGGTAGAGTTTGGGAAAAGCACTCCCCCAAAAGAACTGGAGAGAAAGTGGAAAAGTGGAAACAGCCACAGGGACTGAACTAAAAAAGGAGAAAAGAGAAAGGAGAGGGTTTAAATTCCATTAAGACACTATAAACAGGGGGAACGCAGAGTCTGAAACTCTGCAGCTCAATACCTACCAGTGCTCTGGTGGGAAGGGCAAATCCTCAGGAGCAGCGTGGGTTCTGGGAGGTCACAGGTCACACAGGGAGAAGTGATTCCACTGCCAGAAGGACATTTGGTAGAGGCTGTGTAGCCACACAGACCCAGAAGACCTCAGAGAACAACCACATTCACTGATGCTGGAACAAGGTCATTGGGGGTGAAGCCTGGTGCCAGATGTGTGTTGTGATTTTCAATAATCCCTAAAACTCTGCTGCTACACAATCACATGAACTTTTTATGGAGCAGGCTGGCACCCAGCCACAGTCTGTGGGCATCAGCAGCAGCATGGTCCCATGAACATTCCTGGGTGTGGCTGGCACCTGGCCATTGCTCAATGAGACCCAGAGGATCTGAGTGGGTCACAGCCAAAGTCCCTCAGAAGTGAGTGGTCAGGAAATAGCCACATTTGAGATAAAACTCAGGAGGGAGATGCTGCCTGGCAACCTGATGACTTGGTCATGGACAGTGTAAAAGCCAGGAGTGAACCAAAGTGGGAGTCAAAGGACAGGTGCACGATTGCTGGTTGGGGAGAGCAAAGAGTTCCAATAATAGAGACTGGGTAGCTTGATGACACTATTTTCACCCCTCCCGTGGATGCGCATTCACACCTACAAGCACCACAACAATCCACCCCAGTAAGCTAAGCCACACCATCTAGTGGAGAACAGGGCCATTACACTAAGCATTGCCCAACTGGGCCAACCTCGCTCATCAGAAACACCACAAATCTTTCCACCTGCTTAGTTTATGGCATATAAAGTACGTTATAGTTTGACCTCTAGGGGAAACGGATATAATTTCAACCATATTTCAGTCTGTTCACTGGTCCATCTGTTCAATTTTCCTTTTTATTCTTTTTCATTTCTTTTTCCTGAATACAGAAAGATAAAAAATTTATTTTTATTTTCAATTTTATTAAAAATATTTTTTCTTTATTTTTTTTCTACTATATTTTTTACTTTCTGTAAAATTTTTAAATTCTATTTTAATTCATCTTTTCATTTTATTCTATTTCATTGTATGTATTTTCTCAAATTTTCAAACGTTTTCCTTTTTACCCCCTTTTTTTCTAATCTATCAAGCTCCTTTCAATAACCAGACCAAAACACACTTAGAATCTACTATCATTTATTTGATTTTTTATGTGTGTGCTTTTAATTTTTTAATTTTGATTTCTTTTTAGTTTAACAATTCCTTTTTTCTCCTCAAATTGATGAAATGAAGGAATTCACCCCAAAAGAAAGAGCAGAAAGTAACGACAGCCAGGGACTCAATCAACACAGACATAAGCAAGATGCCTGAACCAGCATTTAGAATCATGATAATAAGAGTACTAGCTGGGGTCGAATATAGATTAGAATAACTCCATGCAGATAATAGAAATAAGAACTAGTCAGGATGAAATAAAAAATGCTATACCTGAGCTGCAATCTTGAATGGATGCTACAGTGGCAAAGGACGGTTGAGGCAGAAGAGCAAATCAGTGATATAGAGGACAAACTTATGGAGAATAAAGAAGCAGAAAAAAAGAAGGATACTAAGGCAAAAGAGTGTGATTTAAGAATTAGAGAAAGCAGTGACTGATTAAAAAGGAACAACATCAGAATCATAGGGGTCCAAAAAGATGAACAGAGAAAAGGGGGAAAAAGAGTATGTGAGCAAATCATAGCAGAAAACTTTCCTAACCTGGAAAAAGACACAGACATCGAAATCCAGGAAGCACAGAGGACTCCCATTAGTTTCAACAAAAACCGACCATCAAAAAGGCATATAATAGTCAAATTGACAATACTCAGGAAAGGAAAGAATGATAAAACAGCAAGGGAGACAAAGCCCTTACCTACAAAGGAAGACAGATCAGGTTTGCAGTAGACCTATCCACAGACACTTGGCAGGCCAGAAAGGAGTGGCAGGATATATTTAATGGGCTGAATCAGAAAAATATGCAACCAAGAATTCTTTATCCAGAAAGGCTGTCATTCACAGTAGAAGGAGAGATAAAACGTTTCCCAGACAAAAATTAAAGGAGGTCGTGACCCCTGAGCAAGCCCTTCAAGAAATTTTAAGAAGTACTCTCTGGAAGAGTATGAAGATGGCGGCATAGGAGGGCACTGAGCTCACATCGTTCTGCTGATCACTTAGATTCCACCCACACCCGCCTAAATAACCCAGAAAACTCCCAGAAGACTAGCAGAATGGACTCTCTGGAGCAAAGCATAGACAAGAGACACACAGAAGAAAGTAGGAAGGGCGGACAGGTGGTGCACACTACACGGACTGACAGGAGGAAGCCAAGGAGGTGGAGGGACAGCCTGTCTGGCAAGGCAGAGCCACTGAAGTATGGCTTGCAAAAGCAGAGGGGGTCAGACTGGGTGAGTTCTGACATCCAGCAGGACTTAACATCTGAAATGTTAAAGGTCAACAGTTCTGCACAGAGAGCAGGAGGGTGAGAGGACACCGGGAGGGAGTTATTGAGCCCTGGAAGACAGAGCTCAGGTCCGCTGGGAACAAAGGTGCTGGCCAGTGCCATCTCCCTCTCTCAGCCCCCAGCCATAATCCCAAAGGGAACCAGTTCCCATCACAGAACTTGCTTGCACCATGGAAACACACAATGCTGTGCTTTTGTGGATCCATCTGTCTGACGGGTCGGCCTCCATCCTGGTGTTGTAGGGCCCCTCCATAAGGGACCACCGACTGCAAAGTGAGCTAAGCCTACCCCTCCTGCCCCTGTGCAGCTTGTGGATCCATCCTGGTTAATATGCCAGATCCTATCAAAGCAGCACCACAAGCTTGGCAGTGTGAAAGTAGCCCAGACAGGGGTCACACGACTCCACAGTGAGTCCTGTCCCTGGGAGAGGGGAAGATAAGGTACACACCACTCTGACTGTGGCCCCAGAGGTGGGCTGAGGGCAGACATCAGATCTGACTGGGGCCCCGACCACCAACACAAGTTACTCCAGACAGCACGGGGAAATATTCTGCAGTTCCACGCCACCACAGCGACTACCCAAAATGATGACACAGAAGAAATCTCCTCAAAAGAAACTCCAGGAAGTAGCAACAGCTAATGAATTGGTCAAAAACGATTTAAGCAATATAATTGAACAATAATTTAGAATAATGGTCATAAAATTAATGGCTGGGCTTGAAAAAAGTATAGAGGACAGCAGAGAATCTATTGCTACAGAGATCAAGGGACTAAGAAACAGTCGGGGGGGGGGACATAAAAAATGGTACAAATGAGCTGCAAAATAAAATGGAGGCGACCACAGCTCAGATTGAAGAGGCAGAGGAGAGAATAGGTGAATTAGAAGATAAAATTATGGAAAAAGAGGAAGCTGAGAAAAGGAGAGATAAAACAATCCAGGAGTATGAGGGGACAATTACAGAACTAAGTGGTACAATAAAACATAATAACATACGCATAATTGGGATTCCAGAGAAGGAAGAGAGAGAGAAAGAGGCTGAAGGGGTACTTTAACAAATCATAGCTGAGAACTTCCCTGAACTGTGGAATGAAAAGGCCTTGAAATCCAAGAGGCACAGAGAACTCCCTTCAGACGTAACTTGAATTGTTCTTCTGCACGACATATCATAGTGAAACTGGCAAAATACAAGAATAAAGAGAAAACTCTGAAAGCAGCTACAGGTAAACACGTTCTAAATTATAAATGGAGACCCATAAGACTGGTGGCAGATCTATCTACTGAAACTTGGCAGGCCAGAAAGGAATGGCCGGAAATCTTCAATGTGACAAACAGAAAAAAAAATATGCAGCCAAGAATCCTTTATACAGCAAGTCTGTCTTTCAGAATAGAAAGAGATAAATGTCTTCCCAAACAAGCAAAAACTGAAGGAATTCATCATCACTAAGCCACCCTTATGAGAGATCCTAAGGGGGATTCTGTGAGTGAAATGTTTCAGGACCAAAAAGTACCAGACACATCACTACAAGCATGAAACCTACAGACATCACAAAGACTCGAAAAACATATCTTTATATAATAACACTGAATGTAAATGGACTGAATGAAGCAAACAAAGACACAGGGTAACAGAACAGATAAAGAAAAAAAACAAGACCCATCTATTTGCTGTCTACAAGAGATTCATGTTAGACCTGAGGACACCTTCAGATTGAACTTAAAGGGATGGAGAACTATCTATTATGCTACTGGAAGTAAAAAGAAACCTGGAGTAGCCATACTTATATCAGACAAACTAGACTTTAAATTAAAGGATGTGACAAGAGATGAAGACGGGCATTATATAATCATTACAGGGTCTATCCATAGAGAATTATTAACAATTATACATGTCCATGCACCGAATATGGGACCACGAATATATAAAAGAATTAATCACAAACATAACCAAACTATTGATAAGAATGTGGTCATTGCAGGGTACTTTAATACTCCACTTACAACAATGGATAGATCATCTAGACACAGGATCAATAAAGAAACAAGGGCCCTGAATGATACATTGGATCAGATGGACTTGACAGATAGATTTAGAACTCTGCATCCCAAAGCAACAGAGTATACTTTCTTCTCGAGTGCACGTGGAACATTCTCCAAGATAGATCACATACTGGGTCACAAAACAGCTCTTCATAAGTATACAAGAATTGAAATCATACCATGCATACTTTGAGACCACAATGCTATGAAGCTTGAAATCAACCACAGGAAAAAGTCTGGAAAACCTCCAAAAGCATGGAGGTTAAGGAATACCCTACTAAAGAATCAATGGATCAACCAGGCAATTGGAGAAGAAATTAAGAAATATATAGAAACAAATGAAAATGAAAAGACAACAATCTGAATGCTTTGTGGTGCAGCGAAGGCAGTCCTGAGAGGAAAATGCATTGCAATCCAGTACTATCTCAAGAAACAAGAAAAATCCCAAATACAAAATCTAACAGCACACCTAAAGGAAATAGAAGCAGAACAGCAAAGACATATCAAATCTAGCAGAAGAGAAATAATAAAGATCAGAGCAGAAATAAACAATATAGAATCTAACAAAACTGTAGAGCAGATCAATGAAACCAAAAGTTGGTCTTTTGAAAAAATAAACAAAATTGACAGACCTCTAGCCAGGCTTCTCAAAAGAAAAGGGAGATGACCCAAATAGATAAAATCATGAATGAAAATGGAATGATTACAACCAATCCCTCAGAGATACAAACAATTATCAGGGAATACTATGAAAAATTATATGCCAACAAATTGGACAACCTGGAAGAAATGGACAAATTCCTAAACACCCACACTCTTCCAAAACTCAATCAGGAGGAAATAGAAAGCTTGAACAGACCCAGAACCAGCGAAGAAATTGAATTGGTTATCAAAAATCTCCCAACAAATAAGAGTCCAGGACCAAATGGCTTCCCAGGGGAGTTCTACCAGACATTTAAAGCAGAGATAATACCTATCCTTCTCAAGCTATTCCAAGAAATAGAAAGGGAAGGAAAACTTCCAGACTCATTCTATGAAGCCAGTATTACTTTGATTCCTAAACCAGACAGATACCCAGTAAGAAAAGAGAACTACAGGCCAATATCCCTGATGAATATGGATGCAAAAATTCTCAATAAGATACTAGCAAATCGAATTCAACGGCATATAAAAAGAATTATTCACCATGATCAAGTGGGATTCATTCCTGGGATGCAGGGCTGGTTCAACATTCACAAATCAATCAACGTGATACATCACATTAATTAAAAAAAAAAGGGAAGAACCATATGATCCCGTCAATCGATGCAGAAAAGGCCTTTGACAAAATCCAGCACCCTTTCTTAATAAAAACCCTTGAGAAAGTCGGGATAGAAGGAACATACTTACACATCATAAAAGCCATTTATGAAAAGCCCACAGCTAACATCATCCTCAATGGGGAAAAACTGAGAGCTTTTTCCCTGAGATCAGGAACACGACAGGGATGCCCACTCTCACTGCTGTTGTTTAACATAGTGCTGGAAGTTCTAGCATCAGCAATCAGACAACAAAAGGAAATCAAAGGCATCAAAATTGGCAAAAATGAAGTCAAGCTTTCGCTTTTTGCAGATGACATGATATTATACATGGAAAATCCTATAGACTCCACCAAAAGTCTGCTAGAACTGATACATGAATTCAGCAAAGTTGCAGGATACAAAATCAATGTACAGAAATCAGTTGCATTCTTATACACGAACAATGAAGCAACAGAAAGACAAATAAAGAAACTGATCCCTTTTCTTCTTTCTTAATACTCAAAGTGTCCCCTCTAATATTTCTTGTAAGACTGGTTTAAATCTCATGAACCACTTTAGTTTTTGTTTGTCTGGGAAACTCTTTGTCTCTCCTTCTATTCTGAAGTATAGCTTCCTGGAGAAAGTATTCTTGGCTGCATATTTTTTCCATTCAGCTCGTGGAATATATCATCTCACTCCCTTTGGTCTTGCCACATTTCTCTGAAGAGATCTGCTGATAACATTATTTGTGTTCCCTTTTAAGTTAAGGATTTGTTCTGTATTGCTACTTTTAATATTCTTTTCTTAACTACTGTATTTTCCCAGTTTATTTTATTTTATTTTTTTCTAAATTTTTTTTAACGTTTATTTATTTTTGGGACAGAGAGAGACAGAGCATGAACTGGGGAGGGGCAGAGAGAGAGGGAGACACAGAATCGGAAGCAGGCTCCAAACTCTGAGCCATCAGCCCAGAGCCTGATGCAGGGCTCGAACTCATGGACCGTGAGATCGTGACCTGAGCTGAAGTCGGACGCTTAACCGACTGAGCCACCCAGGCGCCCCAGGCAGGCATCCCAGTTTAATTACAATATGTCCTGGTGTTGCCCTGCTTTTGTTGATTTTTATATGAATATAATTTACTGTCAAATTGGCTTACATAAAACTCCAAATTCTCATCCCAACAAGTGCCCTGCTTAATGCCCATCACCCATTTTCCCTCTCCCTTACCCCCCATCCACGCTTAGTTTGTTCTCTGCTTTGAAGAGTCTCTTGTGGTTTGTCTCCCTTCTTTTGTGTTTGTAACTAATTTCCCCTTCCCTTCTTCCATGGTCTTCTGTTCAGTTTCTCAAGGTCCACACATGAAGGAAGACATATGATATCTGTCCTTCTCTGACTGACTTATTTCAGCACAATACCTTCCAGTTCCATCCATGTTGCTGCAAATGGCATGAGTTCATTCTTTCTCATCGCCAAGTAGTATTCCATTGACTATATAAACCCACATCTTCTTTATCCATTCATCAGTTGATGGACATTTAGGCTCTCTCCATAATTTGGCTCGTATTGAAAGTGCTGCTATAAACATTGTAGTACATGTGCCCCTATGCATCAGCATTCCTGCATCCCCTGGGTAAATTCCTAGTAGTGCTATTGATGGATCATAGAGAATAGCTCTATTTTTAATTTTTTAAGGAACCTCCACATTGTTTTCCAGAGCGGATACACCAGTTTGCATTCCCACCAACAGTGCAAGAGGGTTCCCGTTTCTCCACATCCTCGCCAACGTCTGTTGTTTCCTGAATTGTTCATTTTAGCCTCTCTGACTGGTGTGAGGTGGTAACTCAGTGTAGCTTTAATTTGTATTTTCCTGATGAGGAGTGACATTGAGCATCTTTTCACGTGTCTGTTGGCCATCTGGATGTCTTCTTTACAAAAGTGTCTATTCATGTCTTCTGCCCATTTCTTCACAAGATTATTTGTTTTTCAGGTGTGGAATTTGGTGAGTTCTTTATAGATTTTGGAACCTAGCCCTTTATCCAATATGTCATTTGCAAATATCTTTTCCAATTCCATTGGTTGCCTTTTAGTTTTGTTGATTTTGTCCTTTGTATTGCAGAAAGTTTTTATCTTGATGAGGTCCCAATAGTTCATTTTTGCTTTTAATTCCCTTGCCTTTGGAGATGGGTCGAAACTATATGTGTTGATTATTCCAGAGAGAGAGAGAGAGAGAGAGAGAGAGAGAGAGAGAAAAGAAGGAGGTGTAGAACATGTATCAAGAAAATATATTAAAAATGTCTGTTTCAACAAAACAATAACCAGAGTAACCAGCCTAGAGGAGGAAAGAGAAAATGAGAAATGGAAGAGAGGATATCTCTATAACAAGAATTGTCCTAGAATTAATCCAGGCAATGCAGCAGTGCTGATCTGGAGGAGGGGTCCGTCTGGTTCCACAGTGTCTATCCCTCTCTACTAGATATGCAGTCACCAGGACAGAGGGGTTTGGTTTGGTGTAGGCCGGTCCTGCCTCCACTGTAGGCCCTGCAGAACAATCCCTGAGGCCCTGCCTTTGTGGTGGTGGGGAGAAAATGGCAACCCTGTAGTCTCTTCTCCATGAACCAGTGTCCCAAATCACTCCTTTGGAGCCATGATCACTGTGCTGCAGGCTCAGAGGAGACTCCTCTGCCCCCACGCTTGGCTGGGATTTAAACTTCCACTCTGTGCACCCAGGTACTGGGGAAGTGCCTCTCCATGCCGCCTGATATGTAGTCCCAGCTGTTTTTGTCCTGTGCGCAGCACTTCAGGGGAGGAAACCAGTTTTTCCTGCTGTGGACTGTACCCATGACCTACCACAGAACCTGGAGGTGGCTCCCCTCCCTACCAGGTCTGCGAACAGGGCAGTCAGCCCCATTCTGAAGAAAGCCCTGCAGTTAGAGATGGGATCTCTCTCCATCCCAGTCCAAAGTTGTTGTTTTTTTCTTTTCCAGATACAGTCCTACGCTTCCCCAGCTGCTCTTTCTCTTCCCTTTGTCTTTCAGCAGAAGAAGATCCCTCCCCTCCATGCCTACACTGCCCGTTTTACCTCCCCCAGTTTGCAATCACCCACCTATGGCCTGTCAGGTTGTCCTGATTTCTCCCTGGTAGACTCAGTCTCTTTTTGTCCCAGACTCTTGGGGGTCAAATCTTTGGGTTCAGCCCTTCTTTATTTGAAAGATGTGGGAAGTACGGATCCCCCTACTTCTCTGCTATGTTGGCCCCTCACAAAAGCTCCTGTCTCACTTTTAGGTCTTTCATTCATTTTGAGTTTATTTTTGTGTATTGTGTAAGAAAGTGGTCCAATTTCATGTTGCTGTCCATTCTCGAATCACCATTTGCTAAAGATACTGTCTTTTTTCCATTAGATACCCTTTCTTGTTGTCAAAGATTAGTTGGTCATACATTTGTGGGTCCAATTCTGGGTTCTTTTTTCTACTCCATTGGTCTATGTATATGTTTTTGTGCTAACACTATACTTTCTTGATGATTACAGCTATGTAATACAGCTTGAAGTCCGGGATTGTCATACTCCTGCTTTGGTTTTCTTTTTCAATATTACTTTGGATATTTGGGGTCTTTTGTGGTTCATACAAATTTTAGGATTGTTTGTTCTAACTT
Organism: Panthera tigris; assembly: GCF_018350195.1. Classification (NCBI taxonomy): domain Eukaryota; kingdom Metazoa; phylum Chordata; class Mammalia; order Carnivora; family Felidae; genus Panthera; species Panthera tigris. Next base: position 48,339,679 of record NC_056677.1, read on the forward strand.
TGAGAAGAAAGCCAGTGCAATTTTTATTGGGATTGCATTGAATGTGTAGATTGCTTTGGGTAGTATTCACATTTTAACAATATTTATTCTTCCAATCCATGAGCATGGGATGTTTTTCCCTTTCTGTGTGTCTTCAATTTCCTTCATAAGCTTTCTATACTTTTCAGCATACAAATTTTAAATCTTTGGTTAGGTTTATTCCTAGGTATTTCATGGTTCTTGATGCATTTGTAAATGGCATTGATTTCTTGATTTTTATTTCTGTTGCTTCATTATTGGTGTATAGAAATGCAACTGATTTCTGTACATTGATTTTGTATCCTGCAACTCTGTTGAATACATGTATCAGTTGTAGCAGCTTTTTGGTGGAATCTTTCAGGTTTTCTATATAGAGGATCATGTCATCTGCAAAAAGTGAATGTTTGACTTCTTTCCCAACTAGGATCCTTCTTATTTCATTTTGTTCTCTGATTACTGATGCTAATAATTCCAAAATTATGTTAAACGACAGTGGTGAGAGTGGACATCCCTGTAGTGTTCCTGACCAGAAGGGGAAAGCTGTCAGTTTTTCCCCACTGGGGATGATACTAGCTGTGGGTTTTTCATATATGGCTTTTATGATGTTTAAATTCTTTCCTTCTATCCTAACTTTCTTGAGGGTTTTTATTAAGAATTGATGCTGTATTTTGTCAAATTCTTTTTCTACATCTATCAACAGGATCGTATGGTTCTTATCCATTCTTTTATTAATGTGATGTATCACACTGATTGATTTGTGAATATTGAACCAGCCCTGCAGCCCGGGAATGAATCCCACGTGATCATGGTGAATAATTGTTTTTATATGCTGTTGAATTCGATTTGCTGGTATCTTGTTGAGAATCCTGCATCCATGTTCACTGGGGATTTTGGCCTGTAATTATCCATTTTCGTGGGGTCACTGTCTGGTTTTAGAATGAAGGTAAGGCTGGATTCATAGAATGAGTCTGGAAGCTTTCCTTCCGTTTCTATTTTTTGGAACAGCTTGAGAAGGATAGGTAATAACTCTGCTTTAAACATCTGGTAGAATTCCCCTAGGAAGCCATCTGGCTCAGGACTCTTATTTGTTAGGAGATTTTTGATAATTGATTCAATTGCTTCACTTGTCATGAGTCTGTTCGAATTTTCTAGTTTTTCCCATTTGAGTTTTGGTAGTGTTTGGATATCTAGCAATTTGTCTATCTTTCAGGTTGTCCTGTCTGATTGCATATAATTTTTCATAGTATTCCCTGATAATTTTTTGTATTTCTGAGGGTTTTTTTTTGTGATATGTCCAATTTCTTTCAAGATTTTATCCATTTGGGTCCTCTCTCTTTTCTTTTTGAGAAATCTGGCTAGGGATTTATCTTTTTTTTCTTCAAAAAATAGCTTTTAGCTACATTGATCTGTTCTATGTGGGTTTTTTGGGGATTCTATATTGTTTATTTCTGCTCTAATCTTTATTATTTCTCTTCTTCTGCTGGCTTTGGGGCTTCTTTGCTGTTGTGCTTCTAGTTACTTTAAGTGTGCTGTTAGATTTTGTACTTGGGATTTTTCTTGTTTCTTGAGATAGGTCTGGATTGCAATGTATTTTCATCTTAGGACTGCCCTTGCTGCATCCCAAAGCGTTTGGACTGTCGTGTTTTCATTTTCATTTGCTTCCACATATTTTTTAATTTCTTCTTTAATTGCCTGTTGACCCATTCATTCTTCAGTAGGTTGTTCTTTAACCTCCATGCATTTGGAGGCTTTCCAAACGTTTTCTTGTGGTTGATTTCAAGTTTCATAGCATTGTGATCTGAAAGTGTGCAAGGCATGATCTTAATTCTTTTGTATTTTTTGAGGGCTGTTTTGTGACCCAGTGTGTGATCTATCTTGGAGAATTTTCCATGTGCACTCGAGAAGAATGTGTATTCTGATACTTTTGGATGAAAATTTCAGAATATATCTGTCAAGTAAATCTGGTCCAATGTATCATTCAAGGCCATTGTTACTTTATTTTCTGACTAGATCATCTATCCATTGCTGTAAGTTCAATATTAAAGTCCCCTGCAATTACCGTATTTTTATCAATAATATTGCTTATATTTCTGATTAATTGATTTATATATTTTGGTTCTCCCAAATTGGTGTATAAACATTTATAGTTTTTAGCTCTTCTTGATGGATATAGCCCATAATTATGATATAATGTCCTTCTTCATCTCTTGTTACAACCTTTAGTTTAAAATCTACTTTGTCTGATATAAGTATGGCTACTCCAGCTTCCTTTTGACTTCCAGTAGCATGAGAGATGGTTCTCCATTCCCTCACTTTCAATCTGAAGGTGTCCTCAGATCAAAAATGGGTCTTTTGTAAACAGCAAATAGATGGATAGTGTTTTCGTTATCCATTCTGATACTCTGTGTCTTTTGATTGGAGTGTTTAGTTCATTTAGATTCCAAGTTATTATTGAAAGATATGGATTTATTGTCTTTGTGTTACTTTTAGGTTTCATGCTTGGTGATATCTCTGGAACTTTGTAGTCTTTGCAGTATTCCACTCACAGATGCCCCCTTAGGATCTCTTGTAGTGGTGGTTTAGTGGTCATGAACTCCTTCAGTTTTTTGTTTTTGGTTTGTTTTTATTTTGTTTTTGTTTTTTGGTCTGGGAAAGCCTTTGTCTCTCCTTCTATTCTGAAGAAAAGCCTTGCTGGATAAAGGGTTTTTGGTTGCATATTTTTTTCTATTCAGCACATTAAATATTTCCTGCAGCTGTCTTCTGGACTGCCAAGTTTCAATGGACAGGACTGCTACTACCATTATGTGTCTACCTTTGTTGGTTAAGGCCCATTTGTCCCTAGCTGCTTTCAGAATTCTCTCTTTATCTTTGTATTTTGCCAGTTTCACTATAATATGTCCTAGAGAAAACCAGTCCCTATTACATCTGAAAAGAGTTATCTGTGCCTCCTGGATTTGGATTTCTGCTTCCTTCCCCAGATGGGGAAGTTCTCTGCTATAATTTGTTTAAGTAAGCCTTCTGCCCCTTTCTGTCTCTTCTTCTTCTTATGGAACTCCTATAATATGGATATTACTATGTTACATTGAATCAGTTAGTTCTATAATTCTCCCCTTGTGGTCTAGTATTTTTTTGTCTCTCTTTTTCTCAGGTTCATCATTTTCCATAATTTTATCTTCTATTTCACTTATTCTCCCATCTGCCTCTTCCATCCTCACTGTCACCCCATCTAGTTCATTTTTCACCTCATTTACAGCATTTTTAAAGTCATCATGACTATTTTTTAGTCCTTTGATCTCTGCAGCAATACATTCTCTGCTGTCTTCTATGCTTTTTTCAAGCACAGTGACTAATCTTATGACTATTATTCTAAATTATTGTTGAGTTTTATTTTTTATATCTGTTTTGAGCAGTTTTTTAACTCTCATTGTTTCATGGAATTTCTTTTGAGGAAAATTCTTCTGTTTCATTATTTTGGCTAGTTTCCGGTTCCTTATATGTTTTAAAAGCTTGTTATGTGTCTTGCACTTGCAAGCACTACTATTAAAGAGTGATCTACACTGTTCAGGACCTTGCCCTTTGGGAGGTATCTTTGGAGTCTGTTACGTGCTCTCTTGTCATCACTCTGGTTTCTGTATCTCCCTAGTCGTCATGGTGGTTTGGACCCTCCAAGTGTGCTTTGATTTGTTCATTGAAGTAAACCTGAAAAAAAATTAAAAATGAGGGGTGGTGTTGGTTGAAGAAGCCTATTCCATGCAAAGAGAGAAATTACAGGGGTGGGGAAAAATATAGAAAATAAAATTGACTAAGCAGAGAAATTATATGGCTTAATCCTGGGAGAGAGGAATATAAAGAAGAAGGAGATACAGAACATATGTAAAGAGAATAGACTATGTCTGCTTAAACAAACCAACAACCAGAATAACTAGACTAGAGAGTGAAGAAAGTGAGACTGAGAAGTTCCACCTGACCACAGGGGTGTGGGGTTTGGTGTAAGTTAAGCAGCCAGTGTCAATGCTTCCCTGCTTCCTGTAGTTGACTCTGTGTTTGTGCTGAGAGGTGGGACCATGAAATGTTGTCAGCTAGATCCTTTGTTATTGGAAAGTTGACTCTTATCATGGTTGCCTATCGAGGACCCACTCTAATAATCTCCCCACTATGTGACACAGCCACTCCCAGATTTCTGGTTTCATGGTGTCTTCCCCTGCATTGTTTGCCTGCCTTCTATCCAGGAACAGAGCAATTTTCTCTGTGCTCTACCACATCCAAGCCTGTTGACCTCTAAAACTCCACGCTTTAAGCCTTATTGTTGGCAAAAACTCATAAAATTTAGTCCCTCTATTTTTGCAAGCCAGTGGCTTTGGGGAAATGTTATGCTTGTGTGTCCCCCTATGTGTTTCTCTTCTTCACCCTTCTCTGCCACCAAAGCTCCCTCCCCTCTGCAGCACAAGGCATCCATTTCCCCTAAACCCAGTTTCCAATTTTCCTACCTTCTTCGAGGTGGCCTCTTCTCTACTTTAATAATGTAGTTTATTCTTTCATTCTTCAGGTCTATTTCTGGGGTATTTAGGATGATTTGATAGTAATCTAGTTGAGTTCATGAGACAAGTGGGCCTAGAGTCCTCCTACTCTGCTGACATCTTCCTCTCCCTTGTTTAGATTTATTTTAACTGATGATTATAAAACTGGACAAAGTTGAGTTCACCATGTTATAATTTATGTTACTAGGTTTATTCCTTGCAATATCTAGAGTATAGATAGATTTATTTGCAAAATTAGGCAGGACATTAGCACAGTAGCACCTTTCAAAATGATATATCACAAATGAAACCCTCAGAACAAGATCATCTTGAGTTTTGTTTTGTTTAACTTTGTTATACTTCCTGAAAATCTGTCATAACAATAATTTTTCGTTGTGGGTACTTGAAAGTTAATGTGCTTTTTAGTCTTCTGAAATTACCTACAAATATTTGTGTGTGTTTGTTCATATAAGAATATGTGCATTTTATAGAGAGATTTTTCACACCTCTCATCAGATTCACTTGGGATCCATGACCCATAAATGATTAAGATCAATTGTGCAGAATACTTATATTTCTGATTACTGCAACTGCTGAGGTTAAGCAACCATGAAAGTTAAAAAAAAAAAAAAAACCTGAACTCAGAGTTTGATTCTATGCCCAACAATTCCACACATAACTTTATCACTTCCAGTCATATCTAAGGTTATTTCCACCATAATTTTGATTAGTGGCATGGTGGGTTTTTTTTTCCTTATACCTACTGGTATAACAAACATTTTTTAAATTTTTTTAATGTTTATTTACCTTTGAGAGAAAGAGTGAGAGACAAAGGCATGAGCAGGGGAGGGGCAGAGAGAGAGAGGGAGACACAGAATCTGAAGCAGGCTCCAGGCTCCGAGCTGTCAACACAGGGCCAGATGCGGGGCTCAAACTCACAGACTGCAAGATCATGACCTGAGCTGAAGTCGGATGCTCAACAGACTGAGCCACCCAGGCACCCCTGGTATAACAAACATTTTTAGCAAAAGGGAAATCACTTACTGATAACAAGATTTAAAACTAAGAAGCTAAGGACATTATATATTCTACAGTATACTGAACTTGTCATTTAGGAAGGAGCAAGAATGAGGAATATGAAAGAAACATTTTTATAATGATATAATGAAATAGACATGGGCAAATTGGTTAAGGCTTTCCTTCTAGTGTGAGAACATGCAAACCATTGTATTCTTCAAGTGTGCTGCATAAGTTTAGTGGATAGATACATTCCTTTTGGATTTTGGTGAGGGAACAGAAAGATAAGAAGGAAATAAGGATGGAAATATCTCTAGGTTGATAAGCCTGGAACAAAGCCATGCATTTTCCAAATCTGATAAAAAGGCTTTGTTCGGTCACTTAATCGGTGTCCCTCTTTGAGACTTTTTTTTGTCATGGAGGAAGTAAAAAAAAAAAAAAAAAACAGAGGGGAGTTTAAAGCTTAAAAGTGAGAGATTTTTAGTTACATACTGTCATCCTACTCCTCTCTCTCTTAGAAAAATAGCCCTAAGACTAGAGTGACAAAACCCGCTTACAACATCATACCTGCCCTTTTCTATGGTTGCAGCTGTTCTGAGCACCATAACATTCTGGTTACCAAATTAGTAAATATAACATATGCCTAACAGTTTGTATTAGAATTGGCTTTCTCATATGAGATTTTGTTTGCATTTTCCAACTCTGAAGCCTTCAACCTGTTGGCCTCTGTAGCAACCAAGGTTGAGGGCAAATGAAAACTACATGGAAACCATCTGAGGAAATAATATTATACTTAAACTCTATGAATTTTGACCATCTAATGAAGAATTTGTATAATCCAGAACCAGGCTGGAATAAATTTAATTGCCATAGTACACATGTTAGAAGTTATCTAAGCAAATTCATGCTATAAACAATTAAGAGTAGGTATTTAAAAAACAATGGAGAGGACACATTTATCAAGCTTTTAGCAGCCGCCATCTAGAAAAACAATTAGTGCACTGGTTATAAATTCTTATATATCAGATCCCAATGTCTTTATAAGCCAACTCTTTGTTATCCAGTTTGGTTATTGAATTTCCTTCAAAAGATTACATTTCCATCTCTTTAAATATCAGATTTGTCATGAGTTCAAACTGCGTTTTTTTTTTCTCTGTTAAAATTAGGAAATTGCGACTATTTCAAGCAATCAAAACGTCTATTTTAGTTTGTTAGAAAAGTCATTGTAAAAGCTTCTTTACCACTTTTCCTGGAACCCATACAACAATTATTATAAGCATACTCCTGAATGACCCCATGCTTTTCATACAGACTAAGAGCATAACTCTGATGGAGTATTGACAAAGATAAAGTAATGGCTGAAATCTCTTTCAAAAACTTCAGTGCCTCTACTCATTATAATTATCCTTGGTCTTTAGTGGCCAGGTGTTCAGGCCTTGAAAAGAGGCTTAGACAGGGATGTCATAAAGCATACTCAGCAGGGTCTCAGCTTCTAGCAGGGAGCATGTTGCCAGGCTGGCTAATAACTATAATTTAACCCTTGAATCATCCTCCTGATTTGGACATTAAGGAGGATTCAAGATAAAATGTCTTAGGTCCCAAGAAAACTTTGATGTTTCCAATTAAGTTAAATGAAAAAATAGGTCATTAATACCACGGAGTGGCACTGGCACTTCTAGTCTAACAACCACGTGCATAACATTAAATCCTTTGTTCTGACAAATCAAAGCCATTCCTTAGATTATTCTACATTTTCCCAGGATTGATTTTTCTCTCTTATTGCTAAATTACCTTAGTTGGGCGCATTTCATATCTTTCCTTTAGTAATACCCCTAAATTTAAAAAGCTGAACACTCTTGCTTAGTGTCGGGTGTAAGAGAGATCCAAAGCTGTTAAACAGGTTAAACTTGTTTAACTTTTCAGTTCATTGGGACATATGGTGGGTAGCAGGCTATGATGACAATTCAAATGACTATCCCTTTTTTCAGGCAATAAACATACCAAAAGAGAGAAAAAGGTAAAAATTTGTTTGAAAAAGAATGTGAGAAACAAGACACTAAAAAACCTAAAATATTCTGGGGCACCTGAGTGGCTCAGTCCGTTAAGCATCCGACTTCAGCTCAGGTCATGATCTCACAGTTTGTGAGTTCGAGCCCCGCACCACAAAGCCTGGAGCCTGCTTTGTATTCTGTGTCTCCCTCTCTCTCTCTGCCCCTCTCCCACTCATGCTCTGTCTCTCTCTCTCTCTCTCTCTGCTCTCAAAAACAAACACTAAAAAATTAAAAAAAAACTAAAATATTCTATTAATGTACAGAAAGCTTTTGTGTTTGTCATAGTAAGATCCAACCCATTTAAAAGAGACTAAGATACAAAAATTTAAAATACCAAAATAATAGAACAAATAATTTTATGATGATTTTTCTGGGGTGACATTGAGCAATTACTAATAATTTGACAGAGAAAAAGCTAACTATTTGGAAGAAAAAACAACTCTTGAAATATTAAAAAAAATGTTTCTAGGTATTATCATTCAGACATATGACATTATCTATTATTTCCTAACTCCAACTATGTGTGAGGATCTATGTGGTGTATTTTACATCTACTATCTCACATTTCAAAAGCAACTGTGGACTCCTATTATGGCTTTTTTAATAAGTGAGGAAACTATGGGTTATAGAAATCAAGTAATTTTGCCAAAGTCACATTGCTAAAGTAGAAACATATTGAAAATGCCAGTCCACAGGGACAGTTAAGATGGCAGAAGAGTAGGGGGACCCAGAGCTTGTCTCATCCTTCAAACACAGCTAGATAGTTATCAAATCATTCTGAACACCCCAAAAAAATGAATTGGAGGTCTGAAAGAACAAAAACTGCAAGTATAAAAGTAAAAAAGTGGCCAAATTCTGGAAGTTGGGAGGTGCAGAATGTTGACATGAGGAAGAGAAAGCTACAGGTACAGTGGCAAGGAGGGATTCCTGCTTATAAGAGACTACCACAAAATAGTATAAGCAGTGGCATGCAAAACCTGAACTTCTAGAAGTCTGATACAGTGGGCAATGTGCCTGGCTTAAAGGTGAACAGGTGGCCGAATAGGGAGGAATCTCATGAGTGATACCATTGTGTCTGAGAATTCCCTGGATCACAAGAAAGACACTTGGTGCCAACATGCTCTGCTGTTTCCAGGAATAGGAGCAAGTTACTGGGACTGAGGATAGCAAGAAAGGGAGGGTGCCAGCTATCTGCTGTTTTGACATAAACTCTGAACTACTGCACAGTCATGTGACCACTTTCCTTGCAAAGGCCAGCAAAACTGCGGCAAGACCCTCTCCCAGAGAAACAAAGTGTTCTGTACCTGGGAATCTCTAAAGTTTGCTTTTTTGAAATTCAGTAATCCACCTAAAATAAAAAGGCTTAGATGCATGCAGAGTGAACGCAGGACTCTGATGGAAACTGGGACACAAGAAGGGTGATTGAATACTCTTCTATGAGGGTTCCCTGAAGAGTAGCAGGTGTGATTTTTCACCTCAAGTGCTGGAGATTGGGGAGTTGCCATATTCACCCTGCCCTTCAACACTGAAAATCTTCAGGGAGCAAAACGATGCCACCTAGTGGAAACTGGAGATGCTTATGGCAGGCCCCGTACCCCTGCACCATGGAAGTGCATTTCTATTGAAATAAATCATCCTGAGAACCACCATAGTAGTCCCATAAACCAGAAGACCAGCACAACCAACTTGCCTATAACAAATCTACTGATCATAGAGTGATACAAAAGCTTCAGGTCTAGGGGAAATAAGATCTAGCTACCTGTTTAACTTTATTATTTATTTTCTAATAGTTTTCATTTATTATATTTTAATTACTTTTTATTATAATCATTGTTTTTTTATTTTTAGTTATATATGTGTGTATATATATATATATATGTATATATATTGTTTGCTTAATTTAATTTAATTTTTATTTTTGGATCTAAGTTGTTTTATCAAGCAGACCAAAACACACCCATGATCTAGTTTCTTGTTTTTGTTTGTTGTTTTTCCTTTCTTGTTTTCTTTTCTGGAAAAAATAACGAGGCAGGGAAATTCACCCAGAAGAAAAAAACAGGAAGTAGAAACCATGGCAAAGGATGTAATCAATATAGATGTAAGTTACATGTCTCAGCTAGAATTTAAAACAATTATAGGAGGAGCCAACATGGCGGAACAGCATGGAAGTTTTTTGTGTGTCTCGCATCCATGAAATACAGCCAGACCAACACTAAACCATCCTGCACACGTACAAAACTGAGTGGAAGATTAACACAACAATCTGCACAACCTGAATCACAGAATTCAGCAGGTATGTGGCACGGAGTAGTGAACTTGGGGAGTGGGAAGGCGCAGGAAGGGAGTTGCTTTTGTGAGCAGAGAGAGGACGTAGACTGGGGGGGTGGGACAGAATATGGGAAAAGCAGCCCTCCCAAAAAGCAGCTGGAGAGAAAGTGGAAAATTGGAAACAGCTGCAGGGAATAAACTAAAAAGGGAGAAAGGAGAAAGGACAGGGTTTAAATTCCATTAAGACTGTAAACAAGGGGAGCGCAAAGGCTGCAACGCCACAGCTCGATATCTGGAGGTGCTCTGGTGGGAAGAGCGAATCCCCAGGAACAGAGTGGGGTCCAAGAGGATCTCAGGCCACATGGGGAAAAGCGGTTCCACTGCTGGAAGGACATTTGGTAGAGACTGCTGAAGCCACATGGTCCCAGCAGACCCAAGAAAATGGCCACATTCTCTGGTGCTGGAACGTCATTAAGGGTGAAACCTGGTGCCAGATGTGTGTTGTAATTTTCCATAATCCCTGAAATTCTGCTGCTACGCCATCTCGTGAAGTTTTTCTGGTGCAGGCTGGCACCTGGCCATAGTCTTGGAGCACCAGCAACAGCAGGGTCTAACAAGCCTTCCTGGGTACAGCCGGCATTTGGCCATTGTTCATTTGGCCATTGCTTGGTGAGACCATTCCCCAGAGGGGCGGAAAAGGTCAAAGCCTCAGTCCTTCAGAAGTAAGGGGCTGGGAAATACAGCCGCATCTGAGACAAAACTCGGGAGAGAGGTACTGCCTAGGGCCTGGTCACAGAGAGTGAAAAAGTGGGGAGTGGACAAAAGCTGAAGACAGAGGAAGGGTGCACGATTGCTGATCTGGGTGAACAGACTGGGTAGCTGGGTTGGCACCATTTTCACCACTCCCATGCATGCACATACTTACCAAGGAGCGCCACAACACTCCACCTCAGCAGGCTAGCAGGGCCATCCACTGGAGAGTGGAGCCATTACACTGAGCCCCACCCAACTGGGCCAACCTTTGAGAATACAAGTCTCACCACCAGCTTAGTTTATGGACTATAAAGCACTACATAGACTGACTTCTAGGGGAAAACGAAGTAATTTCAGTCCTACTTCAGTCTGTTAGCAGGTCCATCTATTCATTTTTTTTCTTTTCTCTTTCACACTTCTTTTTCTTCAATACAGAAAGAGAAAAATTTATTTTTAATTTCAATTTTTATTAAAAATATTTATCTTTAATTTATATTACTATATTTTTTACTTTTGTGTATTTTTTTCAAATTCTATTTTACTTCCATCATTTTATTTTAGTCTACTTCATTGTATTCACCTTTCAAATTTTCAAACGATTTCTTTTTTCCTTTATCTTTTTTTCTCTTTTTCGTTTCTTTTCTTTTTCTTCAACGCAGAAAAACTTCATTTTTACCTTCAATTTCTATTTAAATATTTTTCTTTAATTTTTTACTATATTTTTAGCTTTTATGCAATTTTTTTCAAATTCTATTTACTTCTATCATTTTATTTTAGTCTCCTACAGTGTATTCCCTTTTTCAAATTTTCAAATGATTTCCTTGTTTCCTTTTTTTTCTTATTTCTTTTTTCTCTTTTTTGTTTTTCTTTTTCTTGAATATATAAAAAGAAAAAAATTCTTTTTTGTTTTTAATTTTTAATAAAATATTTTTATCTAATTTTTCTACTATATTCATTACTTCTGTGTATATTTTTTTCAAATTATATTTTAACTCAACCATCTCATTTGAATCTAATTCAGTGTATTCATTTTTTCCAATTCTCAAATGATTTACTTTTTTTTCTGTCCCCCCTTTTTTTCTCTAATCTGTCAAACCACTTTCAACACCCATAACAAAACACACCTAGGATCTAGCATCATTTATTTGATTTTTGTGTGTGTGTTTTTAATTTTTTATTTTAATATTTTCTAAAATTTAATTTCTTCTTAATTTTAATTTTTCTACCTCATTGATTCCTTTTCTCCCTTCAAAATGACAAAACAAAGAAATTCCCCCCAATATAAAGAGCATGAAGAAATGACAGCCAGGGACTTAACCAACACAGATACGAGCAAGATGTCTGAACAAGAATTTAGAGTCACGATAATAAGAATACTAGATGGAGTCGAAAATAGATTAGAATCCCTTTCTGAAGAGATAAAAGAAGAAAAAAAATAGCCAGCATGAAATCAAAAATGTTATAACTGAGCTGCAATCACAGATGGATGCAGCAGTGGCAAGGATGGACCAGGCAGAACAGAGAATCAGCGATATAGAGGACAAACGTATGGAGAATAATGAAGCAGAAAAAAGAGGGAGATTAAGGCAAAAGAGCATGATTTAAGAATTAGAGAAATCAGTGACATTAAAAAGGAATAACATCAGAGTCATAGGGGTCCCAAAAGAGGAAGAGAGAGAAATAAAGGTAGAAGGGTTACGTGAGCAAATCATAGGGGAAAACTTTCCTAACCTGGGGAAAGACACAGACATCAAAATCCAGGAAGCACAGAGGACCCCCATTAGTTTCAACAAAAACCATCAACAAGGCATATCAGAGTCAAATTCACAAAATACTCAGGCAAGGAGGGAATCATGGAAGCAGCAAGGTAAAAAAAAAGTCTGTAACCTACAAGGGAAGACAGACCAGGTTTGCAGCAGACTTATCCACAGAAACTTGGCAGGCCAGAAGTTTGTGGTGGGATATATTCAGTGTGCTGAATCAGAAAAATATTCAGCCAAGAATTCTTTATCCACCAAGGCTGCAATTCAAAATAGAAGGGGAGATAAAAAGTTTCCCAGACAAACAAAAATTAAAGGAGTTTGTGACCACTAAACCAGCCCTGCAAGAAATTTTAAGGGGGACTCTCTGAGGGGAGAAAAGATGAAAATATATGTATACACACACACACACACACACACATATCAAAAGTAACAAAGATTAGAAAGGACCAGAGAACACCACCAGAAACTCCAACTCTACAAGTATCATAATGGCAATAAATTCATATCTTTCAGTACTCACTCTAAACATCAATGCACTCAATGCTCCAATCAAAATACATAGGGTAACAGAATGGGTAAGAAAACAAGATCCTTCTATATGCTGTTTACATGAGACCCACTTTAGACCTAAAGACACCTTCATATTGAAAATAAGGGGATGGAGAACCATCTATCATGCCAATGGTCACCAAAGGAAGCTGGAGTAGCCATACTTATATCAGACAATCTAGACTTTAAAATAAAGACTGTATCAAGTGATACAGAAGGACATTATATTATAATCCAGGGGTCTATCCACCAAGAATACCTAACAATTGTAAAGATTTATGTGCCAAATGTGGTAGCACCTAAATATATAGATCAATTAATCACAAACATAAACAAACTCATCAATAGTAATACCATAGTAGTAGGAGACTTCAACACCTCACTCACAGCAATGGACAGATCATCTAATCAAAAAATCAACAGGGAAACAATGTTTTTGAAAGACACAGTGGACCAGATGGACTTCACAGATATATTCAGAACATTTCATCCTAAAGCAGCAGAATATACATTCTTCTCCAGTGCACATGGAACGTTCTCCAGAATAGACCATATACTGAGACACAAATCAACCCTAAGTAAGTACAAAAAGAATGAGATCATACCGTGCATATTTTCAGACCACAATGCTATGAAACTTGAAAGCAACTGCAAGAAAATTTTGGAAATGTAACAAATACTTGGAGACAGAAGAACATCCTACTAAAGAATGAATGGGTTAACCAAGCAGTTAAAGAGGAAATTAAAAAATATATGGAAGTCAATGAAAATGATAACACCACAACCCAAAACCTCTGGGATGCAGCAAAGTTGGTCATAAAAGGAAAGTATATAGCAATCCAGGCCTTCCTAAAGGAGGAAGAAAGATCTCAGATACACAACCTAACCTTACGCTTTAAGGAGCTGGAAAAAGAACAACAAATAAAACCCAAAACCAGCAGAAGACAGGAAATAATAAAGATTAGAGCAGAAGTTAATGCTATAGAAACCAAAGAAACAGTAGAACAGATAAATGAAACCAGAAGGTGGTTCTTTGAAAGAATTAACAAAATTGATAAACCACTAGCTGGTTTGATTAAGAAGAAAAAGGAAGGGACCCAAATAAGTAAAATGAAGAATGAAAGAAGAGAGATCACAAGCAACACAGCAGAAAAAAAATAATAAGAGAATATTATGAGCAATTATATGCCAATAAAATGGGTAATCTGGAAGAAACGGACAAATTCCTAGCAACATATACACTACCAAAACCGAAACAGGAAGAAATAGAAAATTTGAACAGACCCATAATCAGTAAAGAAATCGAATTAGTAATAAAAAATTTGCCAAAAAACAAGATTCCAGGGCCATATGGCTTTCCAGGGAAATTCTACCATACATTTAAGGAAGAGTTAACACCTATTCTCTTGAAGTTATTCCAAAAAATAGAAACGGAAGGAAAACTTCCAAACTCTTTCTATGAAGCCATCATTACCTTGATTCCAAAACCAGAGACCACACTAAAAAGGAGAACGATAGACCAATTTCCCTCATGAACATGGATTCAAAAATCCTCAACAAGGTATTATCCAACCAGATCCAACAATACTATAAAAAATATATATATATATTCACCACGACCAAGTGAGATTTATACCCGGGATGCAAGGCTGGTTCAATATCCACAAAACAACTAACGTGATTCAACACATCAATCAAAGAAAGGACAAGAACCATATGATCCTCTCAAGAGACGCAGAGAAAGCATTTGACAAAATACAGCATCCTTTCTTGATAAAAACCTTCAAGAAAGTAAGGGTAGAAGGAACATACCTCGAGATTATAAAAGCCATATATGAATGACCCAATGCTAATATAATCCTCAATGGGGAAAAACTGACAGTTTTCCCCATAAAGTGAGGAACAGGACAAATATGACCACTCTCGCCACTGTTATTCAACATAGTATTGGATGTCTTAGTCTCTGCAGAAAACACAAAGAAATAAAATGAATCCAAATCAACCAAGAGGAGGTCAAACTTTCACTCTTCACAGATGAAATGATACTCTGTATGGAAAAACCAAAAGATTCCACCGAAAAACTGCTAGAACTGATTCATGATTTCAGCAAAGTTGCAGGATATGAAATCAACGCACAGAAATAGGTTGCATTCCTATACACCAACAATCAAGCAACAGGAAGACAAATCAAGGAATTGATCCCATTTACAGTTGCACAAAAAAAAAACATAAAATACCTAGGAATAAATCTAACCAAAGAGGTGAAAAATCTATACGCTGAAAACTATAGAAAGTTTATGAAAGAAATTAAAGAAGACACACAAAAAAATGGAAAAAGATTCCATGCTCCTGGATAGTGTTATGCCCAGAATTTGCGATCCCCAAAGACCACTAGGGAGCCAAATCCAATGCAAAAGCAAAGAGCCTTTATTTGAGCTAGCTCGGGCTCAATCCCCTACCTGCACCCACGCAGCGGTGAGATGCTGGAGAGAGCCAGCAAGTTTCAAAAGCACAAAGGTTTTATAGGGGTCTAGGGGCAGTTGGTGAGGTAATGGCTGTGGCCTTAGCCGATTGGCTGAGGAAGGGTTGTGGCCTCAGCCGATTGGCGGGGGAAGGGTTGGAGTCCCGTTACGCAGGTTGCCAGGCATATTTTGATTGGGAAGTTTGAACGGGTGAGCGGGAGGTTACTCAAGGGGAGGAGGCGTGGTCTGTGGTTTCTGTGGTTTTCCCAGAAAGGGGTCCATGTCAGGGACATAGTCACTCAAGATGGAGGACACAGAACATGATGGAGTCGGCTGGCATAGGACCACTCTTTCAGATAGGAAAAAAAAGTATTGTCAAAATGTCAATACTACCCAAAGCAATCTACATATTCAATGCAATCCTTATCAAAATAACACCATCATTCTTCACAGAGCTAGAACGAATAATCCTAAAATTTGTATGGAACCAGAAAAGACCCCGAATAGCAAAGCAGTCTTGAAAAAGAAAACCAAACCAGGAAGCATCACAATCCCAGACTTCAAGCTATACTAAAAAGCTGTAATCATCAAGACAGTATGGTACTTGCACAAGAACAAACACTCAGATCAATGGAACAGAATAGAGAACCCAGAAATGAACCCACAAACGTAGGGCCAACTAATCTTTGACAAAGCAGGAAAGAATATCCAATGGAATAAAGATAGTCTCTTCAGCAAGTGGTGCTGGGAAAACTGGACAGCGACATGCAGAAGAAAGAACCTGGACCACTTTCTTACACCATACACATAAATAAACTCAAAATAGATGAAAGACCTCAATGTAAGACAAGAAGCCATCAAAATCCTTGAGGAGAAAGCAGGAAAAACCTCTTTGATCTTGGCCACAGCAACTTCTTACTCAACATGTCTCCAGAGGCAAGGGAAACAAAAGCAAAAATGAACTACTGGGACCTCATCAAATAAAAAGCTTCTGCACAGTGAAGGAAACAATCAGCAAAACTAAAAGGCAACCCGCAAAAATGGGAGAAGATATTTGCAAATGACATATCAGATAAAGGGTTAGTGTCCAAAATCTATAAAGAACTGATCAAGCTCAACACCCAAAGAACAAAGAATCCAGTGAAAAAGAGGGCAAAAGACATGAATAGATGCTTCTCCCAAGAAGACATCTAGATGGCCAACCAACACATGAAAAAATGCTCAACATCACATATCATCAGGGAAATACAAATCAAAACCACAATGAGATATCACCTGACACCTGTCAGAATGGCTAACATTAACAACTCAGGCAACAACAGATGTTGCCAAGGATGCAGAGAAAGAGAATCTCTTTTGCCTTGTCAGTGGGAATGCAAGCTGGTACAGCCAATCTGGAAAACAGTATGGAGGTTCCACAAAAAACTAAAAATAGTACTACCTTACAACCCAGCAATTTCACTACTAGGCATTTATCCACAGGATACAAGTGTGCTGTTTCGAAGGGACACATGCACCCCCATGTTTATAGCAGCACTATCAACAATAGTCAAAGTATGGAAAGAACCCAAATGTCCATTGATGGGTGAATGGATAAAGAAGATGTGAGATATATATATATATATATATATATATATATATATATATATATATAATGGAGTACTACTCAGCAATCAAAAAGAATGAAATCTTGCCATTTGCAACTTCTTGGATGGAACTATAGGGTATTATGCTAAGTGAAATTAGCCAGAGAAAGACAAAAATCATATGACTTCACTCATATGAGGACTTTAAGATACAAAATATATGAACATAAGGGAAGGGAAACATAAATAATATAAAAAAACAGGGATGGGGACAAAACAGAAGAGATTCATAAATATGGAAAACAAGCTGAGGGTTACTGGAGGGTTTGTGGGAGGGGAAATGGACTAAATGGGTAAGGAGCCCTAAGCAATCTACTCCTGAAATTGTTGCACTATGCTAACTAATTTGGATGTAAATTGTAAAAATAAAAAATAAATTAAAGAAAAAAGAAACCTTGGAATTCTTAGAAAAAAATTAAAAATTTTTAAAAAAATTTTTGATGAATTTGAAATAAAATAAAATAAAATAAAATAAAATAAAACAACAATTATAGGAATACTAGCTGAGCTTGAAAAAAGTATAGAAAATACCAGAGAATCACTTTCTGCAGAAAAAAAAAAAAGAATTGAAATGTATTCAGACTGTAATTAAAAATGCTATACCTGAGATGCAAAGGATGCCATGACAATGAGGATGGATGAGCAGAGGAGTGAACTAGTGATATAAAAGATAAAGTTATGGAAAATAATAAAGCTGAAAAGAAGGAAACAAAAATTGTGTATCACCGAGGCAGGCTTAGGGAACTCAGCAACTTATTAAAACAGAACATTTGTATCATAGAAATATCAGATGATCAGGAGAGAGACAAAGGGGCAGAAGGTTTATGTGAGCAAATTACATCTAGAAACTTCTCTAATCTAGGGAAAGATATAGACATCAAAATCCAAGACAAAAGCTGACCATTGCCAAAGGTTATCATATTCAAATTCAGAAAATGCTCAGAGAAGGAAAGAATCTGGAAAGCAGTAAGGGAAAAAAACGTTTGTCACCTACAAGAGAAGACTGATAAGGGTGTCAGCAGATCTGTTGACAGCAATTTTTCAAGCCAAAAAAGAGGGGAAAATAATATTCAAAGTGAGAGTGGGGAGAATATGCAGCTAAGAAGTCTTTATCCAGAAAAGTTGTTATTAAAAACAGAAGGAGAGATAAAGAGTTTCCCGGACAAAAACTGAAGGAGATTATGACCACTAAAACAGACCTGCGGGAAATTTTATGGGGGACTCTTTTAGTGGAGAAAAAAAAAAAAAAAGACCAAAAGCAACAAATACTAAAAAGTACCAGAGAACATCACCAGAAACACCAACTCTACAGTTAACACGATGGCATGGACCTCATATTATTTTCAATAATCATTCTGAATGTAAATGGACTAAATGCTCCAATCAAAAGACATAGGTATAATAATGAATAAAAAAAATCCATCTATATGTTGTTTACAAAACACTCATTTTAGACATAAAGACACTTGAAGATTGAAGGTGGTGGGGAACCATGTATCATGCTAATGGATGTCAAAAGAAAGCCAGAGTAGCCATACTTATATCAGGCAAACTAGATTTTATTTTTTTAATATATGAAATTTATTGTCAAATTGGTTTCCATACAACACCCAGTGCTCATCCCAAAATGTGCCCTCCTCAATACCCATCCCCCACCCTCCCCTCCCTCCCACCCCCCATCAACCCTCAGTTTGTTCTCAGTTTTTAAGAGTCTCTTATGCTTCAGACAAACTAGATTTTAAAACAAAGACTGTAACAAGAGATGAAGAAGGGGTCATATAATTAAGAGGTCTATCCATCAAGAAGATCTAACAATTGTAAATATATATGCAGCCAAATTGGGAGAACCAAAATATATCAACCAATTAATCACAAACATAAAATCTCGAAAACAATGCAACAATAGTAAGGGACATTAACACCCACTTACAGAAATGTAATCATCTAAGCAATTCATCCAAACTGAAAGTCAACATGGAAACTATTGCTTGGAATGACATACTGGACTGGATGGTCTTAACATATATATTCAGAAATTTCATCCAAAAGCAGCAGAATAAACATTTTTTTTGAGTACCCATAGGATATTCTCCAGAATAGATCATATACTGGATGACAAATTAGGCCTCAACAAGTACAAAAAGATGGAGATCATACCATGCATATTTTCAGATAACAAAACTATCAAACTTAAAATCAACCACAAGAAAATATTTGGAAAGTCCTGAAACACATGGAGGCTAAATAATATCCCACTAAAGAATGAATAGCTTGGGAGTAAAGTTGGTGGAGAAGTAGGGGGACCCTGGGATTTCCTCGTCCCAGCAACACACCTGTATTGAAGTCAGATCACTTGGAACACCCAGGAAATTGAGTGGCAGTTGCAGAAAGATCTCCATAGTTACAGGGGGACATCTTGACAGGTGCAAAGTGCGTAAAAGTGAATTGGGGGAAATAAACATGGCGGTGCCACAGAGTGGAGGGATCCATTTCTATGTAGAGACAAAAGAAAGAGAAAGACAGAGGTTGAGAAAGTGCAGCATCAAGATAGCACAAGAGGAAAACCTTTCTGAACTGCAGACTGGTTTGAGAAGTACTGAGTTTCCCAGGTACTTTTTTGCAAACAGGGTTTGGAGGTTAAACTCTGTGGTTTTGGAAGTGTGCAACTTTTTCCAGAGTGGGGCTGTAGTACACACTCCTGGGAAGAAATTAGCCGGCCCTGAAGTGTATAAGGTGGTGTAGAGATATCCAGGGCACACTGACAGAGAACATTACCTTCCTGGAATACTTTTTGAAGAGGCTTTATTGCCCCCCAAGAACAAAAGACCCTACAGGTGCCAAAGCCTTTCATCAGCAGGGTGGAGAGGCTCTACTCTGGAGGAGGGGAGCATATCAGTGTGGTGCAAGGTCATCTAAGGCTTTGGGCTTTTAATCAGCTGCATACAAAAGATAAAACACAGGAGAACTGTGGCACAGGGCTCGCTTACTGCCCTCACTATTCTGTGAAGGACTCCTAAATAGATGAGGATGTGAGATCCCCGGTCTAGGGATGAGAGGTTGGAGTGGCCCCATTTTCCTCACAACATCCACATGGTGGGACATCAGAGAGTAACACAGCGGCCAGCAGTGGAGGTGGGACCCACTGACAATACCACCCCCTGTCCTCCCTCACCCCCACTGAGCCTGGCAACTGCGTATTTACTGGGGAAAGACTGACTGTGATACAATGCAGTGGACCTCTCCTCAAGAAGACCAGCACAGCCAGCAGCCAACATGCACCAAGTGCAGTGAAAATCAGATGCCTCAAAACAAACACCAATAATTGTTTTTTTTTTCTGCCTTTTCTTTCCTCTTTTTTTTCTTTTGGAATCCGTCACATAGTTCTTGTTCCTTTTTCATTTACTTTTTTTTCTTGGATCAGCATTTTGGATTCCTCTCTTATTCTTTCTTCTTCTTTCTTCTTCTTCTTCTCTCTTCTTCTTCTCCTTCTCCTTCTCCTGCTTCTCCTTCCCCTTCCCCTTTTCCTTCTTCCTTCTTCTTCTTTCTTCTCCTTCCTCTTTCTTCTCCTTCTTTCTTCTCCTTCTTTCTCCTCCTCCTCCTTCTCCTTCCTCCCATTCTCCTCCTCCTCCTCCTCCTCCTCCTTCTTCAGAATCAGCCTTATCATTTTTTGATTCTCTGGTTGGGATTTTTTTGGTGTTTTTCCTAATCTTTTTTTTTGGATCAGGCTCCCCCCATCTTTTTCCCAAGGTTACTTCAACAAAGATATCAAATTCACCTACTGAAAAGTTCCAACATTCCATCACATCATTGCAAGCAAGGAGGAGATCTGCAGAGGACTGACAAGTGGTAAATAGCAGTCAAAACACAAGAGAAGAGTGCACACAACATGCACAAGAAACACTTCCTTAAGTGCCAGGCCCTCGGCAGTGTATGTCCACTTTTTAATATAGCAGTACTCTCAGATAAGAACACAAGTTTTGAAACACGCAAAAGACAGAAACTTAGCCAAAACGATCAGATGGAAGAATTCTTCCCAAAAGAAATATCAATAAAAAAATCAGAGTAAGGGACTTGCTCAAAACAAATATAATCAATATATATGAACAAGAATATAGGACAAGAGTAATAAGACTACTACTACCTGGGCTTGAAAAGAACATAGAAGTCACCATAGAAAACTTTGCTGCAGACTTCAAAGATCTAACAATTAGTCAGGATGAGATACAAAATGACATAACTCACATGCAAAACACACAGGATACAGTGACAGTGAGGATTGAAGAAGCAGAGGATAAAATAGGTGAAATTGAAGATAAAATTATGGAAAATAATGTATTTGAAAAAAGAGGGAAAATTACTACATCACAAAGATGACACTGAGAACTGAGTGATTCCATTAAATCAAATGATATCCATTTCATAGGAATCCCAGAAAGAGAAGAACATGGAAAGGGGGCAGATGGCTTATTTGAACAAATTATAGCTGAGAACTTAATCAGGGGAAGAAAATAGGCATTCAAGTCTAAGAGGCACAGAGAACTCCACTATAAATCAGCAAAACAGGTCAACACCATGACATATCATAGTGATATTTGCAAAATACAAATATAAAGAGAGAATTATGAAAGCAGCTGGCACAAAATGTACTTAACCTACAAGGCTAGACACATAAGGTTAGTAGCAGACCTGTCCACTGAAACTTAGCAGGCCAGAAGGGAATGGTAGGAAATATTCAATACGCTGAGTGGGAAAAATATGCAGTCAAGAATCCTTTATCCAATGAGGCTGTCATTCAGAATAGGAAGAGGGATATAGACTTTCCCAGACAAAAGCTAAAGGAGTTCATAAACAATAAACCAGCACTGCAGGAAATTTTAGGTGGGACTCTCTGAATGGGGAAAGAAAAAAGAACAACAAAGCAACAAAGACTAGAAAGGACCAGAAAACATCACCAGAAACGTGAACTCTACAGGTAATATAATGACACTAAATTAATAACTTTCAATAAGCCCTCTGAATGTAAATGGACTAAATGCTCCAATCAAAAGACATGGGATATCAGAATTGATTAAAAAAAAAAGACCCATCTATATGCTGCCTAAAAGAGACTCATTTTATACATAAAGACACAATGCAGATTGAAAGTGAGGGGATAGAGAGCCATCTATCATGATAATGAAGATCTAAAGAAAGCCAGATTACCCATACTAATATCAGACAATCTAGATGTTAAAACAAAGACTGTAATGATATAATGTAAAGGAGCATTATGTCATAATTAAGGGGTCTATCAAACAAGAAGATATAACAATTGTAAAGGTTTATGCCCCCAACATGTAAAAAACCCAAATAGATAAATTAGTTAATCACAAACATAAAGAAACTCATTGATAATAATACCAGAAGAACAGAGGTTTTAATATCCCACTTACAGCTATGGGCAGATCATCTAAGCAGGAAATCAAAAAGGAAGCAATGGTTTTGAATGACACACTGGACTTGATGGTCATAACAGTTATATTCATCCTAAAGCAGCAGAATATACATTTTTCTCAAGTATACATGGAGCATTGTACATAATAGATCACGTACTATGTCACAAATCAGCCTTCAACAAGTACAAGAAGATATAGATGTTAACATGCATATTTTCAGATCATAACGCTCTGAACCTTGAAGTCCACCACAAGAAAAAAACTTAGAAAGCCCTCAAGTACATGGAGGTTAAATAATATCCTACTAAGGAATGAATTGTGGAGTGCCTGGATGGCTCAATCAGTTAAGTATCCAACTTCAGCTCAGGTCATGATCTCATTGTCCATGGGTTCAAGCCCCACATGAGGCTCTGTGATGACAGCCCAGAGCCAGGAAACTGCTTCAGATTCTGTGTCTCCCTCTCTCTCTGTCCTCCCAAACTCACAATCTGTCTCTATCTCTGTCTCTCTCTCTGTCAAAAATAAACACTAATTTTTTTAAATGAATTTCTTACCCAAGAAATTTAAGAAATAATAAATACATAAAAGTAAATGAAAATGAACACATGACAGTCCAATCCCCTTGGGATGCAGTAAAGGCAGTCCTAAGAAGAAAGTATATTGCAATTCAGACTTATCTCAAGAAGCAAGAAAGGCCCCAAATACACAAGCTAACCTTAACCCAAAGGAGCTTATAAAGGAAAAGCAAATAAAGCCTAAAGCCAGCATAAGAAGGAAAATAATAAACATTAGAGCAGAAATAAGCAATATAGAAACAAAAAATCAGTAGAATATATCAATGAAACTAAAAGTTACTATTAAAGAATAAACAAATTGATAAAACCATAGCCAGATATATAAGAAAGAAAAGACAGAGGAACCAAATAGATAAAATCATGAATGAAAGAGGAGAGATTACAACCAACACCACACAGAAATACCAAAAAAATAAAGTGAATACTATGAAAAAGCATATGCCAGCATACTGGGCAATCTGAAAGAAATGGATAGATTCCTAGAAACTCGCACACTACCAAACTGAAACAGACAGGCACAGAAACTTTGAGTAGGCCCATAACCAAAAAAGAAATTGAATCAACTATCAAAAATCTCCCAAAAAACAAGAGCCCTAGGCAAGATGGCTTCCCAGGGGAATTCTACCAGAAATTTAAAGAGGCAATACCTATTCTTTTCAAAATATACCAAAAAACAAAAAGGAAGTAAACTTTCCAAACTCAGTCAATGAAACCAGCATTACCTTGATTCCAAAACCTTACTAAGACCCCACTAAAAAGGAGAATTACAGGCCAATATCCCTGATGAACCCAGATACAAAAATTCTCAACATGTTATTAGCAAGTCAAATTCAACACTATATTAAAAGAATTATTCACCACAATCAAGTTGGAGTTATTCCTGGGCTATAGGGCTGGTTCAACATTAACAAATCAATCAACATTATACACCACATTAATAAAAGGAAGGACAAGAACCATATGATCCTTTCAATTGATGCAGACAAGTGACTTAACAAAATACAGCATCATTTCCTGATTAAAACAACCCTCAAGTATGGATAGAAGGAACATTATTCAATATCATAAAAGCCATACATGAAATATCATCTTCAATGGGGGAAAAACTGAAAACTTTCCCCATAATGTCAGGAACATGACATGGATGTCCACTCTCACCACTGTTGTTCAGCACAATACTGGAAGTCCTAGCCTTAACAATCAGACAACAAAAAGAAGTAAAATGCATACAAATTGGCAAAGGAGTAAAACTTTAACTCTTCCCAGGAGGCATGATATCATACATGGAAAACCTGAGAGACTCCACCAAAAAATACTAGAACTGATATGTGAATTCAACAAAGACAGTCTATAAAGTCAAAGTACAGAAATTGGTTACATTTCTATACACCAATAATGAAGCAGCAGAAAGAGAAATCAAGGAATCAATCCCATTTACAATTGGAGGAAAAAACATAAGATACTTAGGAGTAAACCTCATCAAAAAGGTTAAAGAGCAGTACAACGAATACTATAGAAAGCTCATGAAAGCAATTGAAGAAGACACAAAGAAATGGAAAAACACTCATCGATTGGAAGAATAAATATTGTTAAAATGTTCATGCTACCCAAAACCTATCAAAACAATGTCAGTATTTCCAGAGTTAGAACAAACAATTCTAAAATTTTTATGGAAACAGAAAAGACCCTGAGTATCAAAGGAATGTTGAGAAAGAAAAACAAAGCTGAAGGCTTTGGACTTCCAGACGTGAAGTTATATTACAAAGCTGTAATAATGAAGAGAGTATGGTAATAGCACAAAAACAGACACATACATCAATCACATAAATCAGTGGAACACAACAGGGCACCCAGAAATGGACCCAGAAATGTATGGCCCGCTAATCTTTCACAAAGCAGGAAAAAGAATCCAATGAAAAAAAGATAGCCTCTACAGCAAATGGTCCTTTGAAAATTGGACAGTGACATGCAGGACACTAAAACTGGGCCACTTTCCAATGAGAAAAAATGAAATATGGCCTTTTGTAGCAACATGGATGGAACTGGAGAGTGTGATGCTAAGTGAAATAAGCCATACAGAGAAAGACAGATACCATATGGTTTCACTCTTATGTGGATCCTGAGAAACATAACAGAAACCCATGGGGGAGGGAAAAAAAAAAAAAGAGGTTAGAGTGGGAGAGAGCCAAAGCATAAGAGACTGTTAAAAACTGAGAACAAACTGAGGTTTGATGGGGGGTGGGAGGGAGGGCAGGGTGGGTGATGGGTATTGAGGAGGGCACCTTTTGGGATGAGCACTGGGTGTTGTATGGAAACCAATTTGACAGTAAATTTCATATATTAAAAAAAAAAAACTGGGCCACTTTCTTACACCATAATCAAAAGTAAATTCAAAATGGATGAAAGACCTAAATGTGAGAAAGGAAAACATCAACATCCTATAGGAGAATACAGGCAACAACCTATTTGAACTTGGCCAGAGCAACTTCTGAATGGACTAGTGATGGAATGCAAGGGAAATAAAATCAAAAATGAATTATTAGAACCTCATCAAGATAAAAAGCTTCTCCAGAGTGAAAGAAAAAATCACTAAAACTAAAAGGCAGTGTACATAATGGGAGAAGATATTTGCAATGACATAATGGGTAAGTGGTTAGTATCCAAAATCCATAAAGAACTTATCAAACTCAAAACCCAAAAAGCAAATAATCCAGTGAAGAAATGGACAGAAGACATGAATAGACACTTCTCCAAAGAAGACATCCAGATGGCCAACAGACACATGAAAAGATGCTCAACATCACTCATAATCAGGGAAATACAAATCAAAACCCTTATGAGATATCACCTCACACCTGTCAGAATGGCTAACATTAACAACTCAGGCAACAACAGATGTTCACATGGATGCAAAGAAAGGGGAACACTTTTGCATTGTTGGTGGGAATGCAAACTGGTGCATCCACTCTGGAAAACAGTATGAAGGTTCCCCCAAAAATAAAAACAGAAGTACTCAATGACCCAGCAATGGTACTATTAGGTATTTATCCAAAGGTTACAAAGATGCTGTTTTGAAAGGGTACATGCACCTGAATGTTTACTGCATTGTTATCAACAATAGCCAAAGTATGGAAAGAGGCCAAATATGCATCCACTAATTAATGGATAAAAAGATGTGATATTTATATACAATGGAATATTACTCAGTGATCAAAAAGAATTAAATCTTGCCATTTGAAGCAGTGCCGATGGAAGTAGAGTGAATTTTGATAAGGGTAACAAGTCAGTTAGAGAAAGACAAATATATGATTTTATACATATGTAGAATTTAAGAAACAAAACAGATGAGTATAGGGGAAAGGAAGGAAAAATAAGATAAAGTCAGAAAAAGAAACAAATCATAAGAGACTCTTAAATACAGAGAGCAAACATACTAAAGCTTGATGGAGGAGAGGTGTGTGGAAGGATGGGTTAAAAGGGTGATGGGCATTAAGAAGGGCATTTGTTGGGATAAGCACTAGGTGTTATATGTGATAAATTACTGGGTTCTACTCCTGAATCTGATACTATACTCCATGTAAACTAACTTAAATTTAAATATATAAATTTTTCAAAAGAATTAATTAGTTAACCTGGAAATTAAAGGTGAAATAAACACATACATGGAATCAAATGACAATGAACAAGATAGTCTAAAACCCTTGGGATGCAGCAAATGCAGACCTCAGAGGAAAGTATATTGCAATTCAGACCTATCTCATAAAGCAAGAAAGTTCCCAGTACACAACAGAATATTGCACCTAAAGGAGGTAGAAAAGGAGTAGCAAATAAAGCCTACATCCTGGAGAAGAAGGAAAAAAAAACATTAGAGAAAAAAATAAATGATATAGAAAAAAAAAGAGTAGAACACATCAAAGAAACTGAGAGGTGGTTCTTTGAAACAATTAACAGAATTGATAAACCTTTAGCCAACCTCATCAAAATGAAAAGAGAAAGGATCCAAATAGATAAAATCATGAATGAAAGAGAAAGTTCACGACCAGCAACAACAACAAAACAACAACAAAAACACGAACATTTATAAGAGAATACTATAAAAACTATATGCCAAAAACTGGGCAATCTGGAAAAAAAATGGACAAATTCCTAGACATTCACAAACTTCCCACTATGAAATGGGACGAAATAAAAAATTTTAACAGTCCCATAACCAGCAAAGAAAAGGAACCAGTAATCAAATATCTCTAAACAAACAACAGCCCATGGCCAGGTGGCTTCCCAGGAGAGTTTTACCAGACATTTAAAAAAGAGTTAATACCTATTCGTCTCTAAGTAATATAAAAAGTAGGACTGGAAGTACAATTCCAAACTCAATCTACAAAGCCAACATTTCCTTCATTCCAAAATCAAAGACCCAATTAAAAAAGAGAATTGCAGGCCAATATTCCGGATGAACATGGATGGAAAAATTCT
Organism: Panthera tigris; assembly: GCF_018350195.1. Taxonomy (NCBI): domain Eukaryota; kingdom Metazoa; phylum Chordata; class Mammalia; order Carnivora; family Felidae; genus Panthera; species Panthera tigris. The sequence goes on from NC_056677.1 coordinate 48,367,206, forward strand.
CAATAAAATTATATCAAATTAAATTCAACAGTACATTAAAAGGATTATTTACCATGATCAAGAGGGATTTATTTCTGGCCTGCAGGGTGGTCCAAAATTTGCAAATCAAATCTGACATGCCACATTAATAAGAACCATATTATCTTTTCCATAGATGTACAAAAAACATTTGACAACATACAACGCCTGTTGTTGAAAAACCCTCAACACAGTAGGGACAAACCTCGACATCATAAAGGCCATATACAAAATACCTACAGCTAATATCAGCCTCAATGGAAAAAAACCTGAGAGCTTTTCTCCTACACTAAGGAACAAGACAAGGATGTCAACTCTCATTATTACTATTTAACATTATAGTGGAAGTTTTGGCCTCAGCAATCAGACAACAAAAGTAATAAAAAGGATATAAATCAGTAAGGCAAAACCAAATTTTCACTAGTTGCAGATGAGATGCAACTCTATGTACAAAACCCAAAAGACTCCACCCAAAAATTGCTAGAACTAACACGTGAATTCGGCAATGTCACAGGGTATAAAATAAATGTGCAGAAATCTGGTGTATTTCTACACACCAATAATGAAGTAGCAGAAAAAGATATCAAGGAATCAATGTCATTTGAAATTGCACCAAAAACAATAAGATACCTCAGAATCAACCTAACCAAAGTGATCAAAGCTCTATACTCTGAAAACTGCAGAACACTTATGAAAGAAATTGAATAGGACACAACAAAATTGAAAAGCATTTCATGCTCACAGATTGGAGGAAAAACATCATTAAAATGTCTATAATACCTAAAGCGTTCTACACATTTAATCAAATTCCTATCAACATACCACCATCAGTGTTTGCAGAGCTAGAACAAACAATCCTAAAACTTGTATGAAACCACAAAATACCTGAATAGCCAAAGCAATCCTGTAGCAGAAAAGCAAAACTAGAGACATCACGATTATGGATTTCAAGCTATATTGCAGAGCTGTAGTCATCAAGACAGTAATGTACTGGCAAAAACAGACACATAGATTAACGGAAGAGTAGAGAACTCAGAAATGGACCCACAACTATATGGTCAACTAATCTTTGACAAAGCAGGAAAGAATATCCAATGGAAAAAAAGACAGTGTCTTCAAAAAATGATGTTGGGAAAACTGGGCAGCACCATGCAGATTAATGAAACTGAACCACATTCTTACACGATACAGAAAAATTAATAAAAATGGGTGAAATACCCAAATGTGAGACAGAAAATCATCAAAATCCTAGAGGAGAAAAGAGGCAGCGACCTCTTTGAACTCAGCTGTAGCAACTTAATAGACATGTCACTGAATGAAAGGGAAACAAACTAAACATGAATAATTGGGATTTCATCAAAATGAAAATCTTCTGCACAGTGAAGGAAACAATTAACAAAACTAAAAGGCAGCCTACAGAATGGGAGAAGATATTTGCAAAGGAAGCATCTGGTGAAAGGTTAGTATCCAAAACCTATAAATAATTTATCAAACTCACTCCAAAAAACAAATAACCCAGTGAAGAAATGGGCAGGAGACGTAAGTAGACACTTTTCCAAAGAAAACATCCAGATGGCTAACAAACACATGAAAGATGCTTCACATCACTTATCATCAGGGAAATACAAATCAGAACCACAATGAAATACCACCTCAAAGCTGTCAGAATGGCTAAAATTAACAATACAAGAAACAACAGGTGTTGACAAGGATATGGAGAAAGGAGAACCATCTTGTACTTTTGGTGGCAATGCAAACTGGTGCAGCCACTCTGGAGAAAAGTATGGATTTTCCTCCAAAAACTGAACATAGAACTACTCTATGACCCAGCAATTGCACTATTAGGTATTTACCCAAAGGATACAAAAATACCATTTTGAAGGGGTACATGGACCCCAATGTTTATAGCAGCATTATCAATCTTAGCCTAACTATGGAGTGAGCCCAAATGTCCACGAATGACAAATGGATATAGAAGATGTTGTGTACATTACAATGGAATATTACTCATCCATTAAACAGAATGTAATCTTTCCATTTGCAAAGAGGTGGATTGAGCTGGAATGCATTTTGCTAAGCAAAATAGTTCAATCAGAGAAATACAAATACCGTAGTATATCACTCATATGTGGAATTTAAGAAACAAATAGTTGAACATATGGGAAGTGCAGGGAAAGAGGAGAGAAAGGGAACATACCCCAAGAGACTCTTAACAATGCAGAATAAACTGAGGGTTGATGGAGTAAGGTGTGTGGGAGATGGGCTAGATGGGTTACTGGTATTAAAGAGGGCACTTGTTGTGATGTGCACTGGGTGTTGTATGCATGTGATTAATCACTGAATTCTACTCTTAAAACCAATTTTGCACTGTATGTTGGCCAACTAAATTTTAAATTAAAAAATATATATTACGTTAGCTGAAATTTTTACATTTATGTCCTTTATTATTGTAAGGTATGTTCCTTTAAAAACACGTTGTTGCAGTGAATAAAACAGAGAAAAGTCTCTGCCCTCATGAAGCTTACATTCTAGTGGGGTAGGGAGATAATTAACAAATTAATCATAAAATCTACTAAATGTCAGATGGTAATAAGAATAATGGAGACAAATGAAGCAGAGAAGAGGGATACAGTGTTGATATGGGGTAGGGGTGTTATTTTAAATAAAGTGGCCAAGGAAGAAAAAAAATAAAAAATAAAAAAATAAATAAAAGATAAAAATAAAAACACTTTGTCAAGAGCTTTAATCATAAATGAATACTGAATATTGTCAAATTCTTTTTTGCCTTTATAAAATAATCATACAAATTTTATCCTTCATTTTGTAAACAGCGTTTATGATGTTGATTGATTTGCATATATTGAACCATCCTTGAATTCCCAGAATAAATCTGACTTCATAGAGGTACATGATCCTATTAAATTATTGTTAAATGTTATTTGCTGATATTTGGTTCAGGATATTTGGAACACTGCTCATTAGGGAAATTGGTTTTTTTCTACTTCTTTTATTTTTTATTTTTCTCTTTCCTGTGTTTTTCCAGTTTTGTAAACAGGTTAATGTTGACCTTATACAATGTATTTGGAAGCTTTCCTTTCTCTTATAAATTTTGGAGTAGTTTGATGGGAATAGGTACTAATTTTTCATTAATTGTTTAGTAGAATTGACTTGCGAGGCCATCTCATCTTGGACTATTTTCCGGGAATTTTTTTTTTAATTTAATTTTTTATTTTTTTTAAATTTACATCCGAATTAGTTAGCATATAGTGAAACAATGATTTCCGGAGTAGATTGCTTAATGCCACTTACCCATTTAGCCCATCCCCCCTCCCACAACCCCTCCAGCAACCCTCAGTTTGTTCTCCATATTTATGAGTCTTTTCTGTTTTGTCCCCCTCCCTGTTTTTATATTATTTTTGTTTCCCTTCCCTTATGCTCATCTGTTTTGTCTCTTAAAGTCCTCATATGAGTGAAATCATTTGCAACTACGTGGATGGAACTGCAGGGCATTATGCTAGGTGAAATTAGTCAGTCAGAGAAAGACAGAATCTTTTTTTATTACTGATTCCATGTAATTGCTTTTTACTTGTTCAAATGTTTTATTTCCCCCTGTTATAGTTTTAGGAGGTTATATATTTCTTTTAAGTTGTCCAATTTATTGGCATGTAATTTTTCATAATATGTGCTTATAAGTCTTTGTATTTCTGTGGTGTTCATTGTTGTTTCTCTTCTAAGAGGGAAATTTATAACAATACCAGATAAAAACACTACAAAAAAAGAACTAAAGGCCAACACCTCTGATTACTATAGACGCAAAATTCCTCGAAATATACTAAAATGGAAACCAACTATACATTAAAAAATCATTCACCATGATGAGGTGGGATTTATCACTTGGATGCAAGGGTGGTTCAATATTCGCATCACAGCAACAAGAGAAAAAGTAAAAACCATATGATCACTTCAATAAATGAAGCAAAAGCATCTGACAAATTCCAACCTCATTTCATGATAAAAGCCCTCAACAAAGTTGGTTTAGAGGTAGCATGACTCAACATATTAAAGGCCTTATCTGAAAAACCCACAGCTGACATCATAATAATAATGGAAAACTGAGAGTTTTTCTCCTAAGGACAAGAAAAAGACAAGGATTCCCACTCTCACCACATTTATTCAACATAGTACTGGAAGTTCTAGTCACACCATAAACAAGAAAAATAAATATAAGTCATCCAAATTTGTAAGTAAAAAGCATAACTTTTACTATTTGCAGATGACATGATACTATGTATAGGAAACCCTGAAGCATATACCAAAAAACTACTAGAACTGATACATAAATTCAGTAATGTCATGGGGTACAAATTCAACATACAGAAATCTGTTGCTTTTCTATAAAAAATAATGAAGTAAGAGAAAGAGAAATTAACAAAACAATCCCATTTTCAATTGCACACAAGTGAATAAGATAACAAGAGTGAACTTAACTAAGGAGGTGAATGACTTGGACTAAATTAGGACATTAGAAAATATTAATGAAAGAAATTGAAGATGATACAAAGAAATGGTAAGATACTACATGGTCATGAATTGGGAGAATAAATATTGTTAAAACATACATACTACCAAAAGTAATCTACAGATTTAATGAAACATATATCAAGAGATCAGCAGCAGTTTTGCATAGAACTACATCAAATAATTGAAAAATTTTATGGGACTTCAGAAGATCCCAAATAACCAAAGCAATTTTAGAAGTACTGTAATATCACAATTCCATATTTAAAGATATCAAAAAAAGCTGTAGTAATCCAAACAGTAGGTACTGGAACAAAAAATGTAAAAATATCCCAATGGAAAAGATTAGAGAGGAAAATATAAACACTTGATTATAGGCCAATTAATCTACAAAAAGTAGGCAAGAATATGCAATAGGAAAAAGACAGTCTTTGAAAATGGTGCTAGGAAAGCTGGTCAGCTAAATGCAAAAGAGTGAAAGTGGAACACTTTCTTATACCATAAACACAAATAAAATCCAAATAGATTAAATACCTAAATGTGACACCTGAAACCATACATTTTTTTTAGAAGAAAACATAGGCAGTAATTTCTCTGACATCAGCCACAGCAATACTTTTTCAAAATATATCCCTAAGGCAACAAAAACAAAAACAAAAATAAACTATTTGGAACACATTGAAATAAAAAACGTTTTCCCTGAGGTTTGAGAAAAAGACTAGGAGGACTCTAGGCTCACTTTCTCCCATGTTTACTACTATGTATCACTCACATCTGAATAAAGAAACAAGATAGCGATTGGTGGACTGGAGGAAAAGAATCCACAACTAAATGTGGAGAAGAAGGTGCATTGAGAGGTTAGGAAGCGCAACAATGGTGGTGAGGAGCTACCTGAAAGAAAGAGAGAGCTGTGATTACAGACACTGGAAAGCACCAGAGAGCCCACACATGGAAAACGAATCCCTATTAAGTCTGGCCTTGAAAAAAAGAGAAATTCAATTCCACAAGTTTGTATAAGCAGTGTTTCTCGGAGACTGGAGTTTTAAGGTCAGCTGACTCATCACTGGGTGAGTCAGGAGGGCCAGTGGTAACTGAAGCCCTACCCATAAAGAGACAACAGCCTGAGGAGAGACAACATAGAAGTGAGAGCTTGCACGATGGGCAGATCTGTTTACTGGTTTCAGAGCATGTTGGGGGAATTCTCTGGGAAGAAAGGAGCTGGTAGGCACCATTTTCCTCCTGTGCCCTCCAGCATAAACACAGGCCATCTGTGAGAGGCAATGCTGCATAGACACTTGCTACCTAACTCACTAGCAATATGTCCAAGGACTTGCCCACTCCAAGTGTGCTGACCTTGGCCCTGGGCTCAGCACAAAGTTTGTTACCTATGGTGCACCCCCTGCAGCCACCAGGTCTAGGACTAGAGGTTCAAAGCAAATTTCACTAACAGGGCCACTCCACACCCAAGGTCATCTGTGGTCATGCTTCCCCAGAGACAGCCTGCCTGGGGCTCACTATCATCTATGAGAGCAAGCACAGCACACAAAAGGAACAGAGTCAATGCAGGTGTCTGGATTGAAAGGAAAAGCAACTCAGACACAATAGTAGGATGCAAGCAACACACATAAGAGATTCTAGTGAAGTGCCAGGTTCTGGTGAACAGGAGACACTGCACTGTAGGGCACTACAGGAACTCTTCTTCATAAAGCCACTGCATTCAAGAGCAGAAGATGTAGCTTAATTTCCTTTTTCTCCCCCTTCAAGGATTAAAAAATAATACATTTAATTATTTTACCTTTAATGTTTATTCATTTTTGAGAGAGAGAGAAGGAGGAAGGACAGAAATAGAGGGAGACACAGAATCTGAATCAGGCTCCAGGCTCTGAGCTGTCAGCACAGAGCCTGATGCAGGGCTCGAAGTCATGAATGGTAAGATCACGACCTGAACCGAAGTTGGATGCTTAACCAAGTGAGCCACCCAGGCACCCCAAATTATTTTATCTTTAAAATCTATACTCAAAGTGTAAATCATTCAACTCCTCTGGTAATATTGAAGCTTTCCTCAGGTATAGCCATAAAAAATTACAGCATTTCTTCAATTTTATCATGTAGGCACAGTATGGAAGATCATTTGTGAAACACAGACATAAGGAATATACTAACAATCTTACAAACATTAGAACCTTTAGTTTCAGAATTGGTTGGATTCTGGGCATCTAGAATCTAATGTGATCCAAATTTTGCAAAAACACATTTTTGTTTTTAACATGTAATTTATAATTTCCTCCAAATTCAAAAATGAAGTAGACAACAATAGAAGTAATATATTGTCATAGGAGGACATATTTATGTCACTGGGGAGAAATTATGCAGATGGCTTTCTTAATTCAGAGAGAAAGGCATAGAGAGAGAGACAAAATGAGTAAACAGAGAAATAGGTCCAAAATCAAAGAAAAGGAAAATTCACAGCAGGAAATAAAAGATAAAAGGAAATAAATAGTAAACTCGATATGGAATTTAAAGTAATGATCATAATGAAACTCATTGGACATCAGAAAAAGGTGCAGGATATCAGTGAGACCCTTGGCAAAGAGATTAAAAATAATATACTGGAGATGAAGAACTCAATAAATGAAATTAAAACTACAGAAAATGGAATAGTAGGAGGCTACAAGAAGAAAAGAAACATAACAGTGACCTGGAAGATAGAGTAATGGAAAGCAATCAAGATAAGTGGGTTGGAGACAAACACTGTTTAATGAAAATAGACTGAGAACTCAGTGACTACAACAAACATAATAACATTTGAATTGTAGGGATCCCAGAAGAATAAGAGAAAGAACTGGAGTCAGAAAGAGGATTTGGGGAAATAATAGGTGAAAACTTCCCTAATGTGGGGAGGGAAACACAGATCCAGATTTAGAAGGCACAGAGATCCTCCAACAAATTCATCCCAAGGAGGTCCACACCAAGACAAATAGAAATTAAAATGCAAAGAATAGTGATAAGAGAAGTAATTTTTAAAGTTTCAACAAAAAAGAAGACAGTTACATCAAAAGGAAACCAAATAAGGCTATCAGCTGATTTTACAGCATAAACTGCACAGGCCAGAAGGGAGTTCACTGACATATTCAAACTGCTGAAAAGGAAAAATCTGCAGCCAACAGTAGTGTACACATCAAGGCTATCATTAAGAATCGAAGGACAGATAAAGAGTTTTGCAGAAAAAAAAAAAAGATAAAAGAATTCATGTCTGCTAAACTAGACCTAAAAAGAAATTAAGGAAGACACTTTAAGTAGAAAACAAAAACCATAACTATGAGTAAGAAAAATAGGAAGCAAAAAATAAAACAATGTTAATGATGATAACAAATATAAGACAAAATTTGGTGACCACCAGCTTAATATAGACTGCTATATGGGATGAGGAGAGAGGGAAAATGGCGGCTTAGGAGGACGCTGGGCTCACCGCGCGTCCTGCTGATCACTTAGATTCCACCTACACCTGCCTAAATAACCCAGAAAACCGCCAGAGGATTAGCAGAACAGAGTCTCCGGAGCGAAGCGCAGACGTGAAGACCATGGAAGAGGGTAGGAAGGGCGGCGAAGCGGTGCACGCTCCATGGACTGGCAGGAGAGAGCTGGGGCGGAGGGGCAGCCTGCCGGCTAAGCAGAGCCACCGAGTCTGGCTGGCAAAAGCGGAGGGGCCGGACGAAGTGTGTTCCCACAGCAAGCGCGACTTAGCGTCTGGGAGGTCATAAGTTAACAGCTCTGCTCAGAAAGCGGGAAGCCTGGAGGACAAAGGGAGGGAGAGCTGCTGAGCCCCCGGACCACAGAGCTCAGTTTGGTGGGGAACAAAGGCGCTCGCCAGCGCCATCTCCCCCGCCCATCCCCCAGCCAAAATCCCAAAGGGAACCAGTTCCTGCCAGGGAACTTGCTCGCTCTGCGCAAACACCCAACTCTGTGTTCCTGCAGAGTCAAACTTCCGGCAACGGATCTGACTCCCTCACTGCCACAGGGCCCCTCCTGAAGTGGATCACCTAAGGAGAAGTGAGCTAAGCCTGCCCTCCTGCCCCCATACACCTTGCCTACCCACCCTAGCTAATACACCAGATCCCCAGCACCACAAGCCTGGCAGTGTGCAAGTAGCCCAGACGAGCCACACCACCCCACAGTGAATCCCGCCCCTAGGAGAGGGGAAGAGAAGGCACACACCAGTCTGACTGTGGCCCCAGCGGTGGGCTGGGGGCAGACATCAGGTCGGACTGCGGCCCCGCCTACCAACTCCAGGTATATACACCACAGCACAGGGGAAGTGCCCTGCAGGTCCTCACCACTCCAAGGACTATCCAAAATGACCAAACGGAAGAATTCCCCTCAGAAGAATCTCCAGGAAATAACAACAGCTAATGAACTGATCAAAAAGGACTTAAATAATATAACAGAAAGTGAATTTAGAATAATAGTCATAAAATTAATCACTGGGCTTGAAAACAGTATAGAGGACAGCAGAGAATCTCTTGCTACAGAGATCAAGGGACTAAGGAACAGTCACGAGGAGCTGAAAAGCGCTTTAAACGAAATGCAAAACAAAATCAAAACGACGACAGCTTGGATTGAAGAGGCAGAGGAGAGAATAGGTGAACTAGAAGATAAAGTTATGGAAAAAGAGGAAGCTGAGAGAAAGAGAGATAAAAAAATCCAAGAGTATGAGGGGAAAATTAGAGAACTAAGTGATACACTAAAAAGAAATAATATACGCATAACTGGTATCCCAGAGGAGGAAGAGAGAGGGAAAGGTGCTGAAGGGGTACTTGAAGAAATTATAGCTGAGAACTTCCCTGACCTGGGGAAGGAAAAAGGCATTGAAATCCAAGAGGCACAGAGAACTCCCTTCAGACGTAACTTGAATCGATCTTCTGCATGACATATCATAGTGAAACTGGCAAAATACAAGGATAAACAGAAAATTCTGAAAGCAGCAAGGGATAAACGTGCCCTCACATATAAAGGGAGACCTATAAGACTCGTGACTGATCTCTCTTTTGAAACTTGGCAGGCCGGAAAGGATTGGCACGAGATCTTCAGTGTGCTAAACAGAAAAAAATATGCAGCCGAGAATCCTTTATCCAGCAAGTCTGTCATTTAGAATAGAAGGAGAGATAAAGTTCTTCCCAAACAAACAAAAAGTGAAGGAATTTGTCACCACTAAACCAGCCCTACAAGAGATCCTAAGGGGGATCCTGTGAGACAAAGTACCAGAGACATCGCTACAAGCATAAAACATACAGACATCACAATGACTCTAAACCCGTATCTTTCTACAATAACACTGAATGTAAATGGATTAAATGTGCCAACCAAAAGACATAGGGTATCCGAATGGATAAAAAAACAAGACCCATCTATTTGCTGTCTACAAGAGACTCATTTTAGATCTGAGGACACTTTTAGATTGAGAGTGAGGGGATGGAGAACTATTTATCATGCTACTGGAAGCCAAAAGAAAGCTGGAGTAGCCATACTTATATCAGACAAACTAGACTTTAAATTAAAGGCTGTAACAAGAGATGAAGAAGGGCATTATATAATAATTACAGGGTCTATCCATCAGGAAGAGCTAACAATTATAAATGTCTGTGCGCCGAATACCGGAGCCCCCAAATATATAAAACAATTACTCATAAACATAAGCAACCTTATTGATAAGAATGTGGTCATTGCAGGGGACTTTAACACCCCACTTACAGAAATGGAAAGATCATCTAGACACACGGTCAATAAAGAAACAAGGGCCCTGAATGATACATTGGATCAGATGGACTTGACAGATATATTTAGAACTCTGCATCCCCAAGCAACAGAATATACTTTCTTCTCGAGTGCACATGGAACATTCTCCAAGATAGATCATATACTGGGTCACAAAACAGCCCTTCATAAGTTTACAAGAATTGAAATTATACCATGCATACTTTCAGACCACAATGCTATGAAGCTTGAAATCAACCACAGGAAAAAGTCTGGAAAACCTCCAAAAGCATGGAGGTTAAAGAACACCTTACTAAAGAATGAGTGGGTCAACCAGGCAATTAGAGAAGAAATTAAAAAATATATGGAAACAAACGAAAATGAAAAGACAACAATCCAAACGCTTTGGGACGCAGCGAAGGCAGTCCTGAGAGGAAAATACATTGCAATCCAGGCCTATCTCAAGAAAGAAGAAAAATCCCAAATACAAAATCTAACAGCACACCTAAAGGAAATAGAAACAGAACAGCAAAGGCAGCCTAAACCCAGCAGAAGAAGAGAAATAATAAAGATCAGAGCAGAAATAAACAATATAGAATCTAAAAACACTGTACAGCAGATCAACGAAACCAAGAGTTGGGTTTTTGAAAAAATAAACAAAATTGACAAACCTCTAGCCAGGCTTCTCAAAAAGAAAAGGGAGATGACCCAAATAGATAAAATCATGAATGAAAATGGAATGATTACAACCAATCCCTCAGAGATACAAACAATTATCAGGGAATGCTATGAAAAATTATATGCCAACAAATTGGACAACCTGGAAGAAATGGACAAATTCCTAAACACCCACACTTTTCCAAAACTCAATCAGGAGGAAATAGAAAGCTTGAACAGACCCATGACCAGCGAAGAAACTGAATTGGTTATCAAAAATCTCCCAAAAAATAAGAGTCCAGGACCAGATGGCTTCCCAGGGGAGTTCTACCAGACGTTTAAAGCAGAGATAATACCTATCCTTCTCAAGCTATTCCAAGAAATAGAAAGGGAAGGTAAACTTCCAGACTCATTCTATGAAGCCAGTATTCCTTTGATTCCTAAACCAGACAGAGACCCAGTAAAAAAAGAGAACTACAGGCCAATATCCCTGATGAATATGGATGCAAAAATTCTCAATAAGATACTAGCAAATCGAATTCAATGGCATATAAAAAGAATTATTCACCATGATCAAGTGGGATTCATTCCTGGGATGCAGGGCTGGTTCAACATTCGCAAATCAATCAACGTGATACATCACATTAACAAAAAAAAAGAGAAGAACCATATGATCCTGTCAATCGATGCAGAAAAGGCCTTTGACAAAATCCAGCACCGTTTCTTAATAAAAACCCTTGAGAAAGTCGGGATAGAAGGAACATACTTAATGATCATAAAAGCCATTTATGAAAAGCCCACCGCTAACATCATCCTCAATGGGGAAAAACTGAGAGCTTTTTCCCTGAGATCAGGAACACGACAGGGATGCCCACTCTCACTGCTGTTGTTTAACATAGTGCTGGAAGTTCTAGCATCAGCAATCAGACAACAAAAGGAAATCAAAGGCATCCAAATTGGCAAAGATGAAGTCAAGCTTTCGCTTTTTGCAGATGACATGATATTATACATGGAAAATCTGATAGACTCCACCAAAAGTCTGCTAGAACTCATACATGAATTCAGCAAAGTTGCAGGATACAAAATCAATGTACAGAAATCAGTTGCATTCTTATACACTAACAATGAAGCAACAGAAAGACAAATAAAGAAACTGATCCCATTCACAATTGCACCAAGAAGCATAAAATACCTAGGAATAAATCTAACCAAAGATGTAAAAGATCTGTATGCTGAAAACTATAGAAAGCTTATGAAGGTAATTGAAGAAGATATAAAGAAATGGAAAGACATTCCCTGCTCATGGATTGGAAGAATAAATATTGTCAAAATGTCAATACTACCCAAAGCTATCTACACATTCAATGCAATCCCAATCAAAATTGCACCAGCATTCTTCTCGAAGCTAGAACAAGCAATCCTAAAATTCATATGGAACCACAAAAAGCCCTGAATAGCCAAAGTAATTTTGAAGAAGAAGACCAAAGCAGGAGGCATCACAATCCCAGACTTTAGCCTCTACTACAAAGCTGTCATCATCAAGACAGCATGGTATTGGCACAAAAACAGACACATAGACCAATGGAATAGAATAGAAACCCCAGAACTAGACCCACAAACGTATGGCCAACTCATCTTTGACAAAGCAGGAAAGAACATCCGATGGCAAAAAGACAGTCTCTTTAACAAATGGTGCTGGGAGAACTGGACAGCAACACGCAGAAGCTTGAAACTAGACCAGTTTCTCACACCATTCACAAAAATAAATTCAAAATGGATAAAGGACCTGAATGTGAGACAGGAAACCATCAAAACCCTAGAGGAGAAAGCAGGAAAAGACCTCTCTGACCTCAGCCTTAGCAATCTCTTACTTGACACATCCCCAAAGGCAAGGGAATTAAAAACAAAAGTGAATTACTGGGACCTTATGAAGATAAAAAGCTTCTGCACAGCAAAAGAAACAACCAACAAAACTAAAAGGCAACCAATGGAATGGGAAAAGATATTTGCAGATGACATATCGGACAAAGGGCTAGTATCCAAAATGTATAAAGAGCTCACCAAACTCCACACCCGAAAAACAAATAACCCAGTGAAGAAATGGGCAGAAAACATGAATAGACACTTCTCTAAAGAAGACATCCGGATGGCCAACAGGCACATGAAAAGATGTTCAACGTCGCTCCTTATCAGGGAAATACAAATCAAAACCACACTCCGATATCACCTCACGCCAGTCAGAGTGGCCAAAATGAACAAATCAGGAGACTATAGATGCTGGAGAGGATGTGGAGGAATGGGAACCCTCTTGCACTGTTGGTGGGAATGCAAATTGGTGCAGCTGCTCTGGAAAGCAGTGTGGAGGTTCCTGAGAAAATTAAAAATAGACCTACCCTATGACCCAGCAATAGCACTGCTAGGAATTTATCCAAGGGATACAGGGGTACTGATGCATAGGGGCACTTGTACCCCAATGTTTATAGCAGCACTCTCAACAATAGCCAAATTATGGAAAGAGCCTAAATGTCCATCAACTGATGAATGGATAAAGAAAGTGTGGTTTATATACACAATGGAATACTACGTGGCAATGAGAAAAAAATGAAATATGGCCTTTTGTAGCAACGTGGATGGAACTGGAGAGTGTGATGCTAAGTGAAATAAGCCATACAGAGAAAGACAGATACCATATGGTTTCACTCTTATGTGGATCCTGAGAAACTAACAGAAGCCCATGGGGGAGGTGAAGGAAAAAATAAAAAAAGAGGTTAGAGTGGGAGAGAGCCAAAGCATAAAAGACTGTTAAAAACTGAGAACAAACTGAGGGTTGATGGGGGGTGGGAGGGAGGTGAAGGTGGGTGATGGGTATTGAGGAGGGCACCTTCTGGGATGAGCACTGGGTGTTGTATGGAAACCAATTTGACAATAAATTTCATATATTAAAAAAAATAGACTGCTATATGCAAAGTATGTTGTATAAAATCTGATGGTAAACCCAAATACAAAAAGAGTAAGGGCGCCTGGGTGGCTCAGTTGGTTAAACATCCAACTTTTCATTTTGGTTCAGGTTATGACCTCATGGTTTGTGAGTTTGAGCCCCACATCGAGATCCACACTGACAGCACAGAGCCTGCCAGAGATTCTCTCATTCCCTCTCTCTCTGCCCCTCCTCTGCTCTCTCTGTGTCTCTGTGGGGAATAAGCTTAGGAATTCCCTGAGCTTGCACGGATGGGTTAGCAAGGCATAAAGAATTAGAAAGCCATAGGATGTACACACCCAAGTTTGGGTAATCAAGATTAGGTAAATCAGATTAGGTATATGGGGCAAATTCTCCCAGTATATGTAAATGGGACAAAGGACCCCAGTGTAGGGTAAGTGGGGCAAGGTCCCAGTATAAACAAAGGTATAGGAATAGGGAATCTCAGAATGAAAACATCCAATATGAGGTAAACAAGATTAGGTATTCAGGGCGAAAACGCCCCCCAACTTAGTAGAATAGCAGAAAGCTGCTTTCACAGGAAGGAAGAACCAAATTAGATAGACAGGTAATAGGACTATAGACTGCTGCATGGTGAAGTTGCCCAGGTCAGAGCTAATTAGCAAAATAAAGGTGCCTTGTTGACCCTGAGGTAACATGCTCTGTACTTCTTGTCCCCTAGACTGGTTTAGGTAAACAGAGCTGGTGCCTCAAATCTGCTTTAAACAACCTTCCACCTGGCACCAGGATTTTGTTTTGTATTAACCAAAGCACCTAACACAGCATATCTTCAAAACCCCCTTTCCCTCATGCCCATGAGTTAATGTTGACTATTTCATTGTCTCTTTGTGCATACCCATTACCATGTTGGTAAACCTTCTGATCCTAATAAAAATGGAGCAAGGACCCTTTCTCAGGGCTATGGCTTCTCCTGGATATTAGCTTCTCTTGCATTTTTTTTTACATTTATTTATTTTTAAGAGACAGAGCATGAGCAGGGGAGCGGCAGAGAGAGAGGGAAACACAGAATCAGCAGCATGCTCCAGGCTCCAAGCTGTCAGCACAGAGCCCAATGTGGGGCTTGAACCTATGAACCATGAGATAATGACCTGAGCTGAAGTTGGATGCTCAACTGACCGAGCCATCCAGGTGCCCCTCACATTTTTAATCCTGCATCCTTCTTTCGTGCTGGACAAGAGACAACTCCAGACACAGAGTCTACAACATCTCTCAAAATAAAGTTTTAAAAAATTTTTAAAAATTCAAATACAAAAAAAAAAACCTAATAGATATCCAAAAATAAACAGTAAGGAACAAAAGTGTATATGACACTGAAAAACTCCAGTAAACCATGAAACAGAGGAAGACAAAAAAGGATCAGGAAAAATATAGAAACAAAACAAAAAAAATAATAAAATAGCTGTAAATACATATCTTTCAATAATTACTTTAAATTAAAATGTACTAAATGCTCCCATCACAAGACATAAGGAGACAGACTGGAATAAAAACAAGACCCATCTAAAAACTGCCAACAAGACATTCATTTTACACCTAAAGACATGCAGTATGAAACTGAGGGGATGGACATTACATTCAAAAATTCCAGCCGTTACCAAGGCATATCATAGTCAAAGTCACAAAATACTCAGACAAGGAAAGAATCCTGTAAGGAACAAGGAAAGAAAAGTCCTTAGCCTATAAGGAAAGAGAGATCATGTTCACATCATATCTGTCCACAGAAACCTGGCAGGCCAGCAGGAAATGGCGGGATATATTCACCATGCTAAATGGGAAAAATGTGTAGTCAAGAATTCTTTATCCAGCAAGGATGTCATTCAGAACAGCAGGAGATATAAAGAGTTTCCCAGACAAACAAAAACTAAAGAAGTTCGTGTCCATTAACCAGACTGGCAAAAATATTAAAGGGACACTATGAGTGAGGAAAAAAGACCAAAAGCAACAAATAATAGAAAGGATCAGAGAACATCACAAGGAACTCCAATTTTACAGGTAACAAAGTGGCACTATACTCCTAACTTTCAATACTCACTGAATGTAAATGGACTAAAGGTCCAATAAAAAGACATAAGGTATCAGAATATATATATATATATATATATATATATATATATATATATAACAAGACCCAGCAATATGGTACTTACAGAAGACTCCTTTTAGACCTAAATACATTGGCATATTGAAAGTGATGTGATGGAAAATCATCTATCATTCTAATGAACTCCAAAAGAAAACCGGAGTAGCCATACTTATACCAGAGAAACTATAATAAACTAAAAATTTCAACAAAAGATGAAAAGGCACATTGTATCATAATTAAGCAGTCAATCCACCAAGCTCTAATAATTGGAAATATTTATGCCCCCAAATAAAAGCACCCACATATATAAAGAAATTAGTAACAAACATAAAAAAGAGTTTTGAAAATAATACAATAATAATATGGGACTTTCACACCCTATTTAAAACAATGGACAGGTCATCTAAGCAAAAAATGAACAAGGAAACAGTGGCTTTAAGTGACACACTAGACCAGGTAGACTTAACAGATATATTCAGAGAATTTCATCATAAAGCATCAGAATACTCATTCTTTTTGAGTGCACATAGAACATTCTCCAGAATAGATCACATACTGGGTTACAAGTAAGCCCTCAACTAGTATAAGAAGATTGAGATCATAGCATGCATATTTTCAGACCACAACACTATGAAACTTGAAGTCAACAACAAGAAAAAAAATTTGGAAAGACCACAAGTACATGGAGGTTAAGGAACATCCTACTGAAGAATGAATGGGTTAACCAGGAAATTAAAGAAGAAATAAAAAAGTACACAGAACTCAATGAAAAATAAAACACAATGATCCAAAACCTTTGGGATGCAACAAAGGCAGTCTTATGAGGGAAGTACATTACAGTATAGGGCTATATTGATAAGCAAGAAAAGTCTCTAATACACGATCTAATCTTACACCTAAAGGAATGAGGAAAGAAACAACAAATAGAGATTAACGCCAACATAGGAGAGAAATAACTAAAGACTAGAGAAGAAAAAAATTTATATAGAAACAAAAAAGTAGAAAAGATTAATAAAACTATTAGTTCAAAAGAATTAATAAAATTGATAACTCCATAGACAGACTTATCAAAAAGAAGAGAGAAAGGACCCAAATAAATGAAATCAAAAATGAAAGGGGATAGGTCACAACCAAGACCACAGAAATAAAATTATAAGAGAATACTGTGAAAAATTATATGCCAAAAAAGTGTGCAATCTGAAGGAAATGGACAAATTCCGAGAAACTCACAAAGTACCAAACCTGAAAAAGAAACAAAATTTGAAAAGACCCATAACCAGCAAAGTAAAGTAATTGCATCAGTAATCAAAAATCTCCTAATAAAAAGAGTACTGGACCAGGTGTCTTGCCAGGGAGAATTCTACCAGATATTTAAAGAACAATTAGTAGTTATTCTTCTCAAACTGGTCCAAAATGTAGAAATGGAAGGACAATTCCAAACTCATTCTACAAAATCAGCATTACTTTGATACCAAAATCAGACAAAGACCCCACTAAAAAGCAGAATTATAGATCAATATCACTGATGAACCTATATGCAAAAAAATCTCAACAAGATTCTAGCAAATGGAACGCAACAGTACACAAAAAGAGTTAGTCACCATGATCCAGAGGAATTTATTCCTGGGCTGCAGAGCTGGTTCAATATTCGCAAATCAAACAACATGATACACCACATTAATAAAAGAAAGGATAAGAACCATATGATCTTGTCAATAGATGCAGAAAAATCATTTGACAGAATACAACATCCATTCTTGATAACAGTCCTCAATAAAGTAGGGATAGATGGAACATACCTCAATATCATAAAGGCAATGTATGAGAGACACACGGCTCATATCATCTTCAGTGCAGAAAAACTGAAACCTTTCCCCTACAGTCAGGAAAAAAACAAGGATGTCCACTCTCACCGTTCCTATTTAATGAGGTACTGGAAGTCTTAATTTCAAAAATAAGACAACAAAAATATCAAAGGCATCAAAATCAGCAAGAAGTCAAACTTTCACCATTTGCAGACAACATAAAACTTGCATTTTCACTATTTGCAGGCGACATGTAGAACACCTGAAAGACTCCACCAAAAAAATTGCTAGAACTAATACACGAATTCAAGAATGTGGCAAGTTATAAGATCAATGTACAGAAAACTGTTGCATTTCTATCTGCCAACAATGAAACAGCATAAAATGAAATCAAGAAATTGATCTCATTTTCACTTGCACCAGAAAAAAAAGTAGATACCTACTAATAAACCTCACCTAAGAGGCAAAAAGATTTGTACTTTGAAAACTATTGAATACTTATGAAATAAATTGAAGAGGACACAAAGAAATAGAAAAGCATTCCATGCTGATGGATTCCAAGAAACATTGTTAAAATGTCTATACTACCCAAAGCAATCTACACACTTAATGAAATCACTATAAAAATACCACTAGCATTTTTCACACAGCTAGAACAAACAATCCTAAAATTTGTATGGAGCAAAAGACCCCAAATAGCCATAGAAGTCTTGAAAAAGAAAAACAAAACTGGAGACATCACGATTCCAGATTTCATAATATAAAACCATAGACACCAAGACAGTACAGGACAGGCAAAAAAACCAACATGTAAATAAATGACAGAATAGAAAACTCAAAAATAGACTCCACAATTATATGGTCAACTAATCTTCGACAAAGCAGGAAAGAGTATCCAATGGAAAAAGTCTCTACAGCAAATAGTGTTAGGAAAACTGGACAGCACCATGCAGATTAATGAAACTGCACCACTTTCTTACACCATACACAGAAATAAATTAAAAATGGATGAAAGAACTAAACGTGAGACAGAAAACCGTAAAAATCCTAGAGAACACAGGCAGCAACCTCTCTGACCTTGACCATAGCAACTTTTTACTACACATGTCTCTGGAGGCAAGGGAAACAAAATCAAAAATGAACTATTGGGACTTCATTAAGATAAAAGCTTCTGCACAGTGAAGTAAACAATCAACAAAACTAAAAGGCAGCCTATGGACTGGGAGAAGATATTTGCAAAGCACACGTCTAATAAAAGGTTAATATTGGGGCGCCTGGGTGGCTCAGTTGGTTAAGCGTCCAACTTTGGCTCAGGTCATGATCTCACAGTTCGTGAGTTCGAGCCCCACGTCGGGCTCTGTGCTGACAGCTCAGAGCCTGCAGCCTGCTTCAGATTCTGTGTCTCCCTCTCTCTCTTCCCCTCCCCACTCATGGTCTGTCCCTCTGTCTTAAAAATAAATAAAACATTTTAAAAAAAGGTTAGTATCCAAAAAGTATAAAGAACTTATCAAACTCAACACACAATAAAACAAATAACCCAGTGAAGAAATGGGCAGAAGACATGAATAGACATTTTTTCAAA
Organism: Panthera tigris; assembly: GCF_018350195.1. Lineage (NCBI taxonomy): Eukaryota > Metazoa > Chordata > Mammalia > Carnivora > Felidae > Panthera > Panthera tigris. The sequence goes on from NC_056677.1 coordinate 48,386,618, forward strand.
GAAGGCATCTAGATGTCTGATACATGAAAACATGCTGGGCATCACTCATCATCATTGAAATGCAAATCAAAACCACAATGAGATACCACGTCACACCTGTCACAGTGGCTAAAATTAACAGCACAAGAAACAACAGGTGTTGGCGAGAATGTGGAGAAAGGGGAACCATCTTGCATTGTTGGTAGGAATGCAAACTGGTGTGGCTAATCTGGAGAGCAGTATGGAGATTTCTCAGAAAGATAAAAATAGAAATACCCTATGATTCAGCAATTGCACTACCAGATATTTACACAAAGGATACAAAAATACAGATTCGAAGAGGTACATGCACCCCAATGTATATAGCATACTTTTCAACAATAGCTAAACTATGGAGAGATCCAAAATGTCCTTCAATTGATGAATGTATAAGGAAGGTGTGATATATAAATTTTTAACATTTATTTATTATTGAAAGACAGAGAGAGTCAGAATGTGAGCAGGGGAGGGGCAGAGGGAGAGGGAGACAGAATCTGAAGTAGGCTCCAGGCTCTGAGCTGTCAGCATAGAGCCCCACATGGGGCTCCAACTCACAAACCACGTGATCATGACCTGAGCCAAAGTCAGACGCTTAACCAACTGAGCCACCCAGGTGCCCCATATATATATCACACCTTCCTTCATATATATATATATATATATATATATACACACACACACACACACACACACACACACACAATTGAATATGGAATATTACTCAGCCATCAAAAACAATGAAATCTTGCAATTCGCTATGACATGGATGGAGCTAGAGTGTATTTTGCTAAGTGAAATAAGTCAGTCAGAGAAAGCCAAATATCATCTGATATCACTCTTATGTGGAATTTAAGAAACAAAACAAATGAACATATGGGGGGGGGAAAGTGAAAGAAGGAAACAAACCATAAGAGACTCTTAAAGAAAAAACTGAGGCTTGATGGAGGGAGGTAGGCAAATTATGGGCTAGAAGGGTGGTGTATATTAAGGATGGCACTTGTGGGGGAAGAGCCAAGATGTTGGAACAGCATGGAAGATTTTTGTGTCTTTCATCCATGAAATACAGCCAGACCAACACTAAAACATCCTGCACACCTAGGACACTGATCTGAGGATTAACACAAGAATTTGCAAAACCTGAACCACAGAATTCAGCAGGTATGAGGTGTGGAGAGGTGAACTTGGGGAGAGAAAAGACGTGGAGGGCAGGGAGCCACTTTTGTGTGTAGAGAGACAGGATGGAGACGGGGATGTAGAATATGGGAAAAACACCCCTCCCCAAAAGCAGCTGGATAGAAAGTGGAAAATTGGAAACAGCCACAGGATTGAAAAAAAAAGGGAGAAAGGAGAAAGGAAAGGGTTTAAATTCCATTAAGAATGTAAACAGGGGGAGCACAGAGTCTGAAACTCTGCAGCTTGATACCTGGCGGTACTCTGGTGAAAAGGGTGAATCCCCAGGAGCAGACTGGGGTCCAGAAGGTTCTCAGGCCACACAGAGAGAAGTGGTTCCACTGCTGGAAGGATATTTGGTAGAGAGTGTGAGGCCACCTGGGCCCAGCAGACCCAAGAGAATGGCCACATTCACTGGTGCTGGAACAAGGTCTTTGGGGGTGAAATCTGGTGCCAGAGTGGGTGTTTTGATTGTCAATCCCTGAGGTGCTGCTGGTACACTGTCTTGTGAACTTTTTCTGGGGTGAACTGGCACCTGGCTGCAGTCTCTGTGCATCAGGAGTAGTATGGTCCCACAAGTGTTCTTGGGTGTGGCCAGCACCTGGCTTTTGCTGGGTGAGACCCTCCACAGATCGGTGGAGCAAGTCAAAGCCTCAGTCCCTCAGAGGTGGGGGGGGGCTGGTGAAGGCAACCATATCTGAGACAAAACTCAGGAGGGAGGTGCTTCCTGGGGCTTGGTCATGGACAGTGTGGGAGCAGGGAGTGGATGGAAGCTGAAGATGAAGGATGGGTGCACGATTGCTGATTGGGGAGAAGAGACTTCCAATACTAGAGACTGGGTAGCTGTGTGACGCTATTTTCACCATTCCTGCACACGCAAACACACACCTAGAAGTGTGATGACACTCCACCCCAGTAGGCTAGCAGCACCATCTAGTGAAGAACTGAGCCATTACACTAAGTCCCGCCCAACCGGGTCAGCCTCACTCTTCAAAAACAGAAGTCTCACTGCCTGCTCAGTTTAGGGACTATAAAGCACTTCATACTTTGACTTCTAGGAGAAAAGGAAGTAATTTCAGTCATATTTTAGTCTGTTAGCTGGTCCAACTATTCAATTTCTTTCTTTTTTTTCTCTTTGTCATTTCTGTTCTTTTTCTTCAATACAGAAAGAGAAAAAATTAATTTTTATTTTTATTACAAATATTTTTCTTTATTTTTTCTACTATATATTTTTTTTCCTTTTTTGTAAATTTGTTCAAATTCTTTTACTTGCATCATTTCATTTTAGCCTACTTCAGTAATTCATTTCTTCAAATTTTCAAATGATTTCCTTTTTTCTTTTTTCCCTTTTTTTTCCTAATCTATCAAGCCATTTTCAACACCCGGAACAAAACACACCTAGGATCTAACATCACTTATTTGAATTTCGTGTGTGTATTCGTTTTTAATTTTTTAATTTTAATATTTTTTTATTTTATTTTTTTAAATTTTAATATTTTCTACCTCATTAATTCCTTTTCTTCCTTCAAAATGACGAAATGAAGGAAGTAACCCCAAAGAAAGATCAGGAAGAAAGGACAGCCAGGGACTTAACCAAGACAGATACAAGCAAGATGTCTGAACCAGAATATAGAATCGCGATAATAAGAATACTAGCTGGAGTTGAAAATCGATTAGAATCCCTTTCTGCGGAGATAAAAGAAGTAAAATCTAGTCAGGATGAAATAAAAAATGCTATAAATGAGCTGTAATCTTGAATGGATGCCGCAGAGGCAAGGATGGATGAGGTAGAACAGAGAATCAGTGATATAGAGGACAAACTTATAGAGAATAATGAAACAGAACAAAAGAGGGAGATTAAGGCAGAAGAGCACGATTTAAGAATTAGAGAAATCAGTGACTCATTAAAAAGGAACAACATCAGAATCATAGGGGTCCCAGAAGAGGAAGAGAGAGAAATAGGGGTAGAAGGGTTATGTGAGCAAATCATAGGGGAAAACTTTCCTAACCTGGGGAAAGACACAGACATCAAAATCCAGGAAGCAGAGAGGACTTCCATTAGATTGAACAAAAACCGGCTATCAACAAGGAATATCATGATCAAATTCACAAAATACTCAGGCAAGGAGAGAATCATGAAAACAGCAAGGCAAAAAATGTCCTTAACCTATAAGGGAAATACAGATCAGGTTTGCAGCAGACCTATCTACAGAAACTTGGCAGGCCAGAAAAGAGTGGAAGGATATATTGAATGTGCTGAATCAGAAAAATATGCAACCAAGAATTATTTATCCAGCAAGGATGTCATTAATAGAAAGAGAGATAAAAAGTTTCCAGACAAACAAAAATTAAAGGAGTGTGTGACCACTAAGTCAGGCTTGCAAGAAATTTTAAGGGGGACTCTGAGGGGAAAAAAGATGAATGAATGAATGAATAAATAAATAAATAAATACCAAAAGCAACAAAATTAGAAAGGACCAAAGAGCACTATCAGAAACTCCAACTCTACAAGTAACATAATGGCAAAATTTCATAAGTTTCAGTACTCAGTCTAAATATAAATGGACTAAATGCTCCAATCAAAAGACTTATGGTAACAGAATGGATTAAAAAAAAAAAACTAGATCCATCTATATGCTGTTAACAAGAGACCCACTTTAGACCTAAAGACAACTTCAGATTGAAAGTAAGGGGATGAAGAACCATCTACCATGCTAACAGTCAACAAAAGAAAGCTGGAGTAGCCATACTTATATCAGACAATCTAGACTTTATTTTTTTTAACGTTTATTTATTATTTTTGAGACAGAGAGAGACAGAGCATGAACGGGGGAGGGGCAGAGAGAGAGGGAGACACAGAATCGGAAGCAGGCTCCAGGCTCTGAGCCATCAGCCCAGAGTCCGACGCAGGGCTCGAACTCACAGACCGCGAGATCGTGACCTGAGCTGAAGTCGGCCGCTTAACCAACTGAGCCACCCAGGCGCCCCAGACAATCTAGACTTTAAAATAAAGACTGTATCAAGAGATGAAGAAGGGCAATATATCATAATAAAGGGGTCTATCCACCAAGAAGACCTAACAATTGTAAACATGTATAGGCCAAATGTGGGAGTACCTAAGTATATAAATTAATCATAAACATAAAGAAACTCATTGATGGTAGTACTATATGAGTAGGAGATTTCAACAACCCACTCAGCAATGGACAGATCATCTAATCAAAAAATCAACAAGGAAACAATGGCTTTGAATGACACACTGGACCTGATGGACGTAACAGACATATTCTGAATATTTCATCCTAAATCAGTGAAATATGCATTCTTCTCCAGTGCACATGGAACGTTCTACAGAATAGGCCAATACTGGGACACAAATCAGCCTTCAGCAAGTACAAAGAGATCGAAATCATACCGTGCATATTTTCAGACAAGACGCTATGAAACTTGAAATTAACCACAAGAAAAATTTGAAAATGTAACAAATGCTTATAGACTAGAGAACATCCTACTCAAGAATGAAAGCGCCAACCAAGAAGTTAAAGAGGAAATTAAAAATTATATGGAAGCCAATGAAAACGATAACACAGCAACCCAAAAACTTTGGGATGCAGCAAAGGGGGTCATAAGAGGACAGTATGTAGCAAATCTAGGCCCTCCAAAAGAAGGAAGAAAGATCTCAGATACACAACTTAAACTTTTGCCTTAAAGAACTGGAAAAAGAACAGCAAATAAAACCCAAAGCCAGCAGAAGATAGGAAATAATAAAGATTAGAGCAGAAATTAATTCTATCGAAACCAAAAAAACAGTAGAACAGATCAATGAAACAAAAATCTGGTTCTTTAAAAGAATTAACAAAATTAATAAACCACTAGCCAGTTTGATCAAAAAGAAAAAGGAAAGGAACCAAATAAATAAAATGAAGAATGAAAAAGGAGAGATGACAACCAATACAGCAGAAATAAAGACAATAATAATAGAATATTATGAGCAATTATATGCCAGTAAAATGGGCAATCTGGAAGAAATGGACAAATTCCTGGGAAAATATACACTACCAAAACTGAAACAGAAAGAAATAATAATTTGAACAGACCCATAACCAGTAAGGAAATCAAATTAGTAATCAAAAATCTCCCAAAAAACAAGAGTCCAGGGCCAGATGGCTTTCCAGGGGAATTCTACCAACTATTTAAGTAAGAGTTAACACCCATTCTCTTGAAGCTGTTCCAAAAAATAGAAATGGAAGGAAAACTTCCAAACTCTTTCTATGAAGCCAGCAGTACTTTGATTCCAAAACCAGACAGAGACCACACTAAAAAAGAGAACTATAGGCCAATCTCCCTCATGAACACGGATGCAAAAATCCTCAGCAAGATATTAGCCAACCGGATCCAACAATACATTTAAAAAGTTATTTACCATGACCAAGTGGGATTTATACCTGGGATGCAGGTTGGTTCAATATCCGCAAAACAATTAACGTGATTCATCACATCAATCAAAGAAAGGACAAGAACCATATGATCCTCTCAATAGACGCAGAGAAAGCATTTGATAAAATACAGCATCCTTTCTTTATAAAAACCTCAAGAAAGTAGGAAAAGAAAGATCATACCTCGAGATAATAAAAGCCATATATGAATGACCCAACACTAATATCATCCTCAGTGGGGAAAAACAGAGCTTTCCCCCTAGGGTAAGGAACAAGACAGGGATGTCCACTCTCATGACTGTTATTCACTGTTGTATTGGAAGTCTTAGCCTCTGTAATCAGACAACAAAAAGAAATAAAAGGCATCCAAATTGGCCAAGAGGAGGTCAAACTTCCACTCTTCACAGATGACATGATACTCTATATGGAAAGGCCAACAGATTCCACCAAAAAACTGCTAGAACTGATTCATTAATTCAAGAAAGTTGCATGATGTTAAATCAATGCAACAGAAATCAGTTGCATTCTTATTCATCAACAATGAAGCAAGAGAAAGAGAAATCAAGGAATCGATCTCATTTACAATTGCACCAAAAACTGTAAAATACCTAGGAATAAATCTAACCAAAGAGGTGAAAAATCTATATGCTGAAAGCTATAGAAAGCTTATGAAAAAAATTGAAGAAGTCACAAAAAAAAAAGAAAAAGATTTCATGCTTGTGGATAGGAAGAGCAAATATTGTTAAAATGTCAGTACTACCCAAAGAAATCTACATGTTCAATGCAATCCTTATCAAAATAACACCAGCATTCTTCACAAAGGTAGAACAAATAATCCCAAAATTTGTTTGGAACCAGAAAAGACACCGAATAGCCAAAGCAATCTTGAAAAAGAAAACCAAAGCAGGAGGCATCACAATCCCAGACTTCAAACTATACTACAAAACTGTAATCATTAAGACAGTATGGTACTTATACAAAGAACAGACACTAAGATCAATGGAACAGAATAGAGAACCCAGAAACGGACCACAAAGGTATGGCCAACTAATCCTTGACAAAGCAGGAAAGAATATCCAATGGAATAAAGACAATCCCTTCAGCAAGTGGTGCTGGGAAACCTGGACAGCGACATGCAAAAGAACGAACCTGGACCACTTTCTTATGCCATACACAAAAATATACTCAAAATGGATGAAACACCTAAATATAAGACAAGAAGCCATTAACATCCTTGAGGAGAAAGCAGGCAAAGTCCTCTTTGATCTTGGCCGCAGCAACTTCTTACTCAACACATCTCCAAAGGCAAAGGAAACAAAGGCAAAAATGAACTACTAGCACCTCATTAAAATAAAAAGCTTCTGCACAGCAAAGAAAACAATCAGGAAAACTAAAAGGCAATTGACAGAATGGGAGAAGATATTTGCAAACGATATATCAGATAAAGGGTTAGTATCCAAATTCTATAAAGAACTGATCAAACTCAACACCCAAAAAGCAAATAATCCAGTGAAGAAATGGCCAAAGACATGAATAGACACTTCTCCAAAGAAGACATCCAGATGGCCTACCAACACATGAAAAAATGCTCAATATCACTTATCATTAGGGAAATGCAAATCAAAAACCACAATGAGATACCACCTTACACCTGTCAGAATGGGTAATATTAACAACTCAGGCAACAACAGATGTTGGTGAGGATGTGGAGAAAGAGGATCTCTTTTACATTGTTGGTGCGAATGCAAGCTGGTGCAGCCACTCTGGTAAACAGTATGGAGGTTCCTCAAAAAATTAAAAATAGAACTACCCTATGACCAGCAATTGCACTACTAGGTATTTATCCAAGGGATACAGGTATGCTCTTTCAAAGGGACATATGAACCCCAATGTTTATAGCAGCCCTATCAACAATAGCCAAAGTATGGAAAGAGCCCAAATGTCCATCGATGGATGAATGGATAAAGAAGTTGTGGTATATATATATACAATGAAGTATTACTCGGCAATCAAAAAGAATGAAATCTTGTCATTTGCAAGTACGTGGATGCAACTGGAGGGTATTATGCGAAGCGAAATTTGTCAGTCAGAGAAAGACAAATATCATATAACTTCATTCATATGAGGACCTTAAGGGACAAAACAGATGAACATAAAGTAAGGGAAACAAATATAATATAAAAGCAGGGAGTGGGACAAAGTATAAGAGACTCTTAAATATGGAGAACAATGAAAGGGTTACTGGAGGGGGTGTGGAAGGGGGGATGGGCTAAATGGGTAAGGGGCATTAAGGAGTGTACTTCTGAAATAATTGTTGAACTATATGCTAACTAATTTGGATGTAAATCTAAAAAAATAAAATTAAAAAAATAAACCTTCCCCAGGAAAAAAAAAAGAGGGCACTTGTTATCATGAGCACTAGGTGTGTATGTAAGTGATGAATCCCTAAATCCCATTTCTGAAACCAGTATTGCACAGTATGTTAACTACGTAGAATTATAATAACCATCCAAAAAGATAAAATAAAGAAGCAGTGCCATTATAAGTTATCAACAATCAGTTTGTACTCAAATAAATGTTAATTCAATTAATGTTCAAAGAATGAATACAAATAAAGTGAATTATTTCCATTAAAAAAGTGAGGGGATGGAGAAATACTTATCATGCAAATGGATGTCAAAAGAAAGCCATTGTAATAATACTTATATCATACACAATGAAATTTTAAACAAACACTGTAAAAAGAGACAAAGTACACCACTTTATTACACCACGTAATAATAAAGAGGACTATCCAACAAGAAGATATAACAATTGTAAATATATATGCAACCAACATGTGGCCACCCAAATACATGTAAAAGTTAATAACAAACATAAGGAAACTAATTTATAGTAATACAATAATAGTAGGGGACTTTAACACCTTTTCTCACCACAACACGATAAAACCGGAAATCAAGCACAAGAAATTATCTGGAAAAACCACAAATTCTTGGAGAGACAAGAAGATGGCAGCAGAGTAGGGGATGCTAAAATTACTTCATCAGAAGTATACAACTAGAAAGCTATTAAAACATCCTAAATATCTTATAAGTTGACCTGAAATCTAAAGGTTATATCAGAGAAGGGAGTAAGTGTGGAGATGTGCTTTATGGGAGAAACGGATCCTGGCTGCTGTGGATGGGAGGGCATCATTGTTAAGGAGAAGGGCAAAAGAGGGAGGAGCACACAGGGGAAGGTGAAAAGAGAATGTTTCCCCATAACCATTGGCTTGGAAAATGGGAGGGGCTGAATTTCATGAGGTCTTTCCACCAGATTCACTTAAAGCCTGGAGTATTAAAGGTCAGAGGCATTAATTGGGATAGCACTGCACTGCTCCTGGATAGAAGGCAGGCAAACACCCAAGGGGCATATAACATGTAGACAGTGATCTGAAGAGCACCTGGTGCACAACTGGAGTGATTATTTGCTCTTCAGAGGAACCATTTATGGGGACAACTCTCTGGGAACAAAGGAGTTGGCAAGTGACATTTCTCTCCCCAGCCTGTCAGAATAAACACACAGGCACCTGTGCAAAACAGTGCAGACTGGACACAGGCTACCTAATTTGTTTTCACTAAGCCTCACCACCCAGGATCTCCAGTAGAACTGCCCCTTTCATTCATGCTTATCTGGAGCAGGACCTTACCTCAGAAAACAAGCACAAACCCCTGCCCATGCCACATGTCCTGATGAGAGTTCTGCAGGGTCTCAGTTCTGGTGGAGACAGATCTTATTTCACAAGCAGACCAGAGCACCTAGTTAAACCTCATCGTACTTAGGACAAGAACCAATTATTGCCCAAAGCAGGAAAGGATATCCTCTGAAGATGACTGGCCTGCAAGATAGAACAGCTAGAACACAACAGCAGAACACATGCAGCACACAGTGGAGACACTCCTTGGGCACTACATGATCTCTTCTTTATAAGGCCATTAATGTTAGGAGAAGACATAACTGGTTTTTCTAACACAGAGAAGCAGTCAGAGATTTAGACGAAATGAGAAGACAGAAGAATTTATCCCAAATGAAAGAACAAGACAAAGCCAAATCCAGAGATCTAAGTGAAACAGATATAAATAATATGCCCAATGGAGAATTTAAAGCAATGATCATAAGGATACACACGGGATGTAAGCAAAGAAAAGAAGACATCAGTGAGACTTTTACCAAAGTAATAAGAGTTATAAAAGAATCAATAAAAGACGAATCATGCAATAAATAATATTTAAAACATACTTGATGCAAAGAGCAGCAGACTGGAAGAAGCAGCTGATTTAGTTAATGATCTAGAAGACAAAGTAATGGAAAGCAATGAAGGTAAACAAAAAAGCAGAAGAATTATGCAAAATCAGAACATACTTAAGAAACTCAGTGACTCCATTAAATGTAATAATATTTGTATTAGAGGATTCCCAGAAGAAAAAGAAGATAGAGAAATGGGGGCAGGAAATTTATTTGAACAAATAATAGTTGAAAGTGTTCCTAATCTGGGGAAGGAAACAGGCATCCAGATCTAGGAGGCACAGAGAACTCCCATCAAAATCAACAAAAGTAGGCCAACACCAAGACATATTGTAATTACATTTCCAAAATATAGTGATAAAATAATGTAAAAGCACCAAGACAAAACACCTGAGGGAAAACCCATAAGGGTAGCAAAATATTTTTCAACTGAAACTTGGCAAGGCAGAAGGGAGTGGCATGATATATTTAAAGTGCTGAATGGGAAAATCTGCAGCCCAGAATATTCTATATAGCAAGGCTATCATTCAGAAATAAGACAAGATAAATATTTTTTCAGAGAAACAAAAAATAAGCAGTTTATGACCACTAAACCAAACCTACAAGAAATATTAAAGTAGACAGTTTGTGTGGAAAGCAGAGACCAAAATTGACAGTATAAAGGTAGGAAACACAAAAGTAGTAAAACTGAATATTTCTGTAAAAAATCAGTCGAGGAAATAACCAAAAAGAAAAATAAGGATAAATATATATAAAAACATATACATAAATATAGGGAGGAGAGAAGAAAAGAATAGATTCAAACCAAAATGACCTTCAATGTAGCACAAACTTCTATACACGGAAGACATTATATACAAACCTAATGGTAACCATATATGAAAACCACTAGTAAATATGCAAAGAATAAAAAGAAAGAAATATAAATATATAACTAAAGAAAATCATCAAAACATGTAAGACAGAAAGGAAATAAAGGATCAGAGGAAATCTCTAGAACAGCCACAAAACAAGTAATAAAATGGCAATAAATACATATCTATAAATACTTATGTTGAATGTAAATGTAATAACCACTTGAATCAAAAGACATAGAATGTCAGAATGGAACAAGAAAACAAGACCCATCTATATGCTGCCTGTAATAGACTCATTTTAGACATAAAGACATCTAGAGATTGAAAGTGAAGGGATGGAGAAATATTTATCATGCAAATGAATATAAAAATAAAGCTGGAGGAGTAATACTTGCATTGGAAAAACTAGACTATAAAACAATGACACTAAGAAGAGACAAAGAGGGGCATTATATAATAATACAATGGCCAATCTAAAATGATATACAAATTATAAATATAAGTCAATAATAATACAATAATACTGGAGGATTATGACACCCCACTTATGTCAATGGACAGATCATCTATACAGAAAATAGAGCAAGAAACAATGACTTTGAATGACATATAGGACCAGATGGACTTAACAGATATATTCAGAACATTTCATCCTAAATCAGGAGATTACACATTCATTTCAAGTGCACATAGAACATTCTCCAGAATAGATCACATAATAGGCCACAAAACAGGCCTAAATAAATTCAAGAAGATGGAGGCCATACCATGAAACTTTTCTAACCATGACGCTATGAAACTAGTAGTCAACCACAAGAAAAATGTGGGAAAGACCAAAAATACATGGCGGTTTAATAACATGCCACTAAGCAATGAATAGGTCAATCAGGAAATAAAATAAGAAATAAAAATTACATGGAAACAAATACAAATGAAAACAAGATTATCCAATACCTCTGGGATGCAGCAAAAGCAGTCCTAAGAGGGAAGTATATAACAATACAGTCCTCATCAATAAGCAAGTAATATCACAAATAACATACAATAAAAGGACTAGGAAAAGAACAAAACAAGCCTAAAGCCAGCAGAGGAAGGAAATAATAAATATTAAATCAGAAATAAATGAGGGTTTATAAGATGGTGGTGTAGTAGGAAGACCCTAAGCTCCTCTCCGTCCTCAAACACAACTAGGTAACTCTTAAATCATTCTGGATAAAATTTGAGTACTGAAAGAACAAACTAAAGGGAGAGACGAGGCCACATCAAGGAAGGTAGGAGGTGTAGAGATGTGGTTGGGGTGAGAAATGGATCATGGGTGCTGCAGAGGGGAGGGAGCACAGGTCACAGAGAAAAGCTAGAGGGAGAGAGGGTGCACACAGGGGAATGCACAAGAATACCTCCCCAAAGCCATTGGTTGGGAAAATGAGAGGGGTTGATTTTCATGTTTTTGCACCCAGCGGGGCTTGAAAAATAGAGTTTTACAGGTGGGTGGATTGGCTGGGATAGAACTCTAAAGGCACTGCCCTACTTCTGAACAGAAAGCAAACAACCTGGGGACAGATGGCATGATATGAGTAACACCCTGGACACACAGTGGGAAATTATTCACTCTTCTTAGAGTCCATCTGTGAGAGATAGTACTTTTAAAGATGTCACTCCAGGGACCAAAGTTCTTGTGAATTCCATTTCCATTACCTGCCTCTCAGCATAAACACAGGGCCACCTGCCAAGGGCAGATCAGCCCTGACATTGACTGCCTAGTTTTCTTGTGCCAAGGCCCAGGCCTAGTGCTCTGGCCTAATTGCCCTTCTTGGTCAAACCTCCCTCAGTCCCACCACAGTGAAGCCATCCCCCAGAAGAGGCCCCTATTCACACCATGTTTCTAAAGCCTGTAGTTTTAAAAGTCAGAAGACTTGGCTGGAATAGAGCCTGCAGGGCCTTGTGCTACCCATGAAGAGAAGGCAGGAAAACAACTTGGAGACAGACGCCATGAAAACAATAATCTGAAAAGTGCCAGGGATACATGGTGGGAGTAAGGGAGATTATTCACTCTTCTCAGAGAGCTTCTGTGAAGGGCTTCCCTTCTCCAAGAAAGAAGACCTCTATCCAAGCACAAAGGAAATGGCTGGCACCACTTCCCTCCTTGTCCCTCAATATAAACACAGAATAACCTTCGGTAAATACCACAGTGCTCAGACTGGTTGTCTAACCTGTTTACACCAGATCTCATGCCCCAGTGTTCTATCAGTACAGAGCTTCTTAGTCGAGTTTTCTTCAGTCCCAGCACAATGGACCCTATCTGGAAGACCAGCAGAAACCACTGCCCACACCAGGTCTACAAAGCAGGGCATTCTGCAAGGCTTCAGTTCTAGTGGAAGTAGCATCAGGTCTCATTTAGCAAGCAGACCAGAGCACATCTAGTTAATACTGGTCACATTCTGTCCAATTATGGAGAATTTAATGCAATAACCATAAAGGTACTCACTGGGTCTGAGAAAAGAATAGAAGACATCATCACATATATAAAAGAGTTAGAAAACCAATTAAAGATGAAGAGTGTAATAAATAAGATTGGAAATGGGCTTAATGCAATAAACACCAGGATGAAAAAAGCAGAGGAATGAATAAGTGATCTAGAAGACAAAAAAAAGTGGAAAGTAATGAAGCTGAACGAAAGAGAGAATTATGCAACATGAGAATAGACTTAGGGAACTCAGTGACTCCATCAAATGTAATAAGATTCATATTATAGTAGTCCCAGAAGAATAACAGATAAAAGGGGGCATACAATTTATTTAAAGAAATAATAGCTGAAAACTTCCCTAATCTGGAGAAAGAAACAGACATCCAACTCCAGGAGGCACTGAGAACTCCCATCAAAATCAACAAAAGCAGTGCAGCACCAAGACATATTATAATTAATTTTGCAAAATATAGTGACAAAGAAAAAATCCTAAAAGCAGAAAGACAAAACAAGTCAACTTACAAGGGAAGACCCATAAAGTTAGCTGGAGATTTCTCAGCAGAAACGTGGCAATCCAGAAGGGAGTGACATTATATGTTCAAAGTACTAAAAGGGAATAATCTTCAGCCAAGAATACTCTGTCTATCAAGGTTATCATTCAAAATATAAAGAGTGGTAAAGAGTTTCCCAGACAAACAAAAAATAAAGATGTCCATGACCACTAAAATCACACTGCAAGAAATATTAAAGTGGACACTTTGAGTGGAAAGAAGAGACAAATAGGGATAAACACAAGAAAGGAACATAGAAATCTCCAAAAACAACAAAACAAGTAATAAAATGACAATAAATACATAACTATCAATGATGACTTTGAATATAAATAGATTAAATGTTCCACTCAAAACACATAAGGTGTCAGAGTGAATAAAACAACAACAACATCCATCTATATACTGTCTAAAAGAGATTCATTTTAGACCTAAAGATACGTGCAGATTGAAAGTGAAGCTATGGAAAAACATTTACCGTGCAAATGGATGTAAAAGAAAGCTGGAGTAGCAATATTCATAATACATGAAGTAGATTTTAAAACAAAGACTTTAACAAGATGCAAAGAAAGACACTATATAATCATAAAGGGGACAATCCAACAAGAATATCTAAGAATTGCAAGTATTTATGCACCCAAAATAGAAGCCCCAAAATATAAAAAGTCAATAACAAAAATAAAGGAACTAATTGGAAATAATGCAATAAGAGTAGGGAATTTTAACACCACACTTGTGTCAATGGACAGAACATCTAAACAAAATCAATAAGGGAACATGGTTTTCAATGTAACACTAGACCAGATGGACTTAACAGATATTCAGAAGATTCCATCCTAAAACATCAGAATACACATTCTTCTCAAGTGCACATGTAACATTACGTCACAAAACAGGCCTCAACAAATACAAAAACACTGAAGTCATACCATGCAACTTTTTTGACTACAACACTGCAAAACTGGAAGTAAACCACACACACACACACACACACACACACACACACACACACAAACACACACAAACACACACACAAAGTGGGAAAGATAACAAATACGTGAAGGTTAAACAAATGCTACTAAACAATGAATGGGTAAAACAGGACATAAAGGAAGAAATAGAAAAGTACATGGGCACAAATGAAAATGAAAACACAATGGTCCAAAACCTTTGGGATGCAGCCAAGATTGTCCAAAGAAGGAAGCATAGTGGTTGGGAGGTAAGATGGTGGAGTAGTAGGAGACCCCTGGGTTTGCCTTATCCTTCAAACACAGCTAGATAAGTATCAAATCATTTTGAATACCCAAGAAATCTATGTGAGGACTGAACGAACAAAATGCACAACTAGAGGTAGAGAAGAGACCACATCATGGAAAGTAGGAGGTGTAGAGGAGATGTGATTCTGGGGAGAAAAGGATCACAGGTGCTGTGGTGGTGAGGGAGCCCTGGTTATGGAGAGAGGTGCATGAGAGAGAGAAGAGTACACAAAGATTATACAAGGAAAACACTTCCCCCAAAGACATTGATTGGAAAAATGAGAGGTGCCGATTTTTGTGAGCTTTTACAACCAGCAGGGCTCAAAGACTTGAGTTTTAGAGGTCCATGGCATGGTCTGTGTGGAACTTGACTGGTGTTGCAGTGCTTCAGTGGAGAAGGAGGGCAGGTAGCCCAGCAGTGGACAGAGAAATCTGAGGACCCCATGAGATGCACTAAGAGTGATGGTTCCCTCTTCTTGGAGTGCATCTGGGAGAGGTGGATTTGCTTTTCCAGGGACAAATGAGGCAGTGGGTGACATTACATGGCCCAGAAACAGACAAGGTGAAGGCAGGGATCTGTGGTACGCATGGGATGCACGATGAGAGATTGTTTGCTCTGGAAATGTCAGGCATGGACTTCCCACTCCGAGGATGAGGTAGAAGACTGGCACAAGTTCTCTCCCTCACCCTTCAGCATAAACTAACTTCAGTAAGAAGTACAGTGCCAACAGTGGCAGCCTAAACTGCTTACACCAAGCGCTGCCAACTTGTGCTTTGCAGGTGCTACATTTCAAGGGCAAGCATGCCTGACAAATCAGAGCAGTGGGCCCCACACCTAGAAGTCCAGCACAAATCCACTGTTCATACCCCGTCTACTGACCATAGAGTTCTACAAAGGTTCAGATCTAGTAGAAGTAGTATCAGGTCTCTTTTAACAAGCACGCCTGAGCACACCTAGTTAAAATGCACCACACTCTAGCAAGTCCAATTACTGCTAGTCCAATTATTCAAAACAGACTAGATATAAGGACCACAAAGATGGAGAATCAGAGGAATGAATAAGTGATATAGAAAATAGAATAATTGAAAATTATGAAACTGAGCAAAAGAGAGAAGGAAGAAACACAGATCAAAAGAATAGACTTGGGAAAATCAGTGACTCCATAAAAGGTAATGAAATTTGTATAATAAAAGTCCCAGTGGGGCACCTGGGTGGCTCAGTCAGTTGAGTGTATGATTTCAGCTCAGGTCATGATCTCACGGTTCATGGGTTTGAGCCCTGCATCAGGCTCTGTACTGACAGCTTGCTCAGAGCCTGGAGCCTGCCCAGATTCTGTGTCTCCTTCTCTCTTTGCCCCTCCCCCTCTCACTCTGTCTTTTTCTGTCTCTCAAAAATAAATAAATATGAAAAAAATTAAAAAGAGTCCCATAAAAAGTATATAAATAAAAGGGGACATAAATGTATTTGAGGAAATGATACCTGAAAACTTTCCTAATCTGGGGAAGAAAACAGACATCAAAATCCAAGATACACAGAGAACTCTCCTCAAAATCAACAAAAGCAGGCCAACACCAAGATATATTGTGATACAATTTGCAAAATATAGTGATAAAGAACAAATCCTGAAAGCACTAAAACAAAAGAAGTCCCTAACTTACAAGGAAAAATCCATATGGCTAGCTGGAGATTTCGTAACAGAAACTTGGTGAAGCAGAAAGGACTGACAAGTTATATTCAGGGTGCTGAATGAGAAAAATCCTCATCTAAGAATACTATCTCCAGCAAGGCTATCATTCAGAATAGGATACATACAGATTTTCCCAAACAAAAACTAAACAGTTCATGAGCACTAAAACAGCCCTGCCAGAAATATAAAAAGGGACTCTTTGAATGGGAAGGAAAGATCAACAATGACAAAAACTTTAAAAATTTCAGAAATGATGACAAAACAAGCAATAAAATAGCACTAAATATGTATTTAACAATAATTACTCTGTATATAAATTGACTAAACACTCCAATCAAAAGATATAGCATGTCAAAATGGACAAAAACCAGGCCCATCTAAATATTGCATACAAGAGACTCATTTTAGACGTAAAGATGCCTGCAGATTGAAAGTGGGGAGTCAGGAAAAAATATCATGTAGGTGGACATCAAAATAAGGCCAGAGTATCAATATATCAAACAAACTAGATTTAAACCAAAGACTGTAACAAGAGATGAAGAAGGGCATGATATCATAATAAAATGGTGACTGCAACAAAAGAAGTAATAAATGTTATTATTTATTATGGGATTAATAAATGGGAGCACACAAATACATAAAATGATTAATAACAGACATAAAAGAACTCTCTGATAAGAAGACAATAATAGTAAGAGATATTAACACCCCACTAACATCCATGGACAGTTTATCTAAGGACAAAATCAACAAGGAAACAGTGGCATTGAATGACACACTGGACCAGATGGAAATAACAGAAATATTCAGAACATTTCACCTAAAGCAACAGAATACACATTCTTTTCAAGTGCACATTGTGCATTCTCCAGAACAGATCACATACTAGTTCACGAAACAGGCCTCAACAAGTACAAAAAGAGTGAGGTTTTCCATGAATATTTTCAGACCACAACACTATGAAACTTGAAGTCAATCACAAGAAAAATATTGCAAAGACCACAAATACATGAAGGTTAAAAAACATTCTACTAAACAATGAATGGATTGACCAGGAAATCAAAGAAGAAATACAAAATTACATGGAAACAAATAAAAATTAAACAAAGCAGTCTAAAACTTATGGGATGCAAAAAAGAGATGCTATGAGGGCCGTATATAGCAAAAATGGCCTATCTCAAGAAGGAAGAAAAATGTCAAACAACTCGAAGGAGCTAGAAAAAAAATGAAGCCTAAAACCAACAGAAGAAAAGAAATAATAAGGATTAGACAAAAATAAATGTTTTAAAAAATTAAAAACAAAACAAAACCATAGAACAGATCAATGATACCAGGAGCTACTTCTTTGAAAAACTAAATAAAATTGATAAACCCAAAGCGGATTTATTAAAAAAAAAAAAAGGAGAGAGAAAGAACCAAATAAATAAAATCACAAATGAGGGAGGTGAAATAAAAAACCACAAAACAGTACAAAAACAATTACAACAGAATATTATGAAAAACTATATACCAAGACTGGACAACAAGGAGCAAATGGGTAAATTCCTAGAGATATACACTACCAAATCAGAAACAGGAATAAATAGAAATATTGGGCAGACTGATAATTAGCAAAACAATTAAATCAGTAATCAAAAATCTACCAACAAACAGCAGTCCAGGGCCAAATGGCTTCCCAGGAGAATTATACCAAACATTTGCAGAAGTTAAAAGAGTATTAACATACCTATTAGGTATTAACATACCTATTGTTCTCCAACTGTTCAATAAAATAGAAATTAGAGGAAAATATCCAAACTCATTCTATGAGACCATTATCACAGTGATACCAATCCAAAAACTCCACTAACAAAGATAATTACATGTCAATATCACTGAAGAAGATAGAGGCAAAAATTGTAAGCAAAATACTAGCAAATCGAATCCAACAGCACATTAAAAGAATCATTCACCACGATAAAGAGGGATTTATTCCTGGACTGAAAAGGTGAATCAATATTCACAAATCATTTAACGTGATACACCACATTAATAATAGAAAGGGGATTGATTGGAACCAACATGGTGGAGAAGTAGGGTGACCCGAAGTTCCCTCTTCCCTAAAACACAGCAGTGTTGAAGACAGAAGACTTTGAATTACAAGATACCAGGCTGCAGAGTGACAGAGATATCTCCAGGGACCCACAGGGAAAACCTGGTGAGCCATAGATGCATGATTACGAACTGGGAGAGATAAAAAGGGCAGCATAGGCATGGAGGGGTGGAGTCCCCTTTTGCAAAGAGACAAAGGAAAGAGAAAGAGAGGCTGTGGAAGTGTAGGACTGTATTTGGACAAGAAAAAAAACAAGGACCGGAGACAGAGAGAGATCAAATCTCTAACTTCAGTGCTTTCTCAGGACTGGGGTTGGCTGCCCAGTTCATGCACCGGGGGGGGAGGAGGGGAGCCCACCGCCAGCTCAGAAACTAGTTCAGAGGTACAGTCTGCAGTGGGAGAAAGCAAACTCCTCCCTTAATTTCTGTGGGAAGAAGGTGTATAACTTTCAAAAGACACAGGAGTTTGCCTGCGCCCACCAGCCAGAGGCCATTTATTGGGGAGGCAGTGCTTCCCTGGAACAGGGGCACATGAAGCAGAACCCTTTAAGATGTCAGAGTTTAAATCCCAACCAAGCACCAGAGAGGCATGGGAGTCTGCAGAGTGGGGCAAACCAACTCCTTATTCGGCCCATGCTGCACTGGGAGGAGGCCCTCCATTGGTGGGGTGGAGTGGCACTTCCTTAGAACCAGGGTGCATGGAGCGGGACCCTTTGGGATATCTGGGTTTGAATCCAAGACAAGTCCTAGGGAGGCACAGGAGACTTTGGAGTGGAAAAACAAAAACAAAAACAAAAACGGCCTGCACATGCCTATGCAGCACTGTGAGCATTGCCTAAACAGAGTGGTTTGGGAAACCCGGTCCAGGGAGGATAGACTGGGGTGTTGCCATTTTTCTCCCCACCACCAATAAGGTGGGGCCTCAGGGAACAGACAGAGGGCCCACAGTGGAGGTGGGACTCACCTACACCAAACAATGCCCCTCCACATCTGGTAACCATGTATCTACCTGAGCAGGATTGACGCAGGCGAATCAGACAGTCCCTCCTCCAGACCAGTGCTGCCACTGGTTCCAAGGCACCAAGCAGTTTTGCATTTTTGAATATAATTCTTGGACAATTCTTATTATATATATAATCTTTTCTTCATTTTATCCTTCTTACTTCTTCCCTCCTCTAGTATGGTTATTCTGGTTGTTGGTTTGTTTAAGCAGACATATTTAATTTATTCTCTTTATAACTGTTCTATATCTTCTTCTTTATTTCTCTCTCTCTCTCTCTCTCTCTCTCTCTCTTTCTTTCTCTGGATTAAGCTGTATAGAATCTCTGCCTGGTCAATTTTCTTTTCGTTTTCCCCATCCTTGCATTTTTCTCCTTGCATGGAATAAAGCCTCTTCCACCAACACCGCACCCACCCTGTTGTTTTTTTGTTGTTGTTGCTGTTGTGTTTGGGTTTTTGTTTTGGTTTGGTTTTGTTCTTTGTTTTGTTTTCTTTTGATTTTCCAGGGCTACTTCAATGAACAAATCAAAACACACTTGGTGAAGGGTTCAAAACATCACTATGAGTATGGAGATGAAGCAACCAGAGCCACAACAAAAGAGAGCAAGTAATACACTCCCAAAAAAATAAACACCTTTTGAGGGGTCAAGCACTGGAGAGTGTATGACCCTTCTTTAATATAGTAGTGGTCACAGGTGCAGTACATATAACAAGCTTTTAAAACACATAAGAGACAGAAAACTATCCAAAATGACAACACAGAAGAGTTCTCCTCAAAGGAAATTCCAGAAGAAATGACAGCTAAAGAAATGGTCAAAACAGATATAAACAATAAAACTGAATGAGAATTTAGAATAATACTCATATGATTCATAGCTGGGCTTGAAAAAAGCATAGAAGACAGCAGAGAATCTATTGATGCACAGATCAAGGAACTAAAAAATAGTCATGATGAATTTAAAAATGCTGTAAATGTGGTGCAAAATAAACTAAAGGTGGTAACAGAAAGGATGGAAGAGGCAGAGGGGAGAATAAGTGAAACAGAAGATAAAATTATGGAAAAAGATGAAGGTGAGAAAAAAGAGATAAAAATATTCTAGACCACGAGGGGAGAATTAGAGTATTAAGTGATTAAATGAAGAGTAAAATATCATTGGAGTTCCAGAAGAAGAGAAAGAAAAAGGCAGAATGAGTACTTGAACAAATCACAGCTGAGAACTTCTCCAATCTCGGGAAGGAAACACATTATTGATACAAGAGGCACAGAGAACTCCCTTCAGATGTAACAGGAGTCAATCTGTGTGATACATCATAGTGAAACTGGAAAAACACAAAGATAAGGAGAGCATTCTGAAAGCAACTAGGGACAAAGGGGCCCTAACCCACAAGGGTAGACACATAAGGGTAGTAGCAGACTTATTTACTGAAGCTTGCCAGGCCAGAAAGGAGTGGCAGGAAATATTCAATGTGCTGAATAGGAAAACCATGCAGCCAATAATCTTTACCCAGCAAGGCTGTCATTCAGAACAGAGGGAGAGAAAAGTTTCCCAGACAAACAAAAACTGAAGGAGTTCACCATTAAATCATCCCTACCAGAGATCCTAGGAGAACTATGTGAGTGGAATGTTGCAAAGACCACAAAGGACCAGAGACATCACTACAAGCATGAAACCTACAGATAAAACAATGACTCTAAATCCATATCTTTAAATAATAACACTGAATGTAAATGGACTAAATGCTCCAATAAAAAGATATAGTATATCAGAATGGAATTTTAAAAGACCAGACCCATCTATTTGGTGTTTTAGACCTGAGGACACCTTCATATAGAAAATGAGGGGATGGAGAACCATCTATCATGTTACTGGAAGTCAAAAGAAACCTGGAATAACCATACTTATATCATACAAAGTACATTTTAAACTAAAGGCTGTAACAAGAGATGAAGAAAGGCCCCATAATTATGAGGTCTATCCATAAAGAAGAGCTAATTGCTATACATATTTAAGTACCCAATTTGGAGAGGCAAAATATATAAATCAATTAATCAGAAACATAAGCTATCTTATTGATAAAAACACAGTAACTACATGGGGCCCCTGGGTGGCTCAGTCAGTTGAGCGTCCAACTTCAGCTCAGGTCATGATCTCATGGTTCGTGAGTTCGAGCCCAATGTCAGCCTCTGTGCTGACAGCTCCGAGCCTGGAGCCTACTTCAGGTTGTGTGCCTCCCTCTCTCTCTACTCTCTCTCTCTCTCTCTCTCTCTCTCTCTCTCTCTCTCTCTCTTTCAAAAATAAATAAACATTAAAAAATTAAAAAAAAAACAATATGGTAATTACAGGAGACTTTAATACTCCACTTACAACAATTAATAAATAACCATTGGCCCTGAATGACACACTGAACCAGATGAACTTGACACACATGTTCAGAATTTTTCATCCAAAATCAACAGAATGAACATTCTTCTAGAGTGCACATGGAACATTTTCCAGGATAGATCACACACTGGGTCATAAAACAGCCCTCAGTAAGTATAAAAGTATTGATATCATACCATGCACATTTTCAGATCACAATGCTATGAAACTTGAAATCAATCACAGGAAAATTTTGGAAAACCTCCAAATGCATGAAGGTTAAAGAACATCCTACTAAAGATTTAAATGGGTCAACCAGGAAATGAAATAAGATCTTAAAATATATACAGAAACAAATTAAAATGAAAATACAACAGTCCAAACCTTTTGGAATACAGCAAAGTCAGTCCTAAGAGGAAAATACATTGCAATCCAGGCCTATCTCAAGAAACAAGAAAAATCTCAAAAAAGAATCTAAGAGCATACCTAAAGGAACTAGAAGAAAAACAGTAAAGAAACCCCAAGTCTATCAGAAGGGAAATGCTGAAGACTAGAGCAGAAATAAACAATATAGAATCCAAAGAAACAGTAAACAGATCAATGAAACTAAGAGCTGTTTTTTTTAATAAACAAAATTGATAAACCCTTATCCAGACTTCTCAAAAAGAAAAGAGAGAGGACCCAAATCCATAAAATGACAAATGAAATTAGACTTATCACAACAAATCCCTCAGAATTACAAACAATTATCAGAGAATACTATGAAAAATTATATGCCAACTAATTTGACAACTTGGAAGAAATGGACAAATTCCTAGACACACAGTACCAAAATTGAAATGGGAAGAAACAGAAAATTTAAACAGACCCACAGCTAGCAAAGAAATTGAATCATTTATCAAAAATAAGTGTCCTGGGTCAGATGGCTTCCCAGGGGAATTCTACCAGACATTTATAGCGGACATAATACCTGTCCTTCTCAAGCTGTTCCAAAAAATAGAAAGGGAAGGAAAACTTCCAGACTAATTCTATGAAACCAGCATTACTTTGATTTCCAAACCAGACAGTAATTCAGCAAAAATAGAGAACTACAGGCCAGTATCCCTGATGAATATGGATGCAAAAATTCTCAACAAGATACTAACAAATCAAATTCAACAGCATTTAAGAAGGATTATTCACCATGAATCAAGTGGGTTTCATTCCTGGGCTGCAGGGCTGGTTCAATATTCGCAGATCAATCAATGTGATACTTCACATTAACAAAAGAAAAGAGAAGAACTATATGATCCTGTCAATCGATGCAGAAAATGCATTTGACAAAATACAGCATCATTTCTTAATAAAAACCATCAAAAGAGTTGGGATAGAAGGAACATACTTAAACATCATAAAAGCTCTTTATGAAAAACCCACAGCTAATATCATCCTCAATGGGGAAAAACTGAGAGCTTTCCAACTGAGATCAAGAACATGACAGGGATATCCTCTCTCACCACTGTTGTTTAATATAGTGTTAGAAGTCTTAGCATCAGTAATCAGAGAAAAAAATTAAATAAAAGTCATCCAAACTGACAAAGAAGAAGCCAAACTACATCGAAAACCCAGAAGAGTGCACCAAAAAGTTCCTAGAACTGATAAAAAATATCGCAGGATACAAAGTCAATGTAAGGAAATCAGATGTATTTCTATAAATTATTGATGAAGAAACAGAAAGAGAAATCAAGAAATTGATCCCATTTACAATTGCACCAAGAACCATAAAATAACTAAGAATAAACCTAACCAAAGATGTAAAAGATCTATATGTTGAAAACTATATAAACTTATGAAGGAAATGGAAGAAAGCAAAAAGGAATGGAAAAACATCCCATGCTCAAGGATTGGAAGAATAAATGTTGCTAAAATGTCAATACTACACAAAGCAATTTACACATTCAATGCAATCCCAATCAAAATTGCACCGTCTTTCTTCTCAAAGTTAGAACAAATAATCCTAAAATTTGTATGCAACCACAAAAGACCCAAAATAGCCAAAGTAATGTTGAAAAAGAAAACCAAAGCAGGAGTCTCCACAATCCCAGACTTTAGCCTCTACTACGAAGCTATAACAATTAAGAGACTATGGTATTGGCACTGAAACAGACACATACACCAATGGAATAGAATAGAGAACCCAGAATTGGACCCACAAATGTATGGCCAACTAATATTTGACAAAGCATGAACAAGTATGCAATGGAGAAAAGACAGTCTTTTTAGCAAATCGTCCTGGGAGAACTAGACAGCAACATGCAGAAGAATGAAACTATACCACTTTCTTTAACCATACACAAAAATAAACTCAAAATGGATGAAAGACCTAAAATTGAGACAGGAAACCATCAAAACCCAAGCAGAGAAAACAGGCAACAACCTCCTTTACCTCAGCCACAGCAATTTCTTGTCTGACATGTCTCCAAATGCAAGGGAATTAAAAGAAAACAATGAACTATTGGGACCTCATGAAGATAAAAAGCTTCTGCACTGCAAAGGAAACAATCAACAAAACTAAAAGACAACCAATGGAATGGGAAAAGTCATTTACAAATGACATATCAGATAAAGGGTTAGTATCCAAAATCTATGAAGAACTTACCAAACTCAACACCTGAAAAACAAATAATCCAGTGAAGAAATGGGCAGAAGACATGAATAGAGACTATCCCAAAGAAGACATCCAGATAGCCAACAGACATATGAAAAGATGGTCAACGTCACTCATCATCAGGAAAATAGAAAGCAAAACAACACTGAGATACCACTTCACACTGGTCAGGGTGGCTAAAATTAACAACTCAGGAAACAACAAATGCTGGCACCAATCTGGAGAAATGGGAACCCTCTTGCACTGTTGGTGGGAATGCAAACTGATGCAGCCGCTCTGGAAAACAATGTGGAGGTTTCTCAAAAAATTACAAAAAGAACTACCCTCCAATCCAGCAATAGCACTACTAGGAATTTATCTAAAGGATGCAGGAGTGCTGATTCATAGGGGCACATGTACCCCATTGATTACAGCAGGGCCTTCAACAATAGCCAAATTATGGAAAGAGCCTAGTTGTCCATCAACTGATGAATGGAAAAAGAAGATATGATTTATATATACAATAGAATATTAGTTGGCAATGAGAAAGAACTAAATCCTGCCCTTTGCAGCAATGAGGATGGAACTGGAAGTTATTACGCTAAATGAAGTAAGTCAGTTAGTGAAAGAGAGATATAATGTGTTTTCACTCATATGTAGAACTTGAGAAACTTAACAGAAAACCATGGGGGAAGGGAAGGGGAAAAAATAGTTACAGAGAGGGAGGGTGGCAAACCATAAGAAACACTTAAATACAGAAAACTAAATGAGGGTTGATCAGGGAGTGGAGGAGAGGGCAAATGGGTGATGGGCACTGAGGAGGG